>NW_028317914.1:3653076-3957500 GCF_062004578.1 Staurois parvus | reverse complement strand
ATTACTCTTGAACCCTTCAGGGGGTACAATACATTGACACTAGGTTTCAAAAAGTCTGAGTTAGTGCCCCAGTGCACTAAAAGGCACACTCCTCATAGCGGTCTGTAAGAACTACAGAATATGTGGTGTAGCATGGCGCTATTCATATGCAGCAACTGATACCAGCAATGAAGGAGAACAGCTGCAAAGAGACATACTGTACAGGGGACTTTACCCCATAACATCCAGTAATTATCTTAAGTGGGTATCAAAGCAGCAGGGAAGCATGAGAGGTGCTTCCAATGAACGGTACTTTAATGCTACAACATACTAAGACATTTTAGACAATAGTGCCCTCCAATGTTGTGGCAGCAGTTTGGGGGGGGGGGGCCCTTTCTGTTGCAGCATCAGTGTCCTCTGTACTAAGCCAGTCCCATACATTGTTTAAACACGAAAGGCCTGCACAGAACCCTGACCTCAACCCTACTGAACACAGTTGGAATATAAAATGGTAGATTATGTGCCAGGTTTTCCCTTCCAGTACCTAAAACCAC
Source organism: Staurois parvus (assembly GCF_062004578.1). NCBI lineage: Eukaryota > Metazoa > Chordata > Amphibia > Anura > Ranidae > Staurois > Staurois parvus. Next base: position 3,956,967 of record NW_028317914.1, on the reverse strand, counting down.
TAATTCTCTTGTTTTGAATGGGCACAAATTCCCATAGATACACTCCACAATCTTCAGGAACGTCTTCACAGAAGCGTGATGGACATTATAGTAAAAAAAGCAGAATGAGATACCAAACAAGCTCATATTAGGTGTGATGGTCAGGTGCCCACAAACATCTGACAATATAATGTAGCTTATAGTGCCTGCTATACAGCAAACCTGCGACTTTGCATACAATGGGCAAAGTACAGGTTCACTTCAAGCAGACCTGTACTTTGCCCTCACTATGGAAAATTGCTTTACAGAAGGCAACCATAGGTCAGGGGGTACTTACCTTCCTCACAATCTCGTGCCTTCAATTTTCTGTTATGACTTTTGTACAGTTGAAATACTCACAGGACTCGGCAAGCCATTTCCCCAAGAGTGCTGTTGTCGTCAGGCTATTGGCTGCTCAGGCACCCAGCAAAACATTAGGAGGAAGCGACAAGAATGAGGGGGTGTCTTGTGATCCCCCATGCTTGAAAGTAAGGGTTTTGTCTCTGGGCATCTGGGGTGTTCAGGGAAGGAATCCAGCCTTCCAAAGTTACCTCTATAAAGTGAACATTGCATACAAATGCAGGGCAGCACAGTGGCTTAGTGGTTAGCACTTCTGTCTTGCAGCACTGGGGTCTTCAGTATAAATTCTGGCCAGGACACATTATTCAGTTTGCAAGTTCTCCCTTCTGCTTGTGTGGGTTTCCTCCCACACTCCAAAGACATACTAAAAGACGAACTGGCCCCTGTCTAAACTGGCCCTAGTGCACCTGTTTACATAGGGACACCAGATTGGTAGCTCCTTGAAGAGACTGATGGGAATGCACAGTACGTAAAGTGCTGCGTAAACTGTCAGCACTATCCGAATGTCTGTCAATAATAATAAATATATACTTACTTTTAGGGCTTGGAGAGAGAGCGAGAGAGAGACAGAGAGCGAGAGAGAGACAGAGCGATAATAAATAATAATAGAGCGAGAGAGAGAGAGAGCGAGAGAGAGAGAGAGAGAAAGAGCGAGAGAGACACAGACAGAGAGAGAGCGAGAGAGACACAGACAGAGAGAGAGCGAGAGAGACACAGACAGAGAGAGAGCGAGAGAGACACAGACAGAGAGAGAGCGAGAGAGTGACACAGAGAGAGAGAGCGAGAGAGTGACACAGAGAGAGAGAGCGAGAGAGTGACACAGAGAGAGAGAGCGAGAGAGTGACACAGAGAGAGAGAGCGAGAGAGTGACACAGAGAGAGAGAGCGAGAGAGTGACACAGAGAGAGAGAGCGAGAGAGTGACACAGAGAGAGAGAGCGAGAGAGTGACACAGAGAGAGAGAGCGAGAGAGTGACACAGAGAGAGAGAGCGAGAGAGTGACACAGAGAGAGAGAGCGAGAGAGTGACACAGAGAGAGAGAGCGAGAGAGTGACACAGAGAGAGAGAGCGAGAGAGTGACACAGAGAGAGAGAGCGAGAGAGTGACACAGAGAGAGAGAGCGAGAGAGTGACACAGAGAGAGAGAGCGAGAGAGTGACACAGAGAGAGAGAGCGAGAGAGTGACACAGAGAGAGAGAGCGAGAGAGTGACACAGAGAGAGAGCGAGAGAGAGAGCGAGAGAGTGACACAGAGAGAGGCGAGAGAGATACAGAGAGAGAGAGTGACACAGAGAGAGGTGAGAGAGATACAGAGAGAGAGAGTGACACAGAGAGAGGTGAGAGAGATAGAGATAGAGATAGAGAGAGAGAGAGAGAGAGAGAGAGAGAGGTGAGAGAGAGAGACAGACAGAGAGGTGAGAGAGAGAGAGAGAGACAGACAGAGAGGTGAGAGAGAGAGAGAGAGACAGACACAGAGAGATAGATAGATATACAGAGAGAGAGAGAGAGAGAGAGAGAGAGAGAGAGAGAGAGAAATGATACACACTGATGTCTAACATATAAAATGAGCAAATCCAACTATAAAAATGTATAATGGGGAATTCATTTCCCCTCTGAAGTAGAACTCCAGGGAAAAAAAAATAAATAAAAAGAATGCATTGGACAGTGTGAGATGGTTAGCGCCTCTTCAGTTCAGTATAACTGCCAGATATAACAAGAAAAAAAAAAAAAAAAAAAAAAAACACAAACAAACAACACCACACACATACTTGACAACCCTGGAGTTCATAAACTGTCTGAAAGTCACACAGCTTTATTGTTTATAGACTTTCACATTGTGCAAAAAGCACTTAGTAGGAAGATGCCTCCCATAGACTTCAATGCAAAAACACCTCCCATAGACTTCAATGCAAAAACGCCTGTCAATAGCAATCCTGTGTGAACACTTATCTCTGCATGCCACTCTACTCTATCACTTGTGAGTCTGGAACGCACCACAACAAACTCGCACAGGACCTTTTTCATAATGGCACTCAAAACACAAGGAGCACAGTTGCAAAGGGACATACTGTACAGGGAACTTTACCCCCATAACATGTATAGGGGGTATGCACACGATCGATATATATACACACACACACACACACACACACACACACACACACACTTGATAGTGCATCGGTGTGCTCATAGATCCAGCCAGTACACTGTAAGATAGGGGCAGGAAGTCTATGTTTTCCACGGACAAGTAGGGTAAAAGATGTGTGTTATCAAAAATAATGTCTCACCTCTCTCTGCTCTCTCCTCTGGACAACATGTTCTTTGCAATGCAGCACAACTGACTGACTGTCTCCTTGGGCTGCCTCCTCTTCGCCCAGTCTGAGCTCTGCTGTATAGGGACTGGCACAACTTGAATAAAAAAAATACACTTCAGGGTGTATTAATGACAGCAGAATTGCATTAACCGGTTTGCTGCCCACTAACAGTACATTTACTGTTAGCAAGCGACACAACCGGGCATGGGTACGTCGCGGTGAACTGGTTTTTGGGCGCACACCCCCTGCTCACCCATGCTGCAATTGGACACTGCCGATTAACAGGTTTCAGCCAAACCCATTGTCCAATCACAGCACAGAGTTCTTCCCTCCCCCTATATACACAGAACAGAAATCTAGCTGTTTCAGGGAGGAGAAGAAGCCAGGATCTGTGGGTAAAAGCAGAACACATTACACTTGTTAGGCACACAGTTAACCCCTTGATATTGTTATTAGTACAGTGTACAGTATTATCACTGATCACTGTGCTAATGTCGCTAGTGACGTCAGTGTCAGTTACTGCCCTTCCCAGCCAGTGTCTCTTAGCGCCAGATTCCACGCCACACTATAAGTCGCTGATCACCGCCATTGCAAGGATAGCATCTATAGCTGTGTAAATTTGCAATATACACACTCACTGGCCACTCTAGTATTAGGTAATAATTACCTGTTCAATTGCTTGGTAACACAAACTGCTAAACAGCCAATCACATGGCAGCAACTCAATGCATTTAGGCATGTAGACATGGTGAAGATGACTTGCTGAAGTTCAAACCGAGCATCAGAATGGGGAAGAAAGGGGATTTAAGTGACTTTGAACATGGCATGGTTGTTGATGCCAGACGGGCTGCTCTGAGTATTTCAAAAACTGCTGATCTCCTGGGATTTTCACACACAACCATCTGTAGGGTTTACAGAGGATGGTCCTAAAAAGAGGAAATATCTAGTGAGCGTCAGTTGCGAGGAAGAAAATGCCTTGCTAATGTCAGAGGAGAATGGGCAGACTGGTTGCTGCTAAATTCAGATGGTAGGGTCAGAATTTGGCATAAACAACACAAAAGCATGGATCCATCCTGCCTTGTATCAACGGTTCAGGCTGGTGGTGGTGTAATGGTGTGGGGGAGATTTTCTTGTCACTAGGAAGGTGTACCTAATAAAGTGGCCGGTGAGTGTATACACGCACAGAACAGTTTGTACACGCTATAACTTTCACATAAACCAATCAATATACACTTTTTTTTTATGTTGTTGTGGTTTTACCAAAGTCATGTAGCAGAATACCTTTTGGGCTAAATGTAATCAAGAAATTTGGTTTATTTGGTATAAAAAAAATGAATTGAATCTGTTTTATACCAAAGTAGAAAATATCGGGTTTTTTAATATTTGTTTTTTTCTTTTTTTTATAATAAAAAACCCACTGGTGAACAGATACCATCAAGAGAAAGTTCTATTTGTGAGAAAAAAAAAAAAAAAAGATATAAACTTCATTTGGGAACAGTGTTGCATGATCGAGCCATTGCCAGGTAAAGTAGCACAGTGCTGAATAGCAAAAAAAATGCCCTGGTTATAAAGGGGGTAAAACCTTTCAGAGGTCAAGTGGTAAATCTGTGTCTTTCATGTTTTTCTTGAGTCCAGCTAGCTCAGTTTCATTATACAATATTCTGACCTTCAGTCTGAATATTATCTATACAGGGAATCCAGTCTTTGGGACGCTTTCAAAAACAACATCCACACAATTGTGTTCCAAGTCATCTCCTATTGGAAGCAGTACGATATTCCCTGTCAGCGGACTTTAGCCAGCTGCTGCTGATACGAGAACGAGCTGGAGGCCTGCTGAACATTAACACAGCTTTATTTTCAGTCTATTGAGCCGCTCTACGAGACATCTGCTCTGGACTGTGTCTACGAGGACAATGCTCCTCACATCTGATGCCTCGTAACACTCGGCTTTTGATGTCTTGCCCAGTGAAGGCATAAAAGATGATGGAGTTAAGTTATGGTAGCAGAAGACCTCTGTATGTGACATAATGAACCATAATCACCCATTTCCTTCTTCTCAACACCACAGCCTGTGTCTACAATGTTCAGGATATGGTTTTCTGTAGAGCGGGCAGCCTGGCTCAATGCCACGACTGCCATCACGTAGGTCCTTGTCAATAAGACGTTGTCACAACTGAACTGAAGTATTGTTGGGGTAATCATTTAAGCATAGGGGTATGTGCACATTGACCCTTTTATGAAAATTCTGGGCTTTGGTACTTTGTTGCATAGCTATGGGCATTTCCAAGAGACCAGGTCCTACTCCTGGTAATGCCTGACACTTGGTGACCATACATCACATATATTATTATTATACAGGATTTATATAGCGCCAACGGTTTGCTCTGTGCTTTACATTATAGCGGGAGACAATACAGTAACAATACAGTTCAATACCAGAGGGATTTGAGGGCCCTACTCCTAGGAGCTTACAATCTAGGAGGGAGGTGTGAATGGTACAATAGGTAATAACTGTGGGGGATGGAGTGGTTGGAAGAGTAGAAGATTTCAGTATTAGCAGAGGGCGGGATAGGCTTCCCTGAAGAGATAGGTTTTCTGTGATAGCCGAAAAGTAAGTAGAGTAGGCGATAGATTGGGGTAGGGAGTTCCAGAGAATGGGTGATGCCCTGGAGAAGTCCTGGAGACTAGCATAGGAGGAGAGAAGGGAGCTAGAGAGTAGGAGGTCTTGTGAGGAGCGGAGAGTACAGTTTGGGTGATATTTGGAGACAAGATCGGTGATGTAATTTGGTGCAGAGTTATAAATGGCTTTATATGTCATTGTTAGTGTGTTGAATTTTATCCATTGGGCAATGGGAAGCCAGTGGAGGGATTGGCAGAGAGGGGTGGCAGATCTAGAACGGTTAGTAAAGTGGATGAGTCTGGCAGCAGCATTCATGATAGACTGAAGAGGGGATAGCCTGCGATGAGGTAGGCCAATGAGGAGGGAGTTACAATAGTCAAGGCGAGATATAACAAGGGAGTGAATAAGTTGCCTAGTTCTTTCTGGGGTTAGGAACGGTTGTATCTTGGAGATATACACTAGTTACACCGGACATCGAGGGGAATATGTGATCTCATGGAGCCTAATCCGAAACGGATGTTATTTTTGGTCCATGAAGTTCATTCCATACAATGCTCCGATAGGAAAACAGAAACACAATGACACATGACTGCTAGAGGAAACCGGGCTGGATGCATGGACACATGGGGATTTAACCCTTACCCAGCTACAATTATATCAGCTTATTCCCATCAAGTATTTCCCATTGTATACACTGAAGTTTAAAGTGGTTCTAAAGGCTCAAGGTTTTTACCTTCATGCATTCTATGTGACAAAAAAAAAACCCACACGTTCTGTATGCAGCCCCCCCCAATAGTCACCTGAGCTCCATCACGATTTAGCGATGTGCACGAGTACCTTGACTCTGGGGACTCTCCCTCCTCATTGGCTCCCGCTGCTGTTGATCACAGTCAGTAAGACTATGAGGAAAGAGGGTGTGGGGCCAAACCACTGCTGTGCGTGTGAATAGACGCTCAGGAGCGAGCCTGCTTGGGTGCCCCCGTAGCAAGCTGCTTGCTCTGAGGGAAGGGCCAGGAGAGCCAGCAGGGGACCCAAAAAGAGGAGGATCAGGGCTGCTCGGTGCAAAACCACTGCACAGAGCAGGTAAGTATGACATGTTTGTCATTTATTTTTAATTGCCTTTAAATAGCACTTTAACATTCGGGTAGAAACATGTCTTTGCTGCACACACATTAAGGTCCCCTTCACACCAGGCCAGTCTATTGAGGTAGGTTCATTGACAATGGGCTGTCATCGTATGGCAAAAGACCGAAAACTTCATTTTTAAATGCAGTACAAGACATCTGCACCTACAGCATGGCTATATAAATCCTGAATAATAATAATAATAAGTCAGTAGTTCATCAACACTGCACATTAAATTCCTGTCCAAGTACACCCGATATTTACAGTATCAGTATTTACTGTCATACTTTCTTTAGAATCTGTTTGGCATGGAAATTCCATTGTCAGTAGTCATCATTAAGAGGATCTTTGTACTTGAGAACACACCTGGGCACAGATATTTGCATTCTAAGTACACATGCTACACCATGCCTAGGAGAACCTGACAAACAACTTTTCCAGCAGCAGAGCACTGGTAACAACCAGATGGAGAGGTGAAGGTTACAACAGATGTCAGAGTCAGGCTGTGTATGCCATTGACAATTTAAAGGGACAGTGCACATAAATCCACTAAGCCAGTTATAAAGAAGGACGCATGCCTGCTGAACACCCCCATTGGTCCTTTTACAGACTCATGCAATGAGATCTCTGGACGAGGATTTAGCACAGGTCTCCCAGTATAAAGTCTCACTTCTCTAAAGCAGAAAATAAATTGCAAATGGTACAGCAAGACTTCAACTTCCCTAAGAGTCCATGCTGCTGATACAGGCATTTTGCACTGTTTTCTCCAGCTCGTAGAAGCAGCTCTATGTTAGCCTACGTGTCCAAGCACATTAGGGCGTCTACAAGCATATTTTCAGAAGAGCATTTAGATGCAAAAAATAAATAAAAAAACAAAAACACAACCTTCAGCATCATGTTTTTTTTTTGTTTTTTTTTTAGAGAAGCTTAACATTCAAACACGCTTAAATGAGGCATTTAAGAACATTTGCCATTTTCGAGGGGAATCTTTTGGAGAAAAACCCTTATAAAAAGCAAAATGCCCATAAACGCTCAAACTCTTGTGCAATATGAGCCACCATGAGCATTTTTTTCCCACCCCTAACGTGCATGGGCCCGTATAATGGCCACAGATGACAGGTGGAGCTGGGGATTCAACTACATTTCCAGAAATGTTCCATCAACCAACTCTAACCACTGAGATCCTGTCCCACAAACACAATATAGAAATGATTTAGCAAACACCTGACACGTGCCAAAGAGCCACTAGCAATCCAAAGACCAAAGTGAATACTGCACTAGGAAGAGAATCTCATTTTAACCAACTGACCACGTGTCAATATTTAGCGGCCAGCAAGTCCTAAAAATTTGGAAAATATGAGTCTTGAACAGGTGAAACAGCAATTGGGGGCAGGTTTATGTACAAGTTCCAGCCCAAGACTATATAGTAACAGTCATATTGCCAAAATGTAGGTAGATCATACTTGTGGTAGCATTTAGACAGACCTTGATATTTAAAACCAGTAAGGCAAAATAGTTTATTCATCACCTATGTTGCTAGTAAAATTTTAAATTTTCAGTGTATCCAGTCAAAACATTCTTTGTTGCATTATGCAAAATTATAAATTTTTCCAGTAGGGTACGACAGATTCAATTATAAAGAATGAAATGAATGGGGATGGGCAGCACAGTGGCTAAATGGTTAGCATTTCCACCAGGCAGTACTAGGGTCGTTGGTTCAAAACCCAGCCACGGCACCTCCTGCCTGGAGTTTGCATGTTCTCCCTGTGCCTGCGTGGGTTTCTTCTGGGTACACCGGTTTCTTCCCACACTCCAAAGACATGCTGGTAGGTTAATTGGATCCTGTCTAAATTGGCCCTAGTATGTGTGTGTATGAATGTAAGTTAGGGACCTTAGATTGTACACCCCTTGAGGATTAGGGACTGATGTGAATGTACAATATGTATGTAAAGTGCTGCGTAAATGGACGGCGCTATACAAGTACCTGAAATAAATGAATGAATGAAAACGTCTTGTAAAGACCCCCCTCCCCTTTGTGGAACTACTGCTGTGAAATATTTAAACTGGCTACAACAGTAGAAGTTTCATTTGTATGAAAATTGTGAAAAATAGTCATCAATGTATTTGAAATAGCCATCGAGTCATAGCCATTGGGTTCTTGGTCACTTCTCTTACTAAGGTCCTTCTCCCCCAATTGCTCAGTTTGGCTGGGCGACCAGCTCTTAGAAGAATCCTGGTTGTGTCAAACGTCTTCCATTTGAGAATTATGGAGGCCACTGTGCTCCTGGGAACCTTCAGTGCAGCAAAAAAGTTTTTGTACCCTTCCCCAGATCTGTGCCTTGCAGTAATCCTGTCTCTGAGCTCTGCAGGCAATTTCTTTGACCTCATGGCTTTGGCTCTGATAAAGTATGAATTGTCAGCAGCGAGGCCTTTTTAGTCCTCATGCACACTTGATGTTTTTACAGCTGCCGTTTTTGGCTTTTGACTTTTTTTCTACAGCTAGTAAACCCCCCAGCATGTTACCCTATGTGTCCATGCACACAGAATGTAATCAATGTTTTTTGGCTGGGATGTTTTTTGGCTGGAAAAAACCCCAGGGCTAGTGGGTTTCTAGAGTTTTTTAGCTGTAAACCGGCGTTCCTGGATGGTTTTTTGGTAAAAAAAAAAATGCTAAAAAATGCAAAACACAGGAAAACGCACCTAAACGCCAAAGCAAAAACGCTAAAAATCTGAAAAACCTCACGTTTTTAACATGACTTTCCACAGCTAACATTACCAGCATTATCAAAATGTCCAGTGTGCAGGAGGACGTAGCCCTGGTTCACATATATGCGTTCCTACGGCCCACGTTTTGCGCTGGCACGAGAACCCATTCATCTGAATGGACTCCTGTGCCCTGGGACACACAGGGAAGAAGTTCCCGCGCTTCTTTGGAAACCGCAGCCAGTGCGGGCGGCGTGCCATTAGAATTAAAGGCACCCGCCTGCGGGTCCACATTCTTCTGTGTAGGTGGTGCAGCTGCACAGATGTTTGTGCGGATTCACAGCAGCACCACCTGCACATATGTGAACCTAGCCTTATGCAGGCCATAGACAGTTCGTTTATCGGCCGATTTTTCATCCGAAAAATGAAACATCGTTCGTTCTGTAAACCGATGTTGCCACCAATGATTGCAAAAATCGTCTGGTTTTCAGAAATTTTCCAGCATGACCGATAAACGAAATGAGGAGGAACCGAGAAAATCGGCCAATGCCATTGCCCCACTAACAGTGCGAAAATCGTCCGATTATTCTTTCAGACAAAAAAAAAAAAAAACGGCAATAAACGAACCATCTATGGCCTGCATTAGAGAGGTGTGTGCCTTTCCAAATCATGTCCAATCAATTTAATTTACCACAGGTGGGCTCCAATCAAGTTGTGCGTTTTCAGTTTTCCGTTTTCATACATTTGCAAACATTTCTAAAATTCTGTTTTCACTTTGTCATTATGGGAAACTGAGTGTAGATTAATGAGAAAAATATGAATCTAAACAACTGTAGTATCAGGCTGCAACATTACAAAATTGTAAAAGTGAAGGGGGCCTAAATACTTTATAAATGCGCTATTTTTTTTTTAATTTATAGATTTATAATTTTATAAAAACATAGCACACACACCTTCCTATTCGAGAGTTTCTAGCCATAATTATCAATGTATACTTGCACTCTGTGATTCATTATCCTATATTTTAGTAAACTGGGGAAAAAAAGGGAATGGCAGTTTTACTAATCTTACTAAAGGTAGGTTCACACTAGTACAGATCGGGAACATGTACCTTTCCCAACACACACAGAAACACCCTCTCCTAAAGGCACCCCCATGCATCTGCTAACGCAACTTTTTCCATGCACACTAAAATGCATAATGTTGCAGCAAAAATAAAATGTCAGAACTAAAAGGTTTACCTGCAAAGAGGAAACTACTTACCTTTCATGCTGCCTTAGCCACCAAACCACACTTCAGTGGAGAGCAATTGGATTATAGGTGGCAAAAGCAGCAGGAAAGGTGAGAATATTAGCAGGTGATCTGGCATTTATTTTCATGGCACAGAAGGGAAAACAAAGATGCAGAGTTATATATTTTTACGCAGAGTCACCGTTATCTCATAGTAGTCTAACTTCCTTTTTCACATTCGCTTTAAAAACGTGCTTGCTGTGAATTCTTCTTTCCAAATTATTTTCAATTAGTTTCCTTTCCGCCGTTTTATTCTCTATTTTTTGAGTCATTCTGACCCTTTCCAGTCTTCCAACACTGCTAGCTGCTCGGAGTGATCTATACTCACAGGGGACACCATCTCTGTTAAGTACGGCTGCATGAAAGCAAATCAACACATCATTTATACCACTGATAATGCCCACTTCTGCACTTAGCAACCACAAGAGAGAAGATTTGCATGGAAGAATATCAAAAGCCTGCAGCCACTTTAGTCTGGAAAGTGTGAGTTCTCATTTAAGATGCTTGTCCCGAGTCAAAGACTCACTAGCCCAGAACATAGTTAAAGTGTCACTAAGCCCACAACAGTAAAATCAGTCTGTATATGCAGTAAAGCATGCTTGTTATACTCACTGTGGAACCTAAGGGGTTAATCCGCTGCATTGTATAAAAAGGTCATTTGATCCTGACTTCTCTGTTCCTCCCATTGTTTAAGTGACCACCTCTTATCTCCTCATAAGACAGACTGAACTGTAGGCATTTTTCACATGCTCAATTTGGTGTGTATTGCTAGAGAGGTTTTTTTTCTCTCTTGGGAGAGTGCATGTGATCAGCAAAGGGCCAATCAGCACTTTCCAGACAGAGGTCAGGGGTTCTGCTTCCTCCTAGAGCAGAAAGGAAACACCTTCTACAAGCTTTAGCTAGTGCTTGGCTGAACACTGATAGAAGTCACAAGACTGCTCTAACTTCTGAAGAGAAAAGGTATTTAGCGGTTTAGATTTACTAAAATAATTGCACTTCCATGTTCTGTGTACTGTGGGAGACCAGATATCGTGAATGCAGGGGCCTGGGTTTAGTAACACTAAGTATGAAATGGTACCTCAATCTATCCTTTTATCTTGTATCCCATTCACAGCTGAAGAGGAAGGGCTAGCCTTGTAACACTAGCCATACATGATTCAAAGTTCGATCAAATTCCTGCCAAGATGGTTAAAATTAAAGCCACTGATAACTGTTTTCGGCACCACCTGACTTAACAAAATGTGAGTTAAAAAAAAATAAATAATCATAGTCAAATAGAAAATTATTGTCCAAACAGTGGCTGCATCCTATCAGATGTAGGCTCAGTTTGGAATTTATGGACAGCCACGGGTGCTACAGCTTTCTGAATACAATAACCAGCAATGGAGACCCCTTCATCCACAATGTCTAGCATGGATGGATGAAGGTAATTATGGATTCTCTCTCATACAGCCCACAAGCTGAACGAGAGGAATCTAAAGTTGTATGGCTAGCCAAAGCCAATCAGCCTTTACCGTCCTGCACAGAGCTGCGAATTTACTAAACAGATGTTACTGATTTTAAGACAACATAAATGACAATCAAAGAGGTGTTGCTTTGGCTGCAGTGCAGAGAAGTAATGGTCTGGACCAGAGGCGGTTAATATTTACCATTTTATATTATTTGAGATTTTATTTTTTTACAATTTTTTAGGAGTCCCATCTGGGGGCTTTGGTGAAATGTTAGGGGGTCTAAACCTAGACTTGTGATGTTTCACCTTTCAGACAAAGAAAGGAAATTATGGACACAACCCTCAATGTCCACCTCCGTAGCCTTAGCAGCACAGAATGAATGGACAAGAATAGCTCTGTACAGCGCTTCCTGTTCATGCACAAACTGAAGCATAGTAAACAGTTTACTATGCCTCAGTTATGAATGGACAGAGTCAGCGATCGGTTCGGATCAGTGACTCTCATCATTAAGACAAGGAAGGGGCCAGTACATGATACATTTACTGGCCCCTTCCCCTCTCTCTCCACCTTGACAGATTCCCCTCAGCAGCCGGCGGGAGGGGGGGGGGGGGGGACTCTGTACCACTGAGGGGGGATCAAGGGAGTATATAGGAGCCCGGGGCAGCAGGAGGTGGATGAGGGAGTGGCACAGAGGAACCAATTCTCTCCTGGAGTGGATTAATTCCTCTATATGCTGCCCCTCCTATTCAGGTGTACAGGGGCTGCATGAGGCCCCGTGGAGCATGGGGCCAGGTCGCAACTGAAACCCCTGCATGTATGCCCCAGGATGAGTGGCAGTGCTGAGGGGGGGATGGACTGAGTAACAGTGCTGGGGGTGGATGGGATCAGTGGCAGCGGTGTTGGGGGGGGGAAAGGGATCAGTGGCAGCTGTGTTGGGGGGGAGGAAATGGGTTGAGTGGCAGTGCTGGTGATTGGAATCAGTGGCAGTGTTGGGTGCCGAGATCAGTGAAACTTACTTGCTGTCAGTGTCCACTAGGTTCACCCTGCAATGCTTGTTGTCTCTGCTGGTATGCTACACTTAGATGGTGGTGCCTCTGTCTTGTTACAGTTCCACACCTAATGTTGCTCAACCTGAAAGACTGAGGAGAAACCAAGCACAAGGAGTCATGGGTCTGACCCTAGGGGGGGTCCATGTCCAGCTTTAGTTTACAATATCATGATGAAGATACTAGTACTATCATCACGTCAGTTGGGCTTTCTGCATCATCCATGACCACCAACCAACAGGAGAAGATAGGAAGAAGACCTGCACATCACGTGACTGGCGTTGAGGATTAAAAAAAAAAAAAAAAAAAAAAAAAAAAAAAAAAAAAAAACACACATGCCTTTCAAAATCCTCAAGTGAATCTAAAGTAAAAGCGTATGATGATGCAAGCACATTTTTTTTTTTTTTTTTTTTTTACAGTGAAGTTCCACCCAAAAGTGGAAGCTCTGCTCGTTTACCTCCTCCACTGCCATATTTGGTACTTTTTTGGGGGGAGGGGGGAAGCAGGTATCTGGTTTTGACAGGTACCCGCTCCCACTTCCGAATCAGTTCGCCGCTGCGAAGTGAGCCAGAAGTTCAGCCCCCTCCTGCCTCTCGCAGTCTTATGGGACTCTGTCCCACAAAACTGCCGGACCAATCAGGATGCGCAGTGAGACTCGCGCATGCGCAGTGGGCATCTAAATGTGAAGCCGCAAGCTGTCAGAGCCTGGTGCCCACAACTCAGATGCTGGCGCCAGGGAGAAGAGAAGGATGGCACGGGTGAGAACATCACTGGACCCTGGGACAGGCGAGTGTGCGTTTATTAAAAGTCAGCAAATACAGTTTTTGTAGCTGCTGATGTTTAATAAACACAAAAATGACTGGAACTCCGCTTTAAAGTTGATAAATGCAGTCAAAGAAGGGTCAATACATCTAATAGAAGCACCAGTGAAAATCACTAGTAAAGAAGCGTGTCCACCTTCCATGAACCAGGACAGAATGTTACTTATCAATAGAATGTGCTTCAGAGAGAGTGCCTGGGGACACTGGCCTTGGATTTACAACAGCTCAGGGTGAGTCATTGGATTGGAACAAATAAACGTCTAATGCTCTGACAACCAAAGTTCTGCAAAGCAAGCTAAAAAATAAAACTAGCCACAAAAAAGATCAGGGGAAAGGGGGGGGGACAAAATGTGATTAAGCAAGTCACCTTCTGACCTACACCAGCTAAGCACCTTGAGTAGCAGAACAACGTAACAACATAGCCTGTGCCTAGACAGTCGTGTACTGCCACCCCTACATTCACAAGTAAGAGGTCATCGGCGCTGCCATCATCTTCATACCAAATGTGATGGATAATGCAAAAATGTTAAACATTATCACCAGAAGAGGAATGAAAGGGTAATTTCCAGTAGGGACAATTGTTCCACTGACAAATATCCAAGAGGGAATTTCCCTTACACTAGGTTTTCGCTCACTTCCTATTGTGTCATTATTTTGACCACTTCCTATCCTATCCAAAAAAAAAAAAATCAGGCTTTAGATATATGTTAATCATTTCAGAAGCAGTCCACTTAGAAGAGGCCTAAAATGGACCTCCAGCAAGGCCAAAAAGCTCATTTAGTCTAGAGGTGCAGGGGTATGGTGTAATAATCACCCTACACTTTGCCGCTCCAACACACTTCAGCGTTTTCCCTCAAGCTCTGGGCTGTGGGTGGTCCGTCGGGATCATTATACACAGTGAAGGGCTATTAACTCGATTTTCCCTGAGTTCAGCTTCAAAGCACAGACCAATGTAAACCTGGCCATACACTGATCAAAATTCAGCTGGTTTAGCAGGGACCAACCAAACGTCAATCAGTGTGTGGGCTTCTTTGGTTAACCCTAGGTTCACATCTGTGCGGGTGGCACCACTGCGGATCCGCACGAAAATCTGTGCAGCCGCACTACCCACACAGAGGACTGCGGACCCGCGGGTGGGTGCCATTAGTTGTAATGGCACGCCGCCAGCACTGGAAAACGCAACTTTACTGAGAATCGAGGTTCCCATGTGGGCTGTGTTTTCCAAAGAAGTGCAGGGACTTCTTTCCTGTGTGTCACGGGCACGGGAGTCCATTAAAATGAATGGGCTCTCGTGCCTGTGCAAAACATGGACCGCAGGAATACGGATATGTGAACCAGGGGTTACACTGGCCAAAATGTAAATAAATACAAATGACCCTCAAATTACAACATTTAAATCAGTAATGAATTATTGTCTGTACAGTAATTTCTATCAATAAAGGTAAAATGAAAAATTCCAGCCTGTCTGATCACCAACTGTCTTGAGACACCAACTTCACCCTCCATCACTACAATGATATATCTTTTGTGACCCATCTACAATACCTTCATGGGTCCCTTCGCTCACCCTTGCAGTGTTGTGGCTATGCTGGGCTCAGAACTGAGGATTCCTGGGATCTGGTGGTACATCTTATTCCATCAATTAGGACTTCATCCATCCTGGTCTGCCCAACTCTGTTGCTATTTCCACCAATTACCAGGATGAGAGGAAGGTTCTGCTACTCTACGGTGACCCTCAGCCAACTTGAAGAACCTTCCTTATATTCTAGTGCTTGGCAAAAATAAAGTATCAAGTGACATCATATGCCCCCATTCTACAACTTCTTTTACTTATTCAGTTGACCTGTAGTAATAAAGATACATCAGCTTTGATTTTCTAGGGGTTGCTAGTTCAAGAACTTCTGTATCCAGTCGTTCAGGTTTGCTGTGTAGGTGGGCTACAGAAGTAACTTGTGTCCACTAATGCTGAATCATTAGTGATAAGCCATCTACTGTAGATTGTAAGCTCTAGCGATCAGGGCCCTTTGTCTTCTCTTGTACTAAATTGTATTGTAACTAATATCTACCTTCATTTTGTAAAGCCTGCGCAAACTGTTGGCGCTATATAAATCCTGTATTATAATAATCTATACTATGGGCTTGTTTACACTTGCAGGATCCCTCTGAAAAGCAATCCATGGAGTTTGGCAGGCAATGAGGACATTACGTCCCCTCTTCACCACCTGTTTTAACCCATAAAAAGCATGCACCACAACCATGTAAACTGCAGGTGGCTGCGGCATGTCCCCCTTTCACTTTAATAGGCTGCATTTGGTACTGTCCCCTGAATGCTATGGGGGAGATCATTTTTGCTGTGTTGAAATTGAAAGAGGAAGACTATGGCCAGCTTAACTCCTATAGTATCTTTATATCTGTCATTATTGCATATGTTTTGCTATACCTGTTGATCGTATATTTACATATGTTCTCTCTCGTAAATCTTTGCACAGAGCCATGAACAATGACAGCACGCATTACTAAACAGAAAAGCCATAGGGAGCACTAGGACCCTCTCTGATGCATTTACACATGAAAGGGGAAGACAGGACATTGTTCTCATAATTTAGTACATTTAAGACACAAATTAAAAAAAAACTCCAGCATCAGGAATAATAGTTCCATTGACACATAATAAATAAAGAGGATGCAGATGGGATTTTCAGTACAGGGTGCGCCAACTGATCTGTGAAGCACACTGACTTCAAATCCTCACTATTGTTATGGAAATGGAGAGGTGTGTCATAGGATCCATGAATGGAGACATAATGCAGACATGAGTCAATGCCAGAGAAATGGCCCAGGGTCAAAGACAATCCCATGTGACAAAGTGCAATGCTCTCACCACAGCAAGTGAGTTAACTCTTAAAGGGGAACTCCAGCTTTTCAGATAAATTAAAAAAAAAAACAAAAACGAACAAGGGAAGTGAAAGGTAAATCATTTTTATTAACGGTGTTAATGGTTTGAAAAGTTAAAGTGGTTGTAAATTCTCAAGATTTTTACCTTCATTCATACTATGCATGGAATTAAAAAACCTTCTGTGTGCAGCAGTGCCCCCAGCCCCCTCAATACTTACCTGAGCCTGGGCTATCCTGGCTCTCTGCCTCCTCATTGGCTGAGACAGCAAGCAGGAGCCATTGGGTCCCGCTGCTGTCAATCACAGCCAGTCAGCTAATGAGGAGAGAGGGGGTGTGAATGGACACATGGAGCAGTGGTTGGGAAACACGTCGCTTGGGTGCCCCCATAGCAAGCTGCTTGCTATGGGGGCACCCAACAGACAGGAGGAGCCAGGAGAGCCTGTGGGGGACCCGAGAAGAAGAGGAGGATCCAGGCTACTCTGTGCAAAACCACTGCACACAGCAGGTAAGTATAGACATGTTTTTTATTTTCCAAAAAAAAAAAAAAGCGAACCTTTAATATTGCTTTAAGGTCTCATGCAGATGGAGGTTTAGCAGCTCTTGCATGCTCAGGTGTAAAATGTGACGCTTTCTGGGGCCCTGGAAGCTGAACATGCTGCATACAGCCACCCATAGCTGTACATGGTCATGATTGGGTAAATGCAGATGTTTCTACATCATCATTTACTTGTGTATGCGTGTATGGCGCCTCTACCCTAATTCATCACTTTTGCATTCTGGGAGAAGCACCAAGTGTGGTTCACCAGACAGGAGCTGCTAAGCACGCGGTGCTGCATCTTCAAATAAAACGCATGATCATTAGATTTTAATGGTATCATGGCTAGACTGACCAAAAAAAAGCACAGCACAGATGTGAACTGACCCTAGCTCGGCACAGGGTTTCTAGTTACATATGACCATGACAACAGTTTGCCCTTTTTTTTTTCTTTTAATGGGGAGGAGACACATTTGTATTGCTTTTGGTAACAATCATATGTCATGCTGATTCACGAGAAGTGTGAATAAAAGGCATAGTTCACAAAAAAACAAAAACAACAACATAGATCCACCCACATTGGGAAAAGCCAAAAGACATGGATTATGAATGTTTTTGCATTGCAGTCAGCAGAGCATTACAACCACAAGTGGGGCACAGGATTCTGCAGACCATTCTTCCAGTCCCAGGTCCGTACTGAGATAAAATGGCACAGCACAGGTGCTCCATTGAGATCTTTGGGTCCTTCTGTGGAAGATAGGACTTGTAGTGTTCCTATTCATAGATCTCCGAATAGATGACAAAGCTACGCAGGTATCCACAACAACCTGACACCACAATTTTAATTGATTCCCAGTTTCAAGAGACCAAACAATTAAAAGGGCCTTTCCACCAGCACGGTTTGGCTTTGACCAGATTCTACACAGAATATCCTCAATGGTAAACTTCTTTTTACTAACAAATCAATAATTATGAAGTTGCTTTACTTCTTCAATGACAGGCACACATTTTCAAAATGCCTGACACATGTCACATGTGTCACTGGAAAATTATGCACTTGTGCACACGTATGCAATCTTCTCTCTTAAAGCAGAACATCACTTTATCAATCAACATTGACTATTATTAATCCTTATGTTGCTAGCAATAAATAAAATAGAAAGGAAAGTAAATCATATTTACTTTCTTTGATTTTTTTTTTGATTTTTTTCCAGTTACTTCCAGGTTTCCATGCCTAGGCAAATGATATCATACATCCCAGAAGTCTTCAGGAGAGAAGGAGGGTTTTTGTCTGCTAAGCACACCCTCCTGCATGCATGCCTGATCCAAGGGCAGATGGATTCCAGGAAGTAATTGCTACATGAATCATCTGCCCTTATGCAAGATAGCCACAGCCAGAAACTCTTGGGGGTGTTTTTCCAAGTGATTTCTCAGCAAAATAAAGCATGAAGACATGGATGGATGGATGGATGGATGGAGGAGTTTGCTTTGAATATTAAAAATGAATAAAATAGCATTTTTGATTTGTGGTACTCAGATGCAGTGCAGTTCCACTTTAACACTGTAAGCATGCTTTACTTAAGCAGACACAATTTGTTTTGAACTATACAAAATAACTAATAAAATTAAAAAATGTTTAGGGCTTGTTCACAGCAACGTCTGCTGCTGTGCCTTGTGAAGAAAGCAGTGTTGATGCATTTTAAAGATACATCGATAGTTAAAAATTTGACTGGTCATGCTAAAAAATGCTCTTTCATTTAAGGACAGTGATCACATGAAGACATTTATTGTCACATGGTTGTTTGGCTACTTTTTAAATCATAATAACAGAAATCACCCAAATGGTCCTGAACAAAAGTTTACGTGCCCTGCAATGTTTGACCTTGGTACAGACACACAAGGTGACACACACGGGTTAAAATGCCAATTAAAGGTTAATTTCCCATACCTGTGGCTTTATATTCAGTGAGCTAGTAAGCTCTCATGAGGATACACTGAGCAGGCTAGATACTGAGCCATGGGGAGCAAAAAAGAACTGTCAAAAGACCTGTGCAACAAGGTAATGGAACTTTATAAAGATGGAAAAGGACATATAAAAAGATACCCAAAGTCTTGATTATGCCAGTTGGTTTTGTTCAATCACATACTAAGAAGTGGAAAATTTGAGGATCTTTTGATACAAAGCCAAGGTCAGGTAGACGTAGAAAGATTGCTTCCACAACTGCCAGAAGAGTTGAGAGGTAACCTCAGGAGAAATACAGTCTGCTATGGAAAAAGACAGTGTGGCTGTTTCATTGAGCACAATTCGACAATACTTGAACAAAAATTAGCTGCATGGTCGATTTTCCAGAAAGAAGCCTTTACTGCGTTGATGCCAAAACAAAGTCCGGTTACAATATGCCCGACAACACCTTGACATGCCTCACAGCTTCTGACACACTTTAAGCTGGAGTGATGATCACAACCATAAGCACTGTTTAGAGAGGGGTCAAAAAAAAGTCAATAGTGACAACAATACCATTCCCACTGTGAAGCATGGTGGTGGTTCACTGATGTTTTGGGGTTGGGCAAGCTCTAAAAGCATGGGGAATCTTGTTAAAATTAATGGCAAGATGAATGCAGCATATTATCAGAACATCCTGGCAGACAATTTGCATTATTCTGCATGAAAGCTGCGTATGAAAAGCTCATGGACCTTCCAGCATGACACAGACCCTAAGCACAAGGCCAAAATGACCCTGCAGTGGGTACAACAGAAATAGATGAAAGTTCTGGAGTGACCATCACAGTCTTCTGACCTGAATATCATCGAGCCACTCTGGGGAGATCTCAAACATGCGGTTCCTGCAAGACGACCAAAGACTTTGCAAGACCCGGAGGCATTTTGTCAAGGCGAATGAACAGCTATACCACCTGCAAGAATTCAGAACCTCATAGACCACCATTACAAAAGACTGCAGGCTGTCATTGATGCTATAGGGGACAGTACACAGTATTAAGAACTAAGGGTATGTAGATGATTGAACAGGGGTCATTTAATCTGTTTACTTGTTGCCACATTTTGCATTCTGTTATAACCTATGGTTGAATATGAATGCCATAAGAAAGACAAGGAATGCATTTTGCCTGCTCACTCATGTTTTCTTCTAAAATGGTACATCCTGTATATTACGAATTCTACAAGGGTATGCAAACTTTTTAGCACAACTGTAAATCCGGAAATAGCCATTATGTTAGTGTCTGCCTAGGAGGATGAATGGAAAGAAGTAAAGACTGCAATTTCATATGAGAAGCTACAAAACAAAAAAACTTTTCTTTCAGCTCACTATTATAATGGCTCAGTACAATCCTAGTACAGGGACAATAGGAGACAGCAAACATCTAGCAGTCTTTGTTTCCAGAGTCCTGATGAAAGAAGCAGTGGAAAGGTATGTTAGCCACTTAAGAAAAGGATCTGACAAGATTCTTCAATGCAGCAGCAAAAGCAAGCCATAGATTTTTCACAATGCCAGGGATATTCACACCACAGATGGGAAACAAGCCTGAGAAGTCAAAGGCAACAAACACCAGCATTCACAGAATACGTAAAAAAAAAAAAAAAAAACCAAAGCATTCATCATAAAGACACTTCCTTCATCCCAGGTGACAATCTGTTCATTGAGCATTCACAGAATAGGATGTTGTAAAAGGAAAGTATCCAGAGCAGCCTTTGTCAACCATTTTACCCCAAAGGAAAACGCAAAATAATTTTCAGGTCTCGGGGAACCCTTACTAAAACCAATTCATAGGCGGGCCATGGCAAAGATGCACCTTACAAAGGTGGTCAGACTGCCACCCTTACAGGCAGCTAAAAAGATCACTGGTGTCCTGTCGTTGAATGGTGTTGGTCCTGGTAATAGGCAGGCACCATCAAACTGGAGGTCAATAAGCCACAGATCAAGGAACCCCTAGCAACATTGGAAGGAAGTTTGACAGGCTGGAGGCAGTGGGGCTGGAAGGGGAACTTGAGCCCTCTGCTAAACACTGGAGCCTCATACATCGGGGGTAAACATCAACTGGGCATGGGGACAAAAATGTACACTTCCAGGATCCCCATAATAAAAATGGTGTCCGATTCCATCTCTGTGCAGTGTGCACTGAAGAATAACACATTAACATTTTTATATGCGTTTATGTGCGTTGGGATTCCTATAGAAGTCAATGGCAGCCATCAAACCACCTGCTATATGCTTTTTGATGTGTTGCCAGCAAGTATGAACATGACTTGGTCAATGGCTGCCAACCCCATCCACTCCAAATCCTACATTCAAAATCACATTAGATTGTGCATCAACGTGCTTCAATAAGGCTGCTTTCACACTGCTCCATTGAATAAAACACATAAAAAAAAAACCACATGTATTTTTTATGGAGTTTTTTTAAGCATTTACGATGCGTTTCCTGGGTGCCTGACTCCAGCAAGCCCCTGTAAAACATGGACATGAGACTCAAAAAAACGCAACCACAGTACGTTTTTGACATGTCTCCATTCACTCCTAGAATGAGCTGCATTTTTAGTGCGGTTTTGAAAGCGCACCGAAGATGCAGCATGGAGAACTTTTCAAAATGCACTGCGCCCGCAGCAGAAGTGGTATGAAGATTCCCATAGGATTTAAGAGGGAAATGTTTTTATTGCGTTTTTGTTGCTTTTTTTAGCAAAGCAAAAATGCAGCCGTGTGACACCAACCTAGCATGTCAATGTACAAAGGAAATCCACACTGGACGTTAGACAGCTGTCACCTGAATTAGCCTGGGTTCACACAGATGCAGGGCTGGTTTGCAGTGCGATTTGTTAAAGAGTCCGGAGCGATCCCTGTGTGAATTGCTAAAGTGTATGACATCGGAAATCGCGTATGAACAAGGCTGAGATTTTTTTTTTTTTTTTTTTTATAAATCGCACTGTGGCCAGCCCTGTGAATGGGCTTCATAGAAAAGGATTTTGATTCACATGTCATGTGGATCGGATGTGGTTCAAAACACATCCAATTCACATATATGTGAACTGGGTCTCAAAGTCTATTTCTACGTTTTGTATTACTATAAATAAATAGTTTGTATGGGCCAACCTAACCTAACTATTTCCATGACTAATACCCTTTTCAAGCTAGAAAGCAGTGCAGGAAAGGTGCGTTCCAGTGCGGTTTCCCACACCACATTGCAGTCACACTGCCCTTGAGATCTGCTATGGGTGTTGGTGTGAGGTTAACGACACCCCAAACGCAGGTTGCAAGCACAAAAGTACCATGCGATCCAGCTGCTGTGCAGTTTAAAAAGTAGTGCATGCACTACTTTTGGTGCGGTGCAGTGTCACTTCAGCAAACTTAAAATGAATGGAGTTGAAATCGCACTGCACGGGAATCGCACAGGAACCACACAGCATTCCCGTGCCATTCTCATGCAGTTCCTAGTGTGGAAGGGCCCTAAGAAATGAAGTGGCTATCAGCACTGTATCACCGGTATGTGTCATCAGTTACATACATACACAGTGTAGTGTTCTGGCATCAATATGGAGACTTCCTGTCCAGCTCCCAAAACAAAATCAAGTCAGGCTGAGCGTAGCCATTCACAGGGAGCCTTGTATTTTATGAATGAATATAAGGTGGAAAGGCGGATGAATGACATCATGATCTCCACCTCATCCAATCAGAGGAAGCCTTATATTCGTTCACCAAAGTACAAGGCTTTCTGTGAAGGGCCGAGCAGAACTCCTAGGAACAAGACAGAAAGACCCCGTACCACTGCCGGAACACAGCGCTGTATACTGGAGGGATCATGTGGCTGACGCACCAATGGTGGGTGCAGGGGCGGACTGACAACTCATGGGGCCCCCGGGCAATAGGGGATCATGGGGCCCGTGTCCTTGCCCACACTCAAAGCACACCCAAAAAAGCCTATAAAAAAGGTGTCAGGGGCATTTCATGGGTCCCCCTACTGACCCAGGGCCTTCGGGCAGTGCCCGAGTGTTCAAATGGTCAGTCCGCCCCTGGGTGGGTGTATCTATTAGTAAAGAAAATCGTTCCAAACTATGTAAAGTAACAAAACCTGGAGTTAGGATTTAACCTCTTCCAGTCAGCCGTACGCACATATGCAACCTCTTGGCAGGTGGGTTTTAACCTCTTCCCATCAGCCGTATGCAACCTCTCGGGGAGCGGGCTTTAACCTCTTCCCGTTAGCCGTAGGCACATATGCAGCCTCTCGGGGGGTGGGCTTTAACCTCTTCCCGTTAGTCGTACGCACATATGCAACCTCTCGGGGGGTGGGCTTTAACCTCTTCCCGTTAGCCGTAGGCACATATGCAGCCTCTCGGGGGGCGGGCTTTAACCTCTTCCCGTTAGCCGTAGGCACATATGCAGCCTCTCGGGGGGCGGGCGTTAACCTCTTCCCGTCAGCCGTACGCACATATGCAGCCTCTCGGGGGGTGGGCTTTAACCTCTTCCCGTTAGCCGTACGCACATATGCAACCTCTCCCCGTCCGGCCCATGTCGATAAACAGCCGGAAGGGAGTGCTGCCGATGCAGGTGGACATCTCTAAACGTCCCCCCGCGTCCATTGCCTGTGCGCGCTCCCCGAGAGTGCGCGGCACTGCGATCGGTGCTCGCTGTGTCCTCAGATCACTGCTGTACAGGACCTCTGTCTGAGGTCCCAATTCATGTGATCCCCGATTGGCCAATCAGGGATCACATGAGCAGTAGTAAACAATGATGTCACTTCCTGACATCATTGCTTACTACTTGTGAAATCTGTGAATGATCAGAGAGATCACATGGTACAGGGCTATTCACAACAACCTTGAACCATGTGACAAGCTGTGACCAATCACAGCTCAAACAGTATTTCTCAATGGCTGCAGGAATGCAGCCAGAGAAAAGAGAAATGATTGCTTTTACAGCCTTTATGGGTATAAAAGCAATCAGTGTAAAAAAAAAAGAAAAAAAAAAATCTTCATTGCCCACCACAAGTAGTAGAGTGTCACTATGGTGACACTGTACTACTAGGGTGACATTGTTAAAAAATAAATATATAAAAATAAAATAATTTTGAAAAAATTATCATTTTTTGTTATAAAACTAATTTGGGCTTTTTTTTTTTTTTTTAAATTAAAAAGATAGATGAATACATTTTGGAAAAGATTTATGAAGAAAGATTTGCAAACTTTTATAAGAAAAAAGAAAACTTTTCAACATTTTTGGACTTTTTCAATTACATAGCAAAAAAAATAAAAAACCCAGTGGTGAATAAATACCACCAAAATAGTTTTATCTGTTCCAAAAAAAATGCTAAAAATGTCATATAGGTACGGTGTTGTATGACCGCGCAATTGTCATTCAAAGTGTGATAGCACTGAAAGCTGAAAATTGGCCTGGACTGGAAGGGGGTGAAAGTGTCCGGACTTCAAGTGGTTAACATATACGTGTCCCAGATGTAAACATTTCAGTGCTGACTGGTGGGTACTGGAAATCTCCCCATGCATACTTGCAATTGAGAGCCCTCCGTTGATGTAAATGCTGTGACTGCCAATCATAGCTGTCACATGATCGGAATGCCCGCCTCTGCCTCCTGGCATTATGAACCTCTTAAAGGGCAAGGAAAAGGGTTAGTTGTCCCCACTGGAAGATTTCTCCTCTATTCCTGTTCTGATGGCATCTCAAAAAGTTGGTCTCTCCTTCACTTTCAGTACATTCTCTCTATATCGGGGACACAGACAGCAATAAAAACCCGATAAGGGTCCCAACCCCTCACCGCTTCTTCAAATCTAAAATATCATTCTTTGGCTTTAGATAGACCTTCATTCCTCTTCTACAATGGAAGTACAGAGTAGAAGTGATGACTGACCACTCAGCACCTCAGAGAAGAATCTTCCCCTTTATACATAATAAAGCTTGGATTCTGCTGCTCCGGGCTTTGATCAGGGTATGGCCAGCTCTAGGGGGCCTCTACTCCAGATGGAGGAACCTTTGGTCATCAGAATTGTCCATCTGGAGGTAGGGTCATGGTGACCACACGGTGCAACAAGGTGGGTGATCTAAACGGACAACATAAATCAGGCTAAACATTGATCTAATGGCAAACATAATTCTATACACATGCACAGCGAGTTGCAATTGATGGTGTTACGTTCATTGCATGGAAGCGCACTTCTCCTGTGGTGAACCGTGGGAAACGCTGTCCATGGACTCAGTCAGATTTACATCTATGCGTTTTCCGCTGCATTTTGCACAGCACAGCAGTCCATTTAACATGATTTCCTATAGGACAGGTTCACATCTCCGTGTTTTCACCCGCTGTGTTTTTTGGAAAAGGTCCAGGACTTTTTTTTTTTTTGAGTTGATGGAAACTGCCGCTGCCTGGATGGAAACTGCCGCTGCCTGGATGGAAACTGCCGCTGCCTGGATGGAAACTGCCGCTGCCTGGATGGAAACTGCCGCTGTCTATTGCTCCGCAATGGCCATACCATTATTAACCTTCTTGATTGTGGTCTGGCTTGATCATTCTGCCAGATCAGACATTGATCGTTCAGTTTGATCTCACCATGTATGGTCACCATTAGATGCACTGGTAGATTTTGATGGACTTCACTTACTGGATCTGACCAATGAACACTTTATAAGCAGTTACAGCAAAGTTTTTCCTTTTGGGGTAAGAGCTTGTTCACACCAGAACGTGGTGTAGGAATTCTGTGTGCCATGCGCATATCCTGCACTGGGTGCTGCAATCTGCTGCGGGTGTAAATATATTCCCAATGACACTGCAAATGCAGGGTGTTTACCTGCAGCTGATTGGCTGGTGCCGCAGCAGTACCATGTGATCTGGTGCGTTGTTGAAATGTGGTGCAAGCATTACTTTTAATGTGGTCCAGTGCAACTCCAGCTCATTCAAATGAATGGGCTGGAAAAAAAAAAATTGCATAGTAATGCAGATTGTGCTCCTGTGCCATTCAGGTGTGAAGAATAGCTAAAGGTTTCACATAAATAAAAAGCTGATCACTGTAGGCACCCCAGCCAGTGGTAAATGGCTTGTCTGAACTCTCGAAGTTACATTTACACCTGCTTTGCGCTTTGAAGAGCAACCTGCATTCAGGACGCTCTTCGCAGAGCATTTGACAGGAGCTGCCATCCTGTTTTAACCCCCAAAATACCAGACAATGGTGCCTATGGCTACGTTGTTGTGCTTGGTTGCAGCGTGGCCCTATTCACTTGAAGTTGGTCACACTCCGTAGGTGGTACCGTCCACTGAGAGCAACAGGGGACATAATTCTGTGCAGCACAGTGTGTGTACAGCCCTGGCAAAAGGGGAGTGGTTGAGGGGCAGTAAAAACACGGCTCTACCACTGGGTTTCCATCCTCCTCCAATTGCAAGTGTAAATGAGTCCGAACTGCCACTTCTGCTAGACAGCTTGGCCTGTTAAAGGAAGTTGAAAAATAGCAGACTTACTGGCCAGAACATCAGGTGAGAATAAAGGCGGAAAAAAAGAAACCAATGCAGACGTCACCTCCGAGAACGGCTACACTGTACATATTTCTTATAGCATGTAGTATGACTTTACCATGAGAGCAGTGTGTGCAGAGGAGACGTGATCCCCAGGGGTACACATTCTACACACTTTGTATGTATTCCAGGTACTTGTCTAGCTCTATGGATCTGCACAGCACTTTACACACATTGTACATCACACAGCTCCCTGCCCTCCAGGAGCTTACAATCTAATGTCCATACATTGTATGGGATCTGCACTCTGTGATCCCCTCCTGTCCTCCTCAGTGTGTCATCTGTGTGCCCCCACCATGGCACTGACAGCCCCACAGTCACCCACCATCACTGCTCCCATCTCCTCTGCCCTCTCCCCCACTCAGAGTGCCCCCTCCCCTCCCCCTCTTACCTCCTCGATGGAGGTGACGGTGCTCCTGCACTGGCTGAGCCGGGTGGTGAAGTTGGAGGTGGTGGGGGACTTGTAATCCTCATTGGTCTCTGTGATGAATTCCGAAACACTGATCTGATCCGGCATGATGATCGGAGGAGGGGGGCACACAGAGGTACCCACTCGGGGGAGAGAGCGGACCTCTCACAACAAAGCACCGGGCACCGTCCGCACCGGACCGGGACTCCGCCGGCTACACAAGCCGCAACTCCGCACACACAGCCGCGAAGTTCGAGCAGATGACAGCGGCGATCACACCAGCCCGGGCTCCATCCCCAGCACCAGCAGCCGCCGCTCCATGAGTCCCAGATCCCCGGAGTAGGGCAGTGGCTGCTGGACACACCTCCCACTGTCACCACTCCTCTCTACCGCCCCGCCCCTCTCCCACTATCTACATCGCTAGCACACCGCCCCTCTCTCGGTATCTACATTACAACCGCTCCGCCCCTCTCCCAGTGCTACCCCGCCCCGCTCCCAGTAACTACACAGCTACCGCCCCACCTCATTCCTAGTGTGCCCCCGCCCCTCTCCAACTATCTACATCGCTAGCACACCGCCCCTCTCTCGGTATCTACATTACAACCGCTCCGCCCCTCTCCCAATGCGACCCCGCCCCGCTCCCAGTAACTACACAGCTACCGCCCCGCCTCATTCCCAGTACGACCCCGCCCTTCTCCCCACTATCTACACAGCTAGCGCACCTCCCCTCTCCCGGTATCTATATTGCAACCGCTCCGCCCCTCTCCCAATGCGACCCCGCCCCGCTCCCAGTAACTACACAGCTACCGCCCCATTCCCAGTGCGGCCCCGCCCCTCTCCCACTATTTACACAGCTAGCGCACCGCCCCTCTTCCGGTATCTATATTATAACCGCCCCGCCCCTCTCATAGTGCGACCCCGCTACCCGCCCCGTTCTCAGCGCGACACCGCCCCCTCCAAGTAGCTTCATTACTACTACCGCCCCGCCCCTCTCCCAGAATATGTCCACCCAGCTCCCTGTTCTCCTTCTCCCAGTACAGCTCCTCGCTCCTAGAAAATCCCCGCCTCTCATCATACCATCTAATCCTAACTCAGAAAGCGCACCTCCTTTCTACCGGCATAGCCCGAAGTAACCCCTCCTCTTTTATTATAACCCCGCCGCATAAACCTACCCCTTTCAAAGTAATCACGCCCCTTACCGCATAACACCTCCTCCTTTCAATGAAATCCCTCCCCTCGCCTTGTAAAGCCCTCTTTTGTAGCCTTGACTCTCAGTCTTAGAGCCCAGCCTCCCTACTAGTAACTTCTCGCCCCCCCGTATAACCCCGCCTCTCTGCCAGTAACAATTTTTCTCTGTTCTGTATAAGCCCTTCCTTCTTTCTGTATAATCCATCCCATCTTCGTATCACCGCCTCTCCCCCATATAGCTCCTCCTCCCCAGCAGTAACACCTCCTCTTCCCCATATATCCCCTCCTCTCCATCAACCTCCTCTCCCCCATAGCTCCTCCTCCCCAACAGTAACACCTCCTCTCCCTCACATAGCCCCTCCTATCAAGCAGTAACACCTCCTCTCCCCCACATAGCCCCTCCTATCAAGCAGTAACACCTCCTCTCCCGCACATAGCCCCTCCTATCAAGCAATATCCAATGATTTAACTCATCCTGTAACCCCTCCCCTTTCCCTTTTGTTACTCCTCCTCCCTGCCAGTGGAAAGACAAGTGCAGCCACTCTGCTCTGCCCCAGTGTCCCGCTCAGTGTATTCTCCCGTCCACCAATCCCGGAGCGCTCTCTGTAGCCGCACCCCCCGCACTCTCTGATAAGATGAAGCCCTCTAGAGCCCCGCCTCTCCCGTGTGACCCCGCCTGTGTTGTGGCTGGGCAGGCTGCTGTGACTAGTAATCCACATGGAGATGTGGAGCTCGGTGGATGTGCCGAGAATGGATCAGCTGGCCGAAGTTGATGACTTGTTGTAACCCTTTCTCTTCTACAGCAATGTTTCATTTTTTGTGCACGTTTTTTACATTTTGACTATAAAATGACTACCTCCCCCCTCCTCCTGAAAAAAGATGTATCTGTTATATTGTACACAGGGGCGGACTGACCATTTGCAAACTCGGGCACTGCCCGAGGGCCCGGGGTCAGTAGGGGACCCCATGAGATGCCCCTGGTACCTTTTTCATAGGCTTTTTTGAGTTTGGGCAAGGACACAGGGGCCCCATGATCCCCTATTGCCCGGGGGGCCCCATGAGTTGGGCAGACTGACAATCTATAGGGCCCCCGGGGCAATAGAGGATCATGGGGCTCCTGTGTCCACGCCCACACTCAAACCACACCCAAAAAAGCCTATGAAAGGTACCAGGGGCATCTCATGGGGCCCCTTACTGACCCCAGGCCCTCAGGCAGTGCCCAAGTTTCCCCTGATTGTACACAATGTCCTCCCCATTGACGCGGGAGTGGAAAGAGATTCCAGATGTGTCGCGGCTCAAGACTGTGTGCCCTCCCAGAAAAATCCAGGTTCCAGCACCTACAATTATCAATAGGCAACATTTAAAGCGCCTTTCTAGCTCGTCAGTGCGGACTAAATCCTAAGCGAGGGATCTGCAATGATTGTCCTCACTTGGGTGGTTTTGGTGATACATAACGTGTGGTGCAATCGCCGTTTCCTTACATGTGCGCATCTTGTGCGCGAGTTTGCCTTCAGAGGTGTTGCAGGGCTAATGGGGTTACTTTTCATTTTTTACATTTTATTTCATTACATTTTTAAAACATTTTTTATTCTAACATATATACTAATCAGTTTTATTATTTTGATCATTCTAATAAGCTATCACAAGTCGGCTACCATTGGGCAGGTGACAGGTCCTCTTTAGGAAGACATCAGGCCCCCAGTCACACTTAGCGCAGCAGCAACCTGCATTCCTGCGCCTTTTTTTTGCCGTGTTTTCGCATAACACACATAAGGCAGCACATTCCCATTCACAGGCTGCCCTACGCACAACAAACCCACCATAATAGCTGTGTCTATTTTAACCACTTCACTTCCAAAAGATTTTACCCCCTTGATGACCAGGCCATTCTTTGCTATTTAGCACTGTGCTACTATTGATAATTGCGTGGTCATGCAACACTGTACCCAAATGAAATTTATATAATTTTTTCTCACACAAATAGACCTTTCTTTTAAGGGTATTTGATCACCACTGAGTTTTTTATTTTTTATTATATATACAATAAAAGACCGAATTAAAAAAAATTTTTTTTTTACTTTTACTTACTATAAAACATAATAAATAAAAATCAAAAAATCATAATATATTCAGGCCAAAATGTATTCTGCCTCCTCCCCTGTGCAGTGCTGCATGATTGCTGGGGAGGCAAAACAGAGAACTAGTGACTGACAGTAACTGCTCTGTGCTCAGAGTGGACCCGAAAACTGAGAGATCAGCGGCCTTTGATCGCTCAGTTCTTGGTGTAGAGCTGGAGGGGGCAGCTGCAGCTTGGATCAATGCTGCTGCCATCTAGGTGAGTTTAAATGTTTGTTTTGGATCCCTCACTTCTCTTTTAACCCTTGCAGTTATGAATTTTAAGTGTATGCCCTGGTTAACTCTTGAGGTTATGGAGAAGAGAACTGGCAGAAGGAGAAGTCAGCTTGGGAGAGGTGGCACTTGTGTTGGCAGGTGACAAAGGTTTGTCAGTGAGGGGTAGCTTGGTACTTCATGCACCTCACTAAGCAGAAGGGGCTTTATCTTGAAGGAGATAGGGACCAAGTCTGTGGCCACGGTGTGCAAGGCTTTGCAAGATGAAGTAAGGTGGCTTCTCTCTGTGTCCCTGGGCTGGCCAAGAGAACAGTGTGCTGTGCCAGGAAGAACTGGAGGAATCAATCTGGTGTTCTTGGCTACTTCCTCAAAATGACTTCATAGTCTAGTATCTGAGACAAGTAGGAATAGACCATCTTGTCAGCTGAGAAGAAGACATGACCCATCTGTATATGTGGAACTTGTACATGTTATATGGTCTGAGAGTGTCACAGTCCACACAAGAAGTGAGCGTAAACCAAGCTTGTCCAACCTGTGGCCTAAGACGGCCATGAATGTGACCCAACACAAAATTGTAAACGTACTTAAAAATTTTGCTTTAAACAAGTACGATATTTTGACACTGTTTTTGATAAATGAATGCATCAATATCTGGTTCAGTGGATGTAGTAGCAAGTCTCAATTAATTCTCAAGCTACTCAGCAGACATTTTAAAACTTAAAAAAACATGTGTTTAAACTTAGCGAACACATGAAGTCGAAGAAAAATTTGACAGTGTCTCTTTACTGGACTTTTATAAGTTTTATCTTCCCAAAGAAAAATCTCCCACTCTTCACAATCATGCATTATTCACGTCATCAGTGTTCAGCAGCACCTATACTTGTGAGCAATTATTTTCATGGATGAAGCACATGAAGGGCAAAATTAGAACCAAAATGTCTGAAGAGTACCTTGAGAATTAAATGAGACTTGCTACTACATCCACTGAACCAGATATTGATGCATTTATTTATCAAAAACAGTGTCAAAATAACGTACTTGTTTTATGTTCCCCTTTTTTTACTTTTAGAATAACAAACATTACAAAAAATAAATACATTTAAATACTCAGATAGGTACATTATCTATATCTGTGATTGTTAATTTGTGGTCTGCCCAATTTTGTCTTCTCATCAGTTATCCTTATTGTTAGTGTATTTTATGTGTGGGCCAAGACAATTCCTCTTCTTCTAATGTGGCCAAGGAAAGTCAAAAGGTTGGACACCCGTGATGTAAACAGTTACAGTGTTACTAAACCCAGGACTGCATTCACTATATCTGGTCTCCCACAATACACAGAGCATGGAAATGCTATTATTTTAGTAAATATAAACTGCTAAATACCTTTTCTCATCAGCAGTATATAGCAGTCTTGTGACTTCTATCAGTGTCCAGCCATGCACTGGTTAAAGCTTGTAGGTGGAATTTTCTTTCTGCTCTAGGAGGATGCAAGACCCCTGACCTCTGTCTGGACAGTGCTGATTGGCCCTGTGCTGATCACATGCACTCCCAAGGAAAAAAAAACCTCTATAGCAATACACACTAAACGGAGCATGTGTCTCCACACAATATGTCATATCAGGATATAAGAGGGTGGCACTGGAAGAAAGGGAGTATCAGAGAAGTCAGGATCAAACAGCATTTTTAAACAATGAGGATGATTAACCCCTTAGGTTCCACAGTGAGTATAACAAGCATGCTTTACTGCATATACAGACTGATTTTACTGTTGTGGGTTTAGTAACACTTTATTAGCTGTTGGTTCCCCAGGAGCCCCTATTGGGCAACTTATTGGGCAACCTGTTCAACCTGCTAACACACTGAGCTTCAAAGGGTTATTATTGTAGAACTCTCCGGTGCTAAAAGAATAATGTTCAAATCAACTTCCTTTTAAGCGTATTTGGCACAAGAAATACGGGGCATGCTAACTGATGTCAGCACTTGACTGATAGGACTAGAAAAAAAACTGGCTATGGCATCAATTCTCTTACCTCCATAGTAGGAACCTCTGTAAAACCCATACAAGCTAAGAACTGGCAGTTTCTGTGCTTTACTAGAAATATGTTTGCAATTTAGTTACCCCACAAATACATATGTCAAAAATCTAGTAAAATCAATTATATCATTTTTTATGTCCTTACAGACTATACTATGCGGGAAATAATAACTACAAATTGCTGTTGTCAGTCTGTGATCATAATCAAAGCCACACTGAAGCTAAAACACACATTACTTCTGTGTAAACTTTAACTATGTATATGTAGAGATGTGCTGGTTGCTTTAAATCTTAAACAGCAGTTGCAAAGCATTTTTTTTTCTTTTCCCTCTTTGTGAGTGACAGACAGGAAAAGCAGGACTGTGCTTTGATTGGTTGTTGCTACAGCTGAGAAGGATCCACCCATAGCAGCACTGTTGCAGCTGAACTTATGATTGGCTGTGGAGGAAAGGAGAGAGGAAAAAGGAAGAAGAAGCACATGTGGGGAAGGAGACATTTTCAGGGGACCACATGGAGCAAGGGCTCCTGGTGTAAAGTCACAGAGTCTCACTCTCTGTGCTGCTAGAGCCCATGGGCTGGGCTGAGAGTGTGTAGCAGAGGAATTGTTGCAGGAGGACAGTGTGCAAATCAAGGATTGTCCTGCTTGATACTCAGGATTACAGCCACTCAAGTGCATGTGTCTCTCAAAGCCTGGAGCTGCTGAAAGAGAGAGGATTTCTACTACTGTCTAATGCTATCTAGAGGACAATCCTGAAACAGTGAGTACTCTGTGATGAAAGGGGACTTTGATATTGCTACATTTGCTGTTCATCTCTATAGAATGGTCATGAGAAAGCCTGCTCTCTAATTCTCAGAGTGACACAGATCTTGGAAAGCCCAAGCTGCTCAGAATTAGCTATTCCTGCTGCTGATTGCTGACTGTCTCTGTATATTACTGGTGATTGTCTCCTCAAGACTTGTGCTGTGGCTGAAGAGTATGTTTAGTTCCAAGTCCCCACAGAAGCTTGCTGCTTTGAATATACTGAGCAAGTGTCAATATATCAGGATTTCACCTGTATGGTAAAGATTTTGTTGAAGTGTTGTTTCTTTCTATTGCAATGTTCACTGGAAGATTCTGCTTAAAGGAGACTGTGCTATCCTGCTACCTTTGGATTACAAATACTCTCTCATGCAGAGAGTGAGCGCTCTTCCATTGATTAAAGGGCCCCAACGTTGAGAGACTTTAAGTTTCATCCCACTGGCCAATGGTTAGGTAGGATATTTCTGCTCTAGATAGTACTGCTATTGCAAATGTCAATAAGCTGCTAAACCTCATTAACAGTTATTGTTTCATGTGTCAATGTCACTCTCATGTGATACTAGTCAGTTTTGGAGTCTTTGGCGAGTGAATTGTGACTTCTTACTGTGTTATGCAAAGTGGTATCTGTGTTTTATGTACATTACCTGTGTTAAATCAGCTAGTTCTTTTTCCGGGTTTGTCTTCTTCAATAAAACCCATAAAAAATATTCCAGAGTGTCGAAGTGTTCTGGGTATAATCGGAGGTGTCACCAGATTCAGGTGGGAGCTGAACCTATATATCTAGCCAAGCATCACCCAAGGGTGTGCTGCAAATAGTATAACACTTCCTGGGAGTTTTCTTTGGAAGTTGAATTCATTTTGCTCATTATATTATGGCTATTTAACAAGTGGCGCTTGTGCCCTCAGGCGGTATCTTTGAAATATCCAGGGGACACTGCTGTTTTAAACTAAATTCAGAATATGTCAAAGGTTTTACCAGCAAATTATTATTATTATTATTATACAGTATTTATATAGCGCCAAAGGGTTTGCTCAGCGCTGTACAATAGCGAGCAAATGAAAATTATGTAGCGCCCTCTGGTGTATATAGTTGGTCAGGCTGGAGTGCTGTACAGGTCAGTCCTCGGTTACCTCTCCTGCTCCAGAAACTTGGAGAAGCTTCTAGAAGCCAGTAGGGTGTGGAGGGGCTGATCTGCATATTTATGGAAGTCTGAACAATCCCAGGCAGGTGGATGGGCCTGGCAATGTGACAGACCAGCCCATAAATATGTCAGAGCCTGGCCAGCAGGGCAGCTGGGTGGAAGATGAAGTGCTTTGAGTGTGAGAGACCCAACAGGGATAGAGGATTTTGGAGGGGACTGCAGGCTAACTTCTTGCCTACTGACCATGACCTTGGCATTTGAAGGGACTCTATTCTTTGGGAGGAATGGATTATGGAGTTGTATAGGCTGGTCCTGTGTCCCAGCAGTGAGGAAACAGTTCTCAGAATGAGTCACCCAATCGGGGTGAGAGGCGTTCCGTCACATTTGGTGGCAAGTGGTGAGATGCTTCCTGTAGTCTGGGACATCCAAGCTACCACCGGGACCCAGTGTCGGGTGATATTGAAGAAGTGTTCTAGGAGCTGGTTGCCATGGAAGCTGAGTTCCAGTGCCGAATGCAAGAGAATATTGCCCATTATAGAGAGCCTGGTTCTGCCCAGGACATGCTGCAAATGAGAGATGCAATCCTCTGGAAGCTCTGGAAGAATGCTCTCCAAGTGGAGCAAAACTAATATGGAAAGATTCTTCTTACATTCCTGGATAGGTAC
Source organism: Staurois parvus (assembly GCF_062004578.1). NCBI lineage: Eukaryota > Metazoa > Chordata > Amphibia > Anura > Ranidae > Staurois > Staurois parvus. Next base: position 3,921,680 of record NW_028317914.1, on the reverse strand, counting down.
TGGCTGCAGTTGGAATTGCGTATACCTTTCCTAGGGGAGCATTCTCGGGAGGAATGGATTATGGAGCTGTATAGGCTGGTACACACTGAAATGGTGCTGGACGATGGGTATAAGGCGCCACACTGGTATACTACCCAAGTGTGTCCTTGGCTGAAGAACAGCAATCCCATAGAAGGCTATGACTTTGGTGGCTCGGGATTGATATTTGAGATGCTTCAGGAAGATCCATATTTTGCTGGTGCAGTGGAGTGCAGATGGGAGGACATTCGTGGCATTAGGGAGTTGGAACTTCCCAGTGAGCTCCGATTAAGCCCTGACTTGGTTACACAAGAATGGGATCTGGAACAAGCATATAAAAGATTGTTTGACAAAGCTCAACAGTATGCCCCAGCACCCATGGATGTTATGGATTATGAGTCACCTGCCAAAGCACTGGCACTGGGCCCAAGTGCCACCTGCCCGTGCCCTGGAATTTCAGCAATTCTAGAGACTAGGCATTTAATAGACTTTTCCGCTAAGAAGGAACAACCCAATCAGCCTCCAGCGGAAGAGTTGGCATCAGGGCAGAGGGTCCAAGACTTCTGCCCCACACCCACAGCAGTTGTGGAGTCCCAGGGAAAGGAGGTGGTAGTCCTCCCTCCCCAGAAGCAATTCCACAGTCTGGGAGAGGAGGGAACTCGGGAGTGCAGGAAGTCATCCTCGCTCCACAACGGGAATCCAGGAGTCCAAGGGATGGAGCAGTCGGCTCATCTTCCTAGCGGCAGTTCCACAGTCCAGAAGAGGAGGTGGTCATTCTTCCTCCCCAACAGTCAGCCAGAGCTGACAGCTCCAGGGAGTTGGGATAGTCGGCCCCTCTCCCCAGCAGGAGCCCAAGCCCTAGGACAGTAAAGACCTTCCAGCTGAAGCACTGGCAGCCAGACAAAGGGTCCATGACCTCTGCTCCTCACCTACTGATGACAACTCTTCTCTGAGGCCAAGGATGGAGATTGTGTGGACCAACGACGTGGGTTCTCTCTGCCCCACTGATGCATGTCCAGACCAAGTTGAGGTCTGGGACCTGGCTAGTCGACTTTTGAGGGGAAAGAAATGTGACAGACCCAACAAGGACAGGGGCTTTTGGAGAGGACTGCAGGCTAGCCTCTTGCCTACTGACCATGGCCCTGGCATCTCAGAGGGCTCTATTCTTTGGTGGGTGCCTGGGGGGACCTTTGGAGTAGTTTAATTCGGATTCAAGTCTATGTCTTCCCAAACCACACAGATTCTGAGGTCTGGAGGACCAAGATAAATATTTGGGGTCTCTGTGCCCAAACTTGCATTGACTGCTCCAACCCCCCTCCTTCCTAGACTCAAAGATTCTAAGAAGATGTTGATATGAGCAGCTTAAAACAACCTCATGCTGAGGACTTTTGCTCTAATGTTTTATAAGGTGTTATGTGTTTACTATCTTCTCCCATATGTATGCATTCCCTTTCTTAATTGAGTTAATTGAGTCACCTATTGTTTGTCTGTTGGCAAGTTCTTCTGGAGGTGCCTACATGATAGGATTAGACTGATATCAGCTTTGCCTCATTATCTAATCAGTATGGGATGTTTATCTCAATATGTAATATTTGTTTTATTGTGGGGACTGCCCCTATTTCTGAATTATATAAAAATCTGTGTTCTTGCTCAATAAAGTAGTTCCTATTTGGCATCTAAGCTAGTCTCATCTAGTCTTGGGTGCAATACCCAGCTATAGTACCTTGGTTCTGTGTCTCAGCGGTGAGGAAGCAGTTCTCTGATGGAATCACCCAATTGGAGTGACATGTATTCTGTCACAGAGAGGTGCTGCTTTGTAGCATGGGGGAGGGGGCCCGGAGAAGGGGGGTCTTGCTTCCAGGCTGGAGGCTGGAAGCTGGTGGAGGAAAGAGGAGAAGTGAAAGAGGGAGCTGGGGAAGGACAGCCTGCAAAGCTTTCAGAGGAACCAGCCCAGCTACAGAGGCCTGAAAGCAATTCTATCCACAGCTACAGGACAAGTGTGAGTATCTCTTCCCCCACAGGGCCTAGAAGGGAGCAAGTTCTTGGCAGGTCTTCAGGAGACAGTGCATAGCTTACCCAATCTCTTGTCCTGGGATAAGATACCCTAGCCAAGTGGGCTGGTATTTTGTGCACGTAGGGGACTTATAGATCCTACAAGTTCGGTCTGTAGCTAAAAATCCATTCAAGGGGACTCAGAGGTCCTGCAAGTTGCTTACTTTGCTAAATGCTATCCAAGGACTCCCTCTCCTCATTGGCTGAGACAGCAGCTCCCACTGCTGTCAATCACAGCCAGCGAGCCAATGTGAAAAAAGAGAGGGTGAGCCTGAGCCACGGCTCCATGTGTGAATGGACTCATGGAGCAGCGGTTTGGGAACACGCCTGCTCGGGTGACCCTATAGCAAGCTGCTTGCTGTGGGGGCACCAGACAGGAGGGAATGGCCAGGAGCTTGGGCGGGGGACCCGGGAAGAGGAGAATCCAAGATGCTCTGTGCAAAACAATTGCATAGATCAGGTATGTATAACATGTTTGTTCTAAAAAAAAAATAAGCCTTTAGTATCACTTTAAATTCCTTAATAAAAGTATAGAAAAACAAGCCCTGTGTTTTGACTGTGTCTTGTTTCTGGATGCAAGTGAAAAATACATGTTGCCTGGCTGTGCAGGAAGTAAAGTGAGACCCAAAGCCAGCGGCTCTCAAGAGGGTAGCGCTACAGTGATATAAAACCAACTTCAGTATGGAAGATCTTGTGGAGTGCCCACTGCAGTGCAGTATTGCAAGCTGCTGAAAAAAGGATTGAGGTAGGGAGGTAGGTATGAAGCAAGGAGAGAAGAAGAAGCATCTCTAAGTGCAGCAGACCACTTTAATATATAATAAAAAGTAGGAACTCTCACATGGTAGTAGAGTAATAAAAGCATGTAGGGTATTGTGGTGTAGAAATACCATGTAGAACGGCTGTCACTGGTGCCTGTATCGTCCGCATCTCAGTGGTAGGGAGCATGGTTCAGGAGGGAGACAGATGTGGAACTGGCCGGCATGCACATATTCCTAAAAGATGGCGTCTGGAACGCACGCTGAACCGCACCGTCGGTGTAGGCGTGATGTCGTCAGTGACCAAGATGCAATGCGACGCATTTCGGAGCATGCGCTGGCTTCTAATGCCGGAAGCGCGCTCCTTTCTCAAGCAGGGGAATGAATGACAGAAGGACCGTTCTATAATTATTTATATATGACCTTAAAGTGAACAACTTTTCACCAGGTTTTCCGTTTGGATCACATATTTATTTATATAAAGGTGATCATATCCTGCTACAGTCACCTGTTCTCAAGGGTAAATAAATTCAGTTGAGTTAAAGTTTATTTCCAGGCAAAACCTTTTTAAAGCGATTCTGAAGGTTCATTTTTTGGGGGTAAAATAACAAACATGTCTATACTTACCTACTGTGCACAGTGGTTTTGCACAGAGCAGCCAGAATCCTCCTCTTCTTGGGTCCCCCGCAAACTGTCCTGGCTCCTCCTTTCAGCTTGCTATGGGGGCACCCACTGCTCCGTGTGTCCATTCACACACAGAACCGCAGCTTGGTGCCCCCATAGCAAGTTGAAAGGTGGAGCCAGGAGAGCTTGTGGGGGACCCGAGCCAATGGCTCCCGCTTGCTGTCTCAGCCAATGAGGAGGCAGAGACCCGTGACAGCCGAGGCTGTCATTCACATCGCTGGATAGAGATGTGGCTCAGGTAAGTATTGAGGGGGCTGGGGCCACACAGAAGGGTTTTTACCTTCAGGCATAGAATGCTTGAAGGTGAAAAACATTCAGCCTTTACAAGCACTTTAAGTAACAGCAAGAAGGTTTAGACCCTCAAGTTTTTACTGCTCTCTTAGTACCCATTGTGGAGATTCACTGCTTTATTTGTACTGGTGTCCATTATCACTGAGAAGAAAAGTAAGAGGAAATCTTCCAATGGGGACACTTGTTCCAAGGGTAACTTTCTAAGCAGGGAATTTCTTTAATTTTAGAGCTTTTCTATAACATCCTATTGCATCTCTGGGACACAAAATGAAGGAAAATTTCTCCAATTGTACACAGGTAGTAAAAATGCTGGCAGGGGTTTTAATCCTTCCATATTATATCTAAAACTAATAAAAGTGGTTTAGCTATACATATGCTTTAATCCTACCTAGTAGAGAGGGTCCATTCTTGCTCCTTATTAATTTAGTTACCCATCTCCACAATCCAGCATTTCCAGTTGTTCCATTCTGGCTGGTAACAAGCCCGATAACATTGGTAACAACTTCTAAACTTAATAGTGGGGCTCACTGTTGCACATTAGAAAATGTTGCTGATGAGCAGGCCAGTGTCATATTTTTGCTAAGTTCTTTTTTCCTCTATTTTTTTACTCCTCATTACTTACCTGGTAAAGGAAGGTTGGTGATCTGTTTATCCCTTATCATGGATGTTATGGAAAGAAATTTTGATGCTTGTATTGTGAACAATTAGTGTAGCACTACCCCCTTAGAAGTCGCTAAATATTTGGGCCCTCCTACAGTCCTGCACAGCTAGGCAACACCAGCAAGCCAAATACACAAACTGAATTATACAAGCTACAGAATTCCATACATCCTCAAGTTGCTATAGTGCAAGGACGTTTTATTTTTGACAGCTTGAGAAAATCACAGCCCCAAACTAAAATGGAAAGCTATTTTGCTCTTCCTGTGATTTTTATTTTTAACATGTACTGTAATACATAACATTAAAAAACAATTTACAACTTATAAAATCAGTTACAGCATCATCACTGGATTATAGTGTAAGCTTAGTAAAAGCAAAGTCTGCATCACTGAATAATCTCTGCATAATTATAAGTATTAAAGTAAGTCTAAACTTAAAGGATAAGCTCACCTGTTGGTCAAAAATTTAAAAAAAATGCATTTATTATTTTTGTCCAAAGGAGCCTGTAAAGCATTGCACCAGTAATCAGTAGATCGCTGATGCCATGCAGGTCTCCTGCAGACTGTCAGAATATCTGCTTGCTGTACGGGATGTACGAGCAAGCAGATATACTGACAAGAAGCTTCGATGAACTACCACAGCACCATGGTAGTCCATTGAAAACTACAAGGCCACAGCCACTAAGGCTGTAGGGACTTGAAGGCAGTCATTCACAGTCGACCACCCCCTCCTCCTCAAAAAACTACACTCCCTTGGCCTCAGAGACTCTGCTCTCTCCTGGCTCTCATCCTACCTGTCACAACGCTCCTTCAGCGTTACCTATAATGCTACCACCTCCCCCTCACTCCCCCTCTCTGTTGGGGTCCCTCAAGGCTCTGTCCTCGGGCCCCTTCTCTTCTCCATCTATACCTCCTCCCTTGGCCAACTCATACACTCTCACGGCTTCAACTACCACCTCTATGCCGACGACACACAAATCTATCTCTCAACCCCCTACCTCACCCCCTTGGTCTCAGCCCAAATCACACACCTACTGAGCGACATATCAGACTGGATGTCGCTCCACTTCCTTAAATTGAACCTCTCCAAAACCGAATTTCTTGTCTTCCCCCCAGCCCGGACACAACCCCCCATTGATTTCTCCGTCACATCCAACAACGCTACCATCAAACCCGCCCTGCAGGCCAGAGTACTGGGTGTAATTCTGGACTCCAACCTATCCTTCCAGCCCCAAGTCCAATCTTTAACAAACTCGTGCAGACTCCACCTCCGCAACATCGCCAAAATCCGCACGTTCCTAACCCCAGAAACCACTAAACAGCTCATCCACTCCCTCATCATATCACGACTCGACTTCTGCAACTCCCTCCTCACTGGCCTGCCTCGCCGCTGGCTATCCCCGATTCAGTCCATCCTGAATACGGCTGCCAGACTCATTCACCTTTCCAACCGCTCTGTCTCCGCCACCCCCCTCTGCCAATCCCTCCACTGGCTTCCGATTGCGCAACGGATCAAATTCAAAATCCTAACGCTGACGTACAAAGCTGTCCACCATACTGCCCCGAACTACATCACTGACCTAATATCCAAGTACCGCCCAGCACGCACACTCCGCTCCTCACAAGACCTCCTTCTCTCTAGTTCCCTGGTCTCCTCCTCCCATGCCCGCCTCCAGGACTTCTCCAGGGTGTCACCCATCCTCTGGAACTCCCTGCCCCAACCCATCAGATTATCACCTACTCTCCTCTCCTTTAGGCGCACCCTGAAAACCCATCTCTTCAGGGAAGCCTACCCCACCCCCTGCTAACTTGCCGACCTCCTCCACTCTTCCTACCACTCCATCCCCCACAGCTATCTCCTCCTGTGCCACCACCCCCTCCCTCCTAGATTGTAAGCTCGAAAGAGCAGGGCCCTCGATCCCCTCATGTTTTGCATTGTATTGGTATTGTTCTGTCACATGTTCTGTCCCCCTTTGTAATGTACAGCGCTGAGCGAACTATTGGCGCTTTATAAATACTGTATAATAATAATAATAATTCACAGAACACTGTAAATGAGTGAGGTGGCCATGTGAGTGCTGTTTTCAAATCTGAACATCATTGCTCTGTACCAGCTTTACAATGATAGCAATGGATCGTGCCTATGTTGGCAGGGCTGTTTGTTAGTCTCCACCAGGGTCACGTGTCAGAAGCACAATTGGGTGACAGTTGTCACTCCATAAGAGGATGTTCTTGAACAAGGATCTTCATGACAGTATCATCAGGTATTCTTTTAATGAGAACTTACACTAGCATGTTAACATTTTTAAGAGATTTTACTGATTGAATTTATATCTAGTTTACAGGACAGCTGTACTGTTAGTACAAGTTGTTCTTTAACAAACACCCCTTCCCTCCTCCAGCCCCCTTTAATATAGCCCACATTTTTAAATGCCATCTTCATCAATTCAGTGTTCTTCACTTTGTGGCCCCATTTGGCATTACATAGCCTTTCCTCACAAAACATCACTGCCACGTGTTCTTCATAGTGTGCATCCCTCACAGTGCAAGAGGCAGTCCCACTGCAAGGTAGCTTTTTTCCTTTCCCTGGACTTCATTTCTCAGTTGGCCATACACCAGTTAAATTTCATTTGAACATTCATATGGAAATTCTGAAAAACTGTTCTTCAGAACTAATTTAGTTCAAAAGCCCTTAAAATTTTGTGCACATCTGCTACTTGAATGGATTCCTAAACACATTAAACAAAGTTCTTTACCTAAAATGTGCGCATTACAATATTTATGAATGAAAATCAAATTAATTGAATTTATTTCAAGATACAATTTCCATCCTGCTCCTTCAAATGTTCACTTCACTGAGTTTGAAAACAATTGTCAATTTGACCACTCCAACCATGAACATTTGCAAACAAAATTCTTCTGGTGTAGGGCTGACTTTACATTTTGCTTCTGCTCTGTTTTTGTTCATAGTTTTGCAGTCCTGACTAAACCAGGTTACATGATTGCACTCTTCAGTGATCATAGTCGCTGTCTGAGGCGACAGCAGGCATGGCTGTAGTATGTTAGGTTAATTGAAGCTTGGGAATTTATGTGATTTTCAGTCATTAAACAGAAAGGTCTACAATCATTTATGCCTCTTCTTCCAGCTGTGCTACATATGTGGTGTCATAGCTTTCTTTGGCTAATGATACCACTGGTGGTAGCATAGCAGGGGCTCTGGTCGGAGTCTATGCTTCATTTCAGCACATTCCTGGGATTCAGGTTGAAGCACAGCGAGTTTATATGTGAAGGTTCTCATTTATCCAGGTCATGATTTGTCTAGTGGTGGTTCGTCACATTCAACTGGTACTTGTTCTGTGGTGTTGAAGACATGTCAAGGCTTGTCCAAAATGTTTCTTCAACTGAGGAGGTGGTTTGGATAGGCTTTGTATAGCCTTAAACAGTACAGAGCAAGCCAACTTGGGTGTGGTGAGCTACTGCTGGATGGACCATGACCTGGATAAATGAGAACCTTTGCAGACTTACCTGGGAGTTGCATCTTCAACATTACAGAACAAGTTCAGTTGAATAGTAACCCACTACTACTAGATAAAGCATGACTTGGATAAATGAGAACCTTCACGGACTTACCTGGGAGTTGCATCTTCAACATTACAGAACAAGTCCAGTTGGATGTGACCCATTACTACTGGATAGACCATGACTTGGATAAATGAGAACCTTTGCAGACTTACCTGGGAGTTGCATCTTCAACATTACAGAACAAGTCCAGTTGAATGTAACCCACTACTACTAGATAAACCATGACTTGGATTAATGAGAACCTTCACAGACTTATCTGAGACTTGCATCTTCAACATTACAGAACAAGTCCAGTTGAATGTAACCCACAACTACTAGATAAACCATGACTTGGATAAATGAGAACCTTTGCAGACTTACCTGGGAGTTGCGTTATTCAACATTACAGAACAAGTCCAGTTGAATATGACTTGCCTACTATGAGCTTTGAGGCATATGATAAACAAATCCCGAAGACTTTGTGTGGCAGGTGTATGTTTGTTATATCAAGCATTTTTTACTGTTATAACCTGAACACATCATTCAGTCAGTATTAAAAGATTATGCTTGGTATTTGCATCACCATAACTTCAAAGTTTACTGGTGGTGATTTCAGAGACTTACGATCGAACATGTCTCTCCGCAGTTACCGGATTTGCTATGACAGTGAATTAGGTTGCCACGCAGATGTTGTTTTGCAAAAATGCTTTCAAAGAAATCCAATGTCCTATTTTATTTAATTTAGCAGATATTAAAGGTTTAAACCAAGTCATTTATGAACATATGACATTAAAACAATATACTGTATATTTCTGTTCTCAATTAAAGCTGGAACCCAGGCAGATCTAAAAGGTGCAGATTATTGCTTCTCTGTATTCATTAATGCCCTTCTTCTCAACCTTTGCCCCATTGGCAATTCCTGTGTGGCCCTTTAAGGATCTGAGATCTGACAGAGCAATTCACATGCAAAGTCATAATGACCTATCAAAGGAGCAAGGCTCTCCTTTCCCTCTTGTATTGAACTGTATCCTTGCTGTATTGTCTCCCGTTATATTGTAAAGCGCTGAGCAAACTGTTGGCGCTATATAAATCCTGTATAATAATAATAATTTACAGATCCACCAGTCCTTAAATGTGGTAAAGGAACTACCCATCACTGAAGAAAAATATAAGAGCTAGCATTTTCTACAGCAGTGCTGGAGTTCCAGAGCAAGCCTGAAGCTGGAGCTCAACAGCTGAAGCCCAACTGTTGGAGCTCAGTTGCTGGAGCCACCTTAAAGTTGGAGAGAGTTGATACAGAACACTGGCAGTCCTATTTGACAATAGCCTGAGTAGCATTAGAATATTCTACCTTTCCTACCCACAGGGGGTGAAAACTAAGAATCATACATAAGAACCTTTGCGGTTTAGGTCATTTATTGGTGTCAGCTGTTGGTGGAGATAGAGCAGAGTATGCACAGATGTTCCCGGCATCTCCTTTATCAAAACCAAACTGTCCAACTCCTTGAGTAGCTCATAATTTAGACAGGGACCTGGCTGCAATCAGCAGTATTTCCTGTAACTAGAACAAGTTGATCTGGTTTGATGTACAAAACACACGATGCATGCAGAGCATTGTTTGGGAAAGCTGGGTCAGAGCCAGCAGTTAACTCTCAGGAAATAACAACAAGTTGAGTGTAGCTCTCTGGAGATCGTTTCCATATTTCTTAATTTTTTGGCTACAAGAATTAAACAACATTTCTCTATAGCAAAATTATCCATGTACCAATATTTTTATATCTATTTTATATTGTTTATGTTGTGTTTACTATGCTGATTTTAATTTTACAATTCACATTACTAAATACATAAAGACATGCAGATTACAAAAGATGGTCAATTATGCTTCACAAAAAGGTTTTCAGCCATACCAGGGATCGCTCTCTCACTTCATCCCGTACAATGCAGAACCAGCTGTTCTGCATTGTACTCTTTTACGACGAGGGCCCACCCACATTCCAGGAGTGAAAATAAAGTATTTGTACTTCTTCTTCCCCCCTGGGCCAGATGGGTATTTAACCCATGTAGTGCAGGAAAGGTCTACTGCATGGGATAATTTAACAGATTACAATGAACTCAAACAAATCCTTGTATCCAGCACACCTTTGTGTGCTTCGTTTACTGACCAGAGCTTCTCTGAACATTCTCCTCATCCATATAGAGGGAACTATGCATGTTTTACTGTAATGCTATTAGAAAATGCCTTTTGCCTCTTGGACCTATTTGAAGACCTGTGCATAGACACAATGGTGCTGGAATACCTATAATTATGGAAATGCTCAGTTTGAGAAAGTTCTAGTATTTGTATAGCTCATTTATCAATGCTCTGGGCAGTACCTGGACAAAGCCTGCCTGTGAAGGTGTATGCTGACTGTTTATACCTTCAGGTGCCTGCTAAACACTTGGCAAACAGGTAACTGTACATTTAAAATACCGGTACATATACAGTATGTGGACTGTTTAACTGCCAAAACATTTGTAATTTTGTTCAACCATTCTTGATCCAGACACCCCTTCCACGCGGCATAAATAGGCTGGTGACCTGGCTTTCTAATGCTGCAGTTAAATCAGAACTAAATCCATCGATTTATGTAAACTCTAACAATGAATTTCACTTATAAGCTTCCTTGTTGTCTGCTAAATACACCATCAAAAGCATTTTTTATACCTGTTTGACAAGTGCACATACAGTAAAGCAGGATCCTGGGTTTAAATCCTAGCTAGGACATTATCTTCAGGTTTGTTCTGTGCTTGTGTGGGTTTCTTCACACACTTTTCGGATGGTTTAATATGAATTTCACAGCAATGCGTATTGCTACAGAGGTAATTGAGGGCTTGTTTTAAAGTACTAAACTGCTGGTTTAGAATATGTACCTACAGGGGCAGCTTAATAATCCTTGTCCCCAGTGATTGCCCTGACCATGCAAGCCTCCCAACACCACTGGCGTTCTGGGTTCAGGCATAGTTCAACAGTATGAAATATTAATGCAAAGAGACACAATTCTTTAGTAATACCTCTACAACAAGCTTGTTCAAAAGAGCAGACCACAGAATGAAGGTTTAGGAGGTACATCCCCCATTAACTCATTAAAGCAAAACACAGATAATATGTAAATAACCAAATAGCAATGATTAACAAATTATACAGTCACAAAGGGTACATTATAACTTTGTAACTGCAACTCCAGGAGCGGGAGGGGGAAGAAAAGGCTTGTTGACTTATCAGCTCCCTCTGAGCAACCAGTGTCACAATAGGGAATGCAAATAATTTTATATATATATATATATTCTGGCATAAATGAGTATAGACACCCTAATTTGAATAATAATGGCTTAGATGCAAAGAGGTCCCTTTAATGAGAAGTAACTTAATTTCTCAGATGTTTAGAGTCCCTCATGTGATAATGGCCATTGTCTGCTGCTAGCAATGGTGGGGCCCATATACAGTAGTGAGTAATGGTTATTCAAGATCTCTTGGTACTGAGGTGTAAACATGTCTGCATGCAGTGTCTCTAAAATGTTGTCAGAAAGAGGTTGGGCATCCGCCACTCACCAATCCCATGGATAGCATGGCCTCCTAGGAACAGGGTTCTTGCACAGGTTCTTGCACAGGTTCTTGACTGTTTGAAGAGAAGTACAGAGTTGCCACCTGATAGCCTGTCAATGCGACAAGCAGAGATGACTGGCTGAAGACTGGATAGTGACAGTCCCGATGCAGAGAAGCTCATATTATACCGATGTGGCGTTTGGCGTCACTTCTGTACTGAACTAATGTGCAGAGTCCAGCAGTAGTAGCCAGCAATCTGTCTCTGGAGGAGAACAGCAGTCCCCCTGTGTTCAGCTCTGAATCCTGCACCAAGAGAGCAAGCCAGTCCCTTGCTGTAGAATATATCTGCTGTCTCAGCATCCTTCTGGTTCCCCAGCTCTCTGGTAGTTGTAGTTCAATCAACACTTAGAAATACAGTATGTATTAGCTATGAGTCTACAGGTCCCAAGATCCTCTGCTGTCAGAACTGGATTCACTCTGCTAACAGGGAGTGATGTAGCAGTCCCAGTACTGGGTACTAGGGGGAAAAGGAGTAATTATAATCTCATATGTAAATGTCACTGAATGCATAATGATATAGCCGGCACCTGGCTACATATAAATACTTTATTGTTCATAGTCTGGGTACAGGCTAACTTTAACTTATACCCCAACAGTCATTCTTTTGGTCTCTCCTTTACTATTCTGTCATAATACTCCTTTTTGGAACGTTTTTCCCCTTTAATTTTCCTATTTTATTCTCTAACAAATGCTAATAGATTTCAGTGACATGAAAAAAAAAAAAATGAACACAAGATCACCAATGTCACTGACAAATGCCTAACACACCAGGATAAATGTTCTTATTTTGAAAAAAAGTCCAATGAGATTTAAAATTTTCACTCACATGGGTGAAAATAAAGATCCTTATCCTAGTGTTAAAGAGGAACTAACTCCCCAGTACTCTCACTCCCACTTTCTAGCGATGCAGTGGTTACATCCCTCGCCTGCCGCTGTCAACTTCTCCCCAGGTTTTCAGCCTCTTGATTGGGGGATGACATCATCCCATACATGTGCAAGGGAAGTAGTCAACCTACCTGCCTGCTTGTATTATGCTCTGGAATGTACACTGAGTTGTGCAAGCACAGCTCAATATACATTCCATCATAGTCTCCTGGTTGCCCGGATGACTCTGAACATGTCCACAGCCCAGCACCTGGAAGAAACTGTGTAGAAGATGCTGGCACTGATGAGGGATGTTGCACTTGTACAGGAAGCCAAGGGAGGGTCCCAGAAGGGCGCTACAGGTTGCCAATATGTGGGTTGTGGTCTCTTTAAGGGGAGTGGTTTTTGGTGCAGTTGGTGTACTCAGGGGTACCCCCCTCCCACTTTTCAGGGTAAGGGGTCCCGGGGCAGTCCAATTATAGAGGAGAAGACTGACTTACAGTTCTAGATAAAATAAACTTATATATAAATATATATATAAAATCGAGCGCAGTATGAGGATGTAGATAGGGTAGCTGCTGGCACAAAAGGCACCTCGTGAACCTCCAGAGTAATGGTAAAATATGAAAGTGCAGCGCTAACTTAAACAATGATTACACATAAGATAGATCCCATTTGAATGTGGATCAGCAAAAAAGACGGCGTCAGTTCATCAGATGTGCTAAATACGTATACAGTCTCCAACACTTGAAGAGCCAGGGATAGTAGATATCAGAAATGATAAAGAAAAGCCAAGTAATGCACTGACCAGATAGCGCAAGTTAAAGCGCATGGGACATTTAAGACCTGTCCCTGGTACTCAGCCACTGTATCACTGGAGCAAGGCGGTGTCATCTATAGGGTGACCACTAGATGTCATCTGTCCGGATGGAAGCTGTGTTCAGCCACTGTGTTGATGGATCAGGTGGGTGTTGTCTGTAGGGTGACCACTAGATGTCATCGGTTCCAGGGGAAACTGTATCACGGATCCAGGGACGTCACTGCAGATGTGTTCTTGTTAGGCACAATCCCAGGACCTACTGGATTTACAGGCTCCCCAGAAATAAAGAGCCCGTGGAAAAAGGCCTCAAATAGTGTGATAACGTTTATTTAAAATTGAACAATCAGAAAAGAACTTACTTAGCAAAGGTACAGCTGCTTATAAACGGCCAGACCGGAGGTACATGTACATAAGATAAACATAGCTTGGCACTTCCCTAAAGCGTATCGTGTAAGTACACATCATCAGAGATGTGTACTTACACGATGTGTCTGGCCGTTTATAAGCAGCTGTACCTTTGCTAAGTAAGTTCTTTTCTGATTGTTCAATTTTAAATAAACGTTATCACACTATTTGAGGCCTTTTTCCACGGGCTCTTTATTTCTGGGGAGCCTGTAAATCCAGTAGGTCCTGGGATTGTGCCTAACAAGAACACATCTGCAGTGACGTCCCTGGATCCGTGATACAGTTTCCCCTGGAACCGATGACATCTAGTGGTCACCCTACAGACAACACCCACCTGATCCATCAACACAGTGGCTGAACACAGCTTCCATCCGGACAGATGACATCTAGTGGTCACCCTATAGATGACACCGCCTTGCTCCAGTGATACAGTGGCTGAGTACCAGGGACAGGTCTTAAATGTCCCATGCGCTTTAACTTGCGCTATCTGGTCAGTGCATTACTTGGCTTTTCTTTATCATTTCTGATATCTACTATCCCTGGCTCTTCAAGTGTTGGAGACTGTATACGTATTTAGCACATCTGATGAACTGACGCCGTCTTTTTTGCTGATCCACATTCAAATGGGATCTATCTTATGTGTAATCATTGACTTACAGTTCTGTTTGCATGAATAATTTCTGGGCTTTCGCAGCAGAAGTGGGAGAGGATACTTGTCAAAATCGGGTTCCTGTTCCCCTCATTTCCAAACAGTACCAATTCCTCACGGGAAGCATTGGACCAGTACTTAAAGCAGAACTTCTCCCCTTTAAAGACAGAAAGCTCCTAGTGTAGCGGTGAAGTAGTGAGGAGTTTGGAGAGGAGACACCTGTCTGAAGTGCTGCCTGTCTTCTGGAAGCTGCCATAATGACTCAGTATGGACTTTCCTAAATGGGGGTAAAATCCTTGTGTGACTTGTACACTGTTATTTTTATTTGCGTTGAATATAAGGGGACATTTGTTTTCTCATTTCGTTGGAGTCAAGCTATTTAGGTTTGCTGCTGAAAATACTGTTTTTATTTGTCTTGGAGAAAATAAAAACTTTTTATATTTCTGAAAAATGGCTTTGAATATGATCCTGAAGCACTATCACTGTAGTTATTACTCTTTAACTTTACACACTCTAGAAAAAGAGGTACTGTAAGTATTAGAGAGGTTAGCTCTGCTCAGGGCCAGACTTTTTCTGGCACTTTTTGATCACATGTAACAATCAGGTTTTTTTTTTTTTGCTAGACAATTTCTTAGAACCCCCAAACATTATATATATTTTTTATCACATGGTATTTGTGCAGGGTTTTTTCAAATGCAACTTTTTGGGAAAAATACACTTTTTTAATTTTAATGCAAAAAAAAGCAGTGTGACAGGTGGGGTATTGTGAAAATAAAGGCACTAATCCCACTCATAAAATGAAATAAACACCCACAGTATTGTGCAAACAATTATGTTAAACAATAAAACTTCATCAATTCAAATTCTCAATAAATGTCCATTCTTTCAAATGGTCCTTACACTGCTTTCATTAACTTTCTCATAGTAGTGCTTTCATCCCATTAATGTGCCAAAAACCAGTGATGTATCTAATTGATCATCTAATTCTTTATATGTGGTAAGATTGAATGACTTACCAGAAAGCTATCAGTATAAGCATATTATATGTTCCAACCCAAATTATGGGATAGATAGAAAAATGGCTAAAAGATCATATTCAGAGAGTAGTGGTTAATGATTCATACTCTGAATGGTCTAGGGTTGTCAGTTCAGTATTGGGACCCTTACTTTTTAATATATTTATAAATGATATAGGGTCTGGTATTAAAAATCCTATTTCAGTCTTTGCAGATGACACCAAGCTGTGCAGTCAAATAACGTCCTTACAGGATGTCTCCAACTTACAAGATGACCTCAATGCACTGTTTAATTGGGAAACTATGTGGTAAAAGAGGTTTAATGTTGATAAATGTAAGGTTATGCACTTGGGGGCTAAGAATATGCATGCATCATACATACTAGGGGGAGTACAACTGGGGGAATCAATGGTGGAGAAGGATCTGGGAGTTCTGGTAGATCACAAGCTTAATAATGGCATGCAATGCCAAGCTGCGGTTTCTAAAGCGAGCAAAATCCTCTCTTGTATTAAAAGAGGTATAGACTCCAGAGAGAGAGATATCATATTACCCCTGTACAAATCATTAGTAATACCTCATCTGGAATATGCAGTTCAATTTTGGGCACTAATTCACAAAAAGAACATTGGGGAACTGGAGAAAGTACAGAGAAGGGCAACCAAACTGATAAGAGGCATGGAGGAGCTCAGCTATGAGGAAAGATTAGAGGAACTGAATTTATTCTCTCTTGAGAAGAGGAGATTAAGGGGGGATATGATCAACATGTATAAATACATCAGTGGTCCATATAGTGAACTCGGTGTAGAGCTATTCACCCTGAGGTCATCACAGAGGACAAGGGGGCACTCTTTACGTCTGGAGGAAAAGAGATTTAATCTCCAAACACAGAAAGGTTTCTTCACAGTAAGAGCTGTGAAAATGTGGAATAGACTCCTTCAAGAGTTGGTTCTGACCAGCTCAGTGGATTGCTTTAAAAAAGGCCGGATTCTTTCTTGGATACACAGAATATAACTGGTTACTATTTATAGGTAAAGTTGATCCAGGGAATATCCAATTGCCTCTCGGGGAAACAGGAAGGAATTTGTTCCCCTGCAGGAGCAAATTGGGTCATGCTTTTGCTGGGGTTTTTGTCTTCCTCTGGATCAACTGTTGCTGTACGATTATAACTTTTTTTTTTTATGGTTGAACTGGATGGTTTTTTTGTCGTTTTTCAACCAGACTAACTATGTAACTATTATTTGAAAGGATGGACATTTATTGAGACTTTGAATTGATTACATTTTTTATTTAACATAATTGTTTGCTCAATACTGTGGGTATTTATTTTAACGCCTTTATTTTCACTGATTTTGGTATATAGTGTTTTCACACATATAGAGCTGCTTTTCCTTTTTTATATATGTTCTGGGATGGTGCCCCTTTGTAATGATTGTTTTAAGTGGGGTATTGTGACTGGAGTGGAACAGTGTGACAGGGGAGAGGCAATGTAACAGGGGTGGGGGGCAGTATGACAGGGGAACAATGTGACAATGGGGGGAGTGTGATGGGGGGTATAATGACAGGGGAGGGGCAGTGTGACAGGTGGGGGAGTATTGTGACAGGAGGGGGGCAGTAAGATGGGGGGCAGTGTGACAGGAGGGGGGCAATGTTTCAGGAGGGGCAGTATGACAGGGGTTTTATGACAAGAGGGAGGTAGTATGACAGGAGAGGTATTGTGACAGGAGGATGGCCATGTGAGGGGGCAGTGTTACAGGTGGGGGCAGTGTGATAAGAGGGAGGCAGTGTGACGGGGGGTATTGTGACAGTGACCCCTATATTTATGCCTCTGCTGTATAGAATAGTGTATTTTGCCTGGAAATTGTATCGCTATCTTTTTATTAAATTTTTCACAAAAAATCAGAAACCTTTTCTAAATAAGGATCATATGTAATTAAGACATCAATTCATTACAGTAGTGATTATTAGAAATATAATGTAACAGTTTTGTGTATGGATACAGACACTAGCAAGATCCATCTTAGCACTATCACATTTAGTGAAAGGTATTTGTCCACATTTTTCAAATACTATAATTTCCTGGAATTTAACTTAAGTCACACTTCAGTCTTTATGAAAAGTAAGTCTTCAAATTCTTCTAAGAAATATCTACAGTGATTTTTGCTAAGAAGTGCATTTATGTTCCGGGAAGAGCTGAAGGACAACAGTGCATCCCACTGCTCTTCTGGGAACCCCTTCTGTTTACCTTTTTAAATTACAGAAGAATTCACAAACACACCCACTGACTGTCTCATACAGAAAAAGCCCCATGTAACAAAGTAATAGCATAAAGTTTCTATTAGTCATCAATGAGATTCGGGCCTACCTTGGAACACTGAAGCTCACTGAAGATACAGATAATAGAGGAATACTTTAGAAAATACTCATCTGCTTAAGAGTAAAACTGGCCATACAATATGCAAATTTCACCTTATTCCTGAAAAATCAGCAGAAATTCATTTAGTGGGTGGCCCTGTTAGTCTGCTCCCACCAAACATCCCTTGATTGAAAAAGGAGGAGTATGCAATCAGATCCAGCCACCGTTGGGATATTTTGATAGCTGTCTGGGCAGATCCATCCATTCACACTGTAAAATGTTGGCTGAGGAATGTGTTAAATTTTTTGCAAACTGAATGAAAAAAAATCTGTATGTGAATGACCAGCTTAGGGACTTGTTCACATGAGCAGCCACATTGTAACACAGCTTCTGATGTGCGCTGTGGAGTACACAGTGTCAATGCGCTGATTACAAAATGACATTCCAATCATGTTTATTCACAGCTATTGCTGCGGCAATACTTTGTTCTTTACCCAGATTTTTTCAAATATGTTAAAATCAGCATTTTTTGCCAGAAAATTACTTAGAACCCCCAAACATTACTTTTTTTTTAAAGTGGAGGTCCTTGGAAAAAAAAGGTGGCTGTTGTAATTCTTTTATGTCAGCCATTTATCAAATACAAAGTTTCAGGAAAGAAATGCAGAAAAATAATTAATTAATACCTAGTGATCCTGCCATAAAGGTCCTTGTTCCAGCACTTCCTGTAATAGGGTGACAACGCTTTGTCTTTGTCTTCCAGTTGTGTTCTATGTCGCATGATCTACTGCACCAGAAAACCCTTCCTGAGAAATGCCATGTGGCCATTGCTGGGGTAAATGCATGCAGGCAGCAAGTAGCCCAAAACAGGCTCCAAGAGACTAGCAGCACTAAACTGCAACAAATTATAGAAAAAATTAAAACAAGAATATTTTGTTGGTGGGTGGCAGTGGCGGATGGCGGTGGGTGTGGCCGGGGGGTGTTGGTGGTGTTGGATGGAGGCAGTCACAGTCAGGGGGTGGGGGGTTGCGGCCGATTATTGCCTAAGGCAGCACAAGGGGTAAATACCTCACTGGACGTTCCTTATCTACACAGGCAGTGTAATTATCATGAACCGTTAAATTAAACCCTGTAGCCTCCCTGACGGTATTCCCGAGTGTAGCTCGGGGTAAAGTTTCAGTACCACAAGCGGTAACCCCGACCTACACTCGGGCTTACCATACGGTGCTGCTCCGGCATCTGCTCTTCACTTACCTTGTTCTGCGCTCCCGCGATGTCCCTCCTGCAGTGTCCCCGGCAATGTAATCCGGCGGATGCCGGCATCTGTCATCTGGGTTCCGTCCCCTGCGACGTCGGGAGGGACGTACGGGGACGGAATGGCAGGAAATTTGAAAATGACAAAAAGTGACATTCACTAAATACACTAAAATCACATAGTAAAACATTACTGTATCAAACCATTTCACATACATCAAGTGCTTTGTCCTGTGTCCTGCCTGCATTTTTACTGTTCTTTCTGGCTGAAAACTGAGAAAGGTCCATGGCATCCAAAAAGCGACCCTTTAGGTCAAAATCAGTTTTAGACCAGCTAGAGAACAGTGATAGTAAATCAGAACCACTTGCAGAATTGAGTGATAATGATTCGTGGGGAAATTCGTCATCAGACACTGAAAACGATTTTGCGACTTTGCTCAGTGATGTGCGAACTTGGCGCTATATTTCAAATTTCAGTGTTTTTGGTTTGATTATATTATTGAATTAAATTTATTATTATTATATTATTATTTTTTATGATTATTTATTAAATTATAATTTAGGATTTCGTGTTTCAAATTTTATCATACCCGGGATGTTTACTAGACTCTTGTTCGGACAGATTTCAGTGAGTTAATCCTAAAAATTACAGGCCTACAATAAAAAAAAATACATATTTCCATGCAAAAAAATGTACCGCTTTGAGCACAGAAATATGGACATAATCAAACTGCTAGGGAGGTTAATTATCATGATTAAATATTGAAATACAGAGTAAACAAATAGGAAGCACGTGTGACTTTATTCACATGCCTCTAAGTGGTCCAGAAACCTGTTTTACCACATAACTGGACAATATTCAGTGACTGTTTTTCCTTGCTGTATTATGAATTAGATGTAATACAGATGGATCACTCTGTTTAATTAATAACTAGGCACGTAAGCCATTAAAACACCCATAACAGATATTTTATTGGACTTTCATAATATTGAAGCTGGCTACATCTTTACTGCTGAACTACATACTCTGGTAGGCTATCACGACCCCTGCTCTCATATGCCAGAGGGGTTTAACACCATAACATCTATTACATTACGTTCAAGATAGAAATACTATACATAACTTGATAAACGATCACTTACCGGATATTTCTATGCCTTGGCCTGCAGAGATAAAAGCTTTCCAAGGAGCCCTCTTGGTGATTTGGCATAATTTATTTCATTAGCTGTTATAAATGGTATTCTTCCCGATAGTGGAAATTAATTTTCTGGAGTGTTTAACCCTGATTGTGCCATTCATATTTTACATAAGCAATAAACTGAAATAGTAATCTAAAACTTATGAAAAAATAGGCAACCACCCCAACCTATAACTGGTATTTTCAGCAAGGTGCACATAGAAGGGCAATGCACATCATAAACAAAGGATTTCCCAGCACACTTACCAACCAGCCTACAAAAGAACCAAAGTGTCCCTGTCAAACAGTTTGCTTTCAAACCAGAGGATTTTGTTTGCACTCATTTGCATATATATGTGTAAGCATCAACAGAACTCTGTGTATGCTGCGGTCCTAACTCTAAATTTACAGAGCCTCCATAGCAGGAGCACATATAAGAATGCATAGAATAAGGGCAGGTATGCCCAGAGGGAGCCCACCTCTTCTTAAAGGCACAGGGATTCGTGTGATACCCAGCAAGAGCACAATGGCAGCAAAAGGGTCCAGTGTGTCCCTGCACCCAATTAGTCCAACTGTAAAAAAAAATTGGCAACCACCCCAACCTATAACTGGTCTTTGCAACAAGATGCACATGGAAGGGCAATGCACATCACAAACAAAGGATTTCCCAGTTGTAAAGCTGAGTTACTGTAAGCACATCAGAAATATCAAAGTAGAACTATACACAAAACTTTTTTTTCATTTTAAATAGAGCAATTGAAGGTTATAACCCCTGTCAATTTTTTACCATCTGTCCTATTGGGGAGATTTCCCTTCATTTCCTGTTTACTTGAAAAACAGGAAATGAGACAAAATCATACCAAAATGAGGGAATCCATGGTTTTCCCAGAACTAGTGTTTCGGTGATAATAGTAAGCAGGACAAACAGGGTGAATCTTCCTAACAGGTGCATAGATAGCAATAAAAACCTGCCATGTGTTGTAATCCATCTCCACGCTATCCAACAGTTATAAAAAAAATGTTTTGTCTTTAGGTATATTTTAAAATGGTCAGCCCCCACATACTGGGCACAAGCCCCGTCCCACAGTAAGTCAAATTGATGATGGAGGGTTTCAATAGTATGAACATTGAAAGAACCATTACAGGGTAATGGTTCTCAATCCAAGTGCTGTTTCTCCAGTGTTCGTAGTAACTGTAGACATTTGATTGCCAAAAGGCAAGAAGAGGATGCCCAAAAAATATAAGGCCTCACATACACTGCTGCTGCTAAACGTGAGTTTAGGAGCTTTTGGCGTTTTTTTGCCAAAGCCCCTGAACTCAACTCAATAAAAGCCTGTGTGAGTTTAGGGGCACTTAAGCGTCCCTCTATTGAACGCAGAAGAATCGCTTTAAGGAGAGGAACGTTCTGGCCAAAAAACCCCAAATGCAGCAAAAACGCATATAAACATGTGTACATTCACCTAAGCATTAGCCACATTTAGCACTTGGATGTTTAATAATTTCGATGGCAAGTACTGGCCACTGAAACTAATAAATGTTCAACGCTAAATGCGGCATAAATATGGTACTGCATTTACACGAGTTTCTGTCGTGTTTAGCGTTTTTCTGCTGCCAACAGAGTTAACGTCCAAGGCAGTTCCAGTGTACATGTAGCCTAAGTCAATACTTGCCTTGTGATTGGAAAAAATATATATATTACCCAAACTGAGCCAAATTGTTTCATTTCAGCAAGGAAAGTTAACAAAAAAACACACACACAAAAAAAAAAAAAAAAAAGCGGACTTGATGGACCACTTTGTCATATTCTGCCATCGCTTTTCTATGTCTTTAAGTTTCTATGTGTTCTGTTTCTGGTGACCCATTCAGCAGACTCTGTTATCTGATATCCCTGCTACGTGTAACAATATGATGGCTTTTGGCCTGATGACTAAAGACTTAATGGTCTGGGATGCACATTACGAAGAACGGAATGAACTATAGCTTATGTAATGTACAGCGCTGAGCGAACTATTGGCGCTTTATAAATACTGTATAATAATAATAATAATAATATGCTGAGTTTTGAGAGCTTGTCCACACAAACACCAAATGCTGACTAATACACTGATACTAAGAAGTGCTTCCTCTCATGGCTTGTGTATATGAGTCTAAAGTCCACAGGTACTAACTGTATTTCTTTTCAGTAACTAGACAGAACATGTATGGTAACATATAGGTTATATAACGATGATAATTGGAAGCTAGCAAATCTTGGAGAGTTCAGTATACTTCCTTGTATATGCAAAGCAACTTATATAATGATGGAATAAAACAAAATTAGATATAACCTTTGTAAGTCCAAATCTGATAATTATCATTCGTGTATTAACATCCATATCCACCCATAACAGATGCATCTGGTGGTTTTGGGATAATATTATCCATTGGAATGTAGTGATTAATACCAGGAATTATAATGTGGATGACATACACAATGGTATATTATAGTTGCAGTGTGATGCTTTAGATTCAGTGTCCAAATTAAACTTTATACGGGGATTCTACAGTGAAGGAAATAAATATTTGACCCCCTGCTGATTTTGACTGTTTGCCCCCTCTTAAAGAAATGATCAGTCTAAAAATCGAATGGTAGGTGTATTGTAACACTGAGAGACAGAATAGCAACAAAAATTCAACAGAAATGCATGTCTAACAAATTATGCACTGATTTGCATGTTCATGAGGGAAATAATTTGATCCCCTATCATTCAGTAGGATTTCTGGCTACCAGGTGTTTTTCATACAGGTAGCAAGCTGAGATTAGAAGCAGTCTCTTAAAGGGAGTTCTGCTAATCTTATTTTGTTACCTCTATAAAAGACACCTGTCCACAGGAGCAAACAAACAATCAGATTCCAAATTCTCCACCATGACAAAGACCAAAGAGCTGTCCAAGGATGTCAGGTACAAGATTGTAGACCTACACAAGGCTGGACTGCGCTACCAAACTATCGCCAAGCAGCTTGGTGAGAAGGTGACAACAGTTGGTGCAATCATTCGCAAATGGAAGAAACACAAAACAACTGTCAGTCTCCCTAGGTCTGGTGCAGCATGCAAGATCTCACCTCATGGAGTGTCAATGATCATGAGAACAGAGGAATCATCCCAGAACTACATGTGAGGATCTTGTCAATGATCTCCAGCCAGCTGGGACCACAGTCACCAAGAAAACAATTGGTAACATACTACGCCGACATGGATTGAAATTCTGCAGTGCCCGCAAAGTCCCTCTGCTCAAGAAAACACATGTCCAGGCCCGTCTGAAATTTGCCACTGAATGATGCAGAGGAGGACTGTTTGAAAGTGTTGTGGTCAGATGAGACCGAAATTGAGCTCTTTGGCATCAACTCAGCTCGCTGTATTTGGAGGAGGAGGAATGCTGCCTATAATCCCAAGAACACCATCCTAACTGTCAAACATGGTGGTGGAAACATTCTGCTTTGGGGGTGTTTTTTTGCTAAGGGGACAGGACAACTGCACCACATCAAAGGGACGATGGATGGGACAATGTACTGTCAAATCTTGGGTGAGAACCTTCTTCCCTCAGCCAGGGCATTGAAAATGGGTCATGGATGGGTGTTCCAGCAGGACAATGACCCAAAACACATGGCCAAGGCAACAAAGGAGTGGCTCAAGAAGAAGCACATTAAGGTCCTGGAGTGGCCTAGCCAGTCTCCAGACCTTAATCTGATTGAAAATCTGTGGAAGGAGCTGAAAATTCGAGTTGCCAAACATCAGCCACCAAACCTTAATGACTTGGAGAGGATCTGCCAAGAGGAGTGGGCCAAAATCCCTCCTGAGTTGTGTGCAAACCTGGTGTCCAAATACAGGAAACGTCTGACCTCTGTGATTGCCAACAAGGGATTTGCCACCAAGTACTAAGTCATGTTTTGTGAAGGGGATCAAATACGTATTTCCCTCATGAACATGCAAATCAGTGCATAATTTGTTAGACATGCATTTCTTTTTAATTTTTTGTTGCTATTCTGCCTCTCAGTGTTACAATACACCTACCATTCGATTTTTAGACTGATCATTTCTTTGTGAGTGGGCAAACATTCAAAATCAGCAGGGGATCAAATACTTATTTCCTTCACTGTATATGTTTTCATAGATGGACTGAGCACAATACAATAAACATAGCTTTTTTCATGGTATCTGCATCTGAAAGCAACTTAGCATGTCAATTATACGTACCGCATAGTCCTGTACCCTCAACGAATCAAAACATACTGGGGAACAGTGGGCTGAGTACCCTGACCAAGGAGGAAACAAAAAATAAATAAATAAATAAAAAAGGTAAGTATACCAACTATTGATGGATGTCAACAGATTGGATCATCTGCATCATCCATGTGTCTCTTATCTTCAGGTTCCATATATTTGAAAGCACTAGTGGGTCATTGAGAGTTAAAACGGCTGTGAGAGATAACCATTCAAGTGTTGGTTCCCCATCCAGGGCTGGTAAGCTGCGCTAATGGCGCCCTCTTCAGAACTGGGAATCGTGAAACAACACACTAACAAAAGGGCACAGAGGTCTAGTGCATTACTAACAACTTTTTATGAGGAAATTAAAATCAAACAAATGCATACTCACAAAAGACATAGGGCAACCAGCATTGTAAATAAACCCAAGTGGCAAGGTGGTCCTTAATTAAAGATGAAACTCATACAACCCTGACATATGAGTTTCATCTCTAATTAAGGACCACCTTGCCACTTGGGTTTATCTACAATGCTGGTTGTCCTATGGCTTTTGTGAGTATGCATTTGTTTGGGTTAATTTGCTCATAAAAAGTTGTCAGACTTGCCAGCTTATGTGATTCATGGAACATGCCCTATTCTTGATAGGGCAGCCATGTCTGGCAGGAGAAGACGGTGATTATTGCTAGCAACTATAACAACCACTATAGATAATTGCATGTAAATTACACTCACTGTTTATACCGAAGTTGATTGATTGATCAATCTGGGTACATTCAGCCTGCCCGTACATGGTTTGAATCTGGATATATCGAAATTCAAATCGAGATTTGAACCATCTATGGCAAGCTTAACAGTAGTGGTATTGGATGAGCATTGAGAAAGACATTTAGGAATACAATTGAATGAATTTCAGGCTTACACTGAGTTTTTAGGACCTGTCCACCCAATCGTCAAATGCTGTCTAGTCATAAATTGTTACTAAGAAAGCAGACAAGTGCTTCCTCTCGTGCCTTGTGTGTACGATTCTAAAGTCCACCGGTAATGACTGTATTTCTTTTTCGGTAACATGTATTGTAACATAGAGATTATGTAACAAAGATTGGAAGCTAGTAAATCACAGGGAAGTCAGTATAGTTTGTATTTACAAAACAACTTTTATAGTGATGGAATAAAACAAAAATAGATATAAACTTTCCAAGCCCAAATCTGCTAATTATCTTAGCTGTAAAAACACCCATGTCCGCCCTTAACAAATGCATCAGGCTGTTCTGGGCTAATATTATCCAATAGAATGTAGTGATTAACCCCAGGAATTATAATGAGTTTTGTAAGCATGGTTATGTGCGTAAAGTGTCTCTAAACCCAAGAACAAAAATGTAATCTATTTCAGTAACCCTTACGTGTAGTGACTGCATTTGTTTTCCTTTTCTAGGCATTTTTCTCTCTTATTTTCACCAGGTGATCCTGGCAGTAACACTTCCCATCCTAGGGAATTGTAATCTGTAATTTATTAGTAAAGAAGCGTCCTTCTCACCACAGGACAGTAAGTGTGTTGGCGTTACTTAAAACATGGAGAGGGGGTGTTTTGTAGTCCACAGAAAGAGATGGAAAATGCTAACTCATAAAAGTCAACTCAGCCAAAGTGTAGATAAGGTTACCGATTCACTGAATTTCTTGCAGGATTGACTTTTTTTTTTTTGCACTTATCAACCAGACATAACAATGCACTGTTTTGTATCATTCATTCTTCATTCTTTCTTCCAGCATGAAACATGTCAGTATATTCCATCTGGCTATTTTAATAAGAGAAGAAAATTATTTTGCATCTTGCTGTGCAATATTACTGTTACATCTGATAGCCAAAGTCTTGCTTAGTTTTAGGCCAAGAAAAGATGGGGATGAAGCTTAAAAAACCAAGAGGGAGACTTCTCCGAGAGTACCTGAGATATTTCAAATTTATTGTCAATGAAAATATTCCACCATCAACTGTAGATACCTGTGTGTAAGCATACATATATGTGTAGCACTACCTCCTTAAAGTGTTACTAAACCCAAAACAGTAAAATCAGTCTGTATATGCAGTAAAGCATGCTTGTTATACTCACTATGGAGTATAAGGGGTTAATCCTCTGCATTGTATAAAAAGGCTGTATGGTCCTGTCTTCTCTGATCCTCCCCTTCTTCTACTGTCTCCAATCCATCTGCTGATAGTACAGAGCTCTAGGAGACACTCTGCACACGCTCGAGTTTGGTTTGTATTACTAAAGAGTTTTTTTTTTTGGGAGGGTGCATGTGATCAGTAAAGGGCCAATACACACTGTCCAGATAGAGGGTTTAGGGGTCATGCAGCCTCATAGGACAGTTAGAGGAGAATGAAAACTCATCCTACAAGATTAACCTGTGCTCAGCTGGACACTGATAGAAGTCACAAGATTGTATGCTGCTGATGAGAAAAGATATTTGGCAGTTTATATTTACTAAAATAATTGCATTTCCATGTTGTGTGTACTGTGGGAGACCGGATATAGTGAATGCAGGGTAATGGGTTTAGGAACTCTTTAAGGGCTGCTGAGTATTTTGGGGTTTTCTATCTGCCTTGAGCCTGCTTTAGAAGCTAAACCCCTGCTGACACCACTGTAAACCTTTGACCGGGAGGACCCCCTGCCTTGGAACAATAAAATAAACACACACAGTCTATGGTGAACAAGTATTGTGATTACAGTATATAGAGGTCAGAATAATAAAAGTAAAAGTACAACAAAAGATACTAGTAGATAAGCATGCAATATGAGTTAAATGCTCTAGAACAGTGGTCTTAAAACTGTGGCCCTTTGCTTGCCTTTATCTGGCCCTTGGGGCACTGTTCCTCCCACTAACACCAACAGTGGGGCACTATTCCTCACACTGATACCAGTGAGGGGCATTATTCCTCCCAGTGACACCAATGGGAGGCACTATTCCTCCCTCTGACACCAACAATGCGGCAGTATTCCTCCCACTGATAGCAATGAGGGGCACTATTCGTTACACTGACACCATTGAGGGACACTATTCGTTACACTGACACCATTGAGGGACACTATTCCTCCCATTGACACCAACGATGGCATTGTTTATCCCACTAACACCAGGACATTTTTTACTCCCAAAAGCCACAGTCCGGCCCTCCTATAGTCTGAAGGACAGTAAACTGGCCCTTCGTTCATAAAGTTTGGAGACCCCTGCTCTAGAAGGTTCAGCAAATTATTGTAACACAGTATCACTTTAAGCAACTCCCAAATGTCCTGCAGGATCAGAATTTAACATCAGTCCCAGCCTCTGGGATGTCTCTACCCACGTGAGCTGGGAGGACTATCAAACTGTCACACTAACTCACTTTTGTGCTCTCAGTTGCTGGTGGCTGGGCCTAACTCTGGAGCAGGGGCGGACTGACCATTTGGAAACTCGGGCAGTGCCTGAGGGCCGAGGGTCAGTAGGGGGCCCCATGAGATGCCCCTGGTACCTTTTTCATAGGCTTTTTTGAGTTTGGGCAAGGACACAGGGGCCCCATAATCCCCTATTGCCCGGGGGCCCCATGAGTTGTCAGTCAGCCCCTGCTCTGGAGGTGAATTCTTTGGTAAAAAGCAACAATGTCCCTTTCTGGTATCGCTTTTTAGCAAAAGTGTCCAATATTCTGCAAGCTCGATGGGGTCTTGGTTGGTGCACATTAAGGTTCAGATTTTTTTCCTTGTGTGAAAGCAAGTTTCCCTCAAGATGGTGTAGTCTCAGAAAAGGAAAACTTCTCCTTGAAGTGATGCTGAATTTAAATGAGATCTCTTTAATACAAAGGATGAAGGCAAAGATTTACTAAGATTGGAAAAAGGGCGGAAGCAGATTTTAGCAGGGGTGGACTCCTCAAAGATGGTGAGCTAATCTAAAGAAACAAGTTCCTTGGGTATTAGAAAAGACTTGAAAAGAGACACTAATGTGATTCTGTCTGCAGGGTGCATATACTGTAGTAAGGATATTAATAAAGCACTAATCAGTAGACTGCAATAAGGTAGACAGTCTGGGCTTCAGTATGATAAGCTGTGATATAAGGTGTACTGAACTGAATCTACTTACAGTACATGTCCTACTCATGCTTTAATATTCTGCTGGTCTGAGAGCGAAACAATGTGTTGCCTAATGGAGGACTGTCTCTGCTAATTTTGTACCTATTACTCTCCTAGTCCACAGCTGGGTTGAAAGGCTGGCTTGTTATCACCTAGAGAAAGTGTCCTCTGCAAAATATGTGCTTTGACATTTTAGAGTATCCCATACCCCAATTTTCTTTCCAGTTACAAATTTCCAGCAATAAATTAAAAAAAGACACACAGACTGATTATTGAGTCAGAATGATTGAACTGTTGCTGTGTGCCTGACTGCCTTGGCACTAACTTGGGAGAAGAGCCTGTGGAATCCAGTGGCCCTAAAATGAAAAAAAAAGACACTAAAAATAAATATATATATATATATATATATATATATATATATATATATATATATATATATATATACACACACACACATGTACATACACACATTTTGGGAGACATGACATTTATAAAACCATGCGCTGATCTGTGCTTAGCAAAGGCTTGCATTCTCTTTTCAGCTGCTGCTCCTGATTCTTGGCTGATCATCCAATGGGGCCGACTCTCCCTATGATACAAGACATCTGTTGTCTTACAGGGAATTTCATGGATGTTGTTTTGGACTGGAGTGAAATTATTCATCCCCAGATGGGCAACACAACAGAAAGTCAACATCTCGGAAATTCAGCAGCATGTTTGGAGAGTGCCAATTTGTAAGAGCTTGAATTCCTCATTATTACCTCGGCCAACCTCACATTCAGATATAGAGAGAAGATTGTACGTGAAAGAAAGCTCATTATATGTCATTATCCCATTTAATGTAACACATAATCCTCTCTGCTTATGAGATGAGGCTAAGTGATGGGATAATGATTAAACCTGCTGACTTTGTGCTCAGAGGCATAGCTCATTTCATCCAAAAAAACTACAGTACTGTAATCAAAGTGAATGAGAACATTTGAGTGATCTCACACAACATATGGAGGAATCTTGCTGACACGTGAACCATCAGGTATAACAAACAACATTAGGAGGAAAAGTTTTAAGATCCAGACCAGGGGCGGACTGACCATTTGGGAACTTGGGCACTGCCCGAGGGCCCAGGGTCAGTAAGGGGCCCCATGAGATGCCCCTGGTACCTTTCATAGGCTTTTTTGGGTGTGGTTTGAGTGTGGGCGAAGACACAGGGCCCCATGATCCTCTATTGCTAGGGGGCCCCATGAGTTGTCAGTCCGCCCCTGATCCAGACTAAGAAGTCTGCTAGCACATATCTTTCTTTTTTTCTCTTTCTATAGCATGTCTGCATTCCCATATACTATGTTTTAATTTAAAGCTGCTGTCTGGGCATACCAAAAAATGAAGCAAATACCCCAGCTGTACTGTTGGGGCACTTCTTAGTGCAGCCAATAGCCCCTTTTTGCTATGATAAATCAGGAAATGCTGCCCACCAACTGCTGTAGATTGCATTGCCTGATCACTTTCTGGCACTCAAGAGAACCGCATATGCTGCGTACAGCCACCAATACAAGTGAATGGCTGTACTCAATTGTGCTTGGGTAAATGGCAATGACTTTTGCATCGGAATTTACCTGCACATTTATATACAGCACCTCTCCCAAAATTATACGCACAAAACTGTATGCACATGCATGAGTAAACACCAATGCAGAGTCCAATTTACTGAATAAAACAAACAAAATCAGAGGTACAACTGAATTGCAAGCCCAAATGTATGTGCAAATGTTTAGCAGATGTTTAACTACCATCCAAAAGTGTAGCTACTTGATCGCACGTTGATGTTCAGTGTTGTATGGTGCGGTATTGGTTTCCCGGGAGCTTTGAAAATACAATGTTGTTGTAACGGAACAAACCCCGACTGCACTTGGGTACTTCTATTAGAATACCGCTTCCCCGTCCGAACACTGACAACAGACACCGCAGCTGACCATACAAGACTAGACGACACCAGTCAGTCTGAACATGGAACTCTTTATTTGAAACTCGAATTGGCTTTTTATACACTCAGGGGACAATACCCCCTCCCTGCATAATGACACAGGGTGGGGCAATCTACACTTAGCAACAAGAGACACACAGGTATTCAAACTTCACACCAGCAGACAGTCCGATCAGGAGGGAGGGCTGCTGGAGACACCCCCCCACTAAGCTAATACACAAACACATACATCTCATATTAGTTTGCTCCCAAGCAAGACACACAATAGAACAATGGGATGCAACCACATAGCATTAAACAATCAACTACCCCCCACCCCAATATTAGGACAGATCACCCTGTACCCCTAACAGACACAGGGTGATTTACACATAAAAAGGATATGGGGAGCTGAGACAGGGGTCTCCCCACCTCTCCAAAGTGAGCTGGGTTCCATGGGCCCCCCACCCAAAGTGACTCCCGTCACAGTTGTTATGATGCCTCTTGCCCCTAAAGTAGCCTTTTTCAACCAGGATACCTAGGCACCCTGGGGTGTCTTCAGGGGAGCTCTGGCAAAATGCCTACAAAATTTATCAACAATTGCCCACAAGCTAGCAGATGGATCAGCCTGCCTTTTAGTGACACAAAGCCAAAGGTTATCATTGTTTTTACGTTTTATTAGGGGAATTGAACTTGGATAGGGTAAAGGGCGTCCGGGATGCCCAATGGAAAGGAGAAACTGAGGACAACTTCCTGAACTACGTACAAGTTTTTACAATAAAATGGTCTTTTTTGGAGAGCAAGCTAGCGTCTCCTGTAGTACCACCCCAGACCCCAGATGAATCCTCCTCTCATCCAGCTATCTGAAGGGATTCAGTGCCTGCAATGTTAGAATAAGACAGTCCCAGGTAGTTGCTAATCTGGTTTCCCACCAGAGTGATCTTTCCCCTATCTGGTCCAGGGGGTGCAGGTCTACTTCTCCTGTGTTGCCAGTGGGTCCATGGCTGCTACCAGACCTTCTAGCTGGGCCAGTCCTCCCTGCCACACAGGTGCTCCTCTCTTAGGGGGCCGGTGAAGTTCCAAGCTTTCCTCCTTCCAAGGTCCTCCTGCTTGAGGTGAGCCCCTCTCCCAGCTGGTTTCCCTCCCAGGCCCCTGCTCTCCAGTTTCACATCCTCCCCATCTTCCACACAAACTCTCCTCCAACTCTTCTGCTTCTGAGCAGGCTCAGTTACTCTCAAAGGCTGTCCTGACCCCTTGCCAAGCCTCCTGTTGGGGATTGGCCAGAATCTTTTAAAAGTGCAGACCAGCCACTCCTCACATCTGCCTGCTGCTTCTAGATCTTTCTCCATAGTTCTAGAGCAGGGGAAATGCCAGAGGGATGGTCTGCAGAGCCTCTCAGCTCTGACATGATTTTGACCTGCCTGGCTATCACACCCAGGCTGCTCCTCAGCCCTCCTTACTAACAATTGAATCTAGAGCTTCCCCTACCAACCTAGGAGGGTGCTACATAAAACTCAAAAAGTACTACATAAAACTAAAAAAGTTTAGTTTTTTAAATTTTAGAATGCGGCAC
Source organism: Staurois parvus (assembly GCF_062004578.1). Lineage (NCBI taxonomy): Eukaryota > Metazoa > Chordata > Amphibia > Anura > Ranidae > Staurois > Staurois parvus. Next base: position 3,889,611 of record NW_028317914.1, on the reverse strand, counting down.
CTTGGGAATGTGCAAATTTGTAAAGGGTGCCTTGACTGAAAAAAGTTGAGAAACACTGGACTAAAGGTTACACCACAAAATATACATGCCACATTTTAAATATAACCTGAGGTCCTGTGGTGACGCTTTTTCAGGAAGTGGGAACCACAATGCCCAGCAGGGAATCAGGCATTCGATATATCCAGAAATGTAAGATACCGATAGCATCCATAGCTATTCATGAAAACATAGAGATACGTTCATCGTAAAGATAATTATTAAATCTCTTCTTTTGTGGGATGGTGCGGTTTAAAGGTTTTTACTGCAGTGACAGCACCACTTTAAAATTGAAATGTTGTGGTCACCATTTTTTTGGAGTATACAGTATATTGTAGCATTTGGGCTGCATTTTCTTGTATAGTGACTTTAAAAAGACTTATGCTTATTCATATCTTATCTGAACATAATTCCATCCATTGTGTTGTGTTTTTTATGTGCTACAGATGTCTCACTCCTCATGTAATGATGTGTAAGTATTTCACAAAAAGCAAATGTAAACATAGATTTCATGTTTTTTTGTGAACAGCTACTTCCAGATAACCTTGAAGCATAAATCTGTCAGTATTGTGCTCAGCCCAAACTCCCAAAATCTGTCATGATGGATACTTTTTCACACTAAATGATTTTTGAATCTTTGATGGTTTCTGACACCACCACCCACTCTCAGTCGCCTCTTACATTTTTTAGAGTTGTGGAAATAAAGGTGGAACTTTCTGAGGAACAAGGGCAATTGTCCTCTACTAAGAATTACAACTTGGAACATAATTTTATTTTCCATAAAACTGTTATTAAAAAAAACTTTAAGTAGATGGGTGAGTTCTTTCCTCTTTCTTCCTCTCTTCTCCTATATCCCTTCCTCCTCTTCCAGTCTTCAGATCTCTCCTTATCCCCACTTCCCTTTTCCCCTTTTTCTTAACCCTAATTGAACTACCATTGATAATTTAAAGTCACGGAGCATGGGGCTCTCATCCTGATATTTTTGAATGGTTGAGTATGTTCAATACTATTAGCTTTGCATATATGTTAACCAACCTCTATCCAGCAAGGGTATATGTTTGCAGGAATGGTTGCAGGGTTAGAAGAATTTTTTGATAGGGCTATATCAAGATGTGATCAATTGAAATTATCCTGATCCTAATGATAATTACCTTTGTTATAACTCTATCCTGTCCACTACCACATTTGTGTGAGCACTTTCAGTTATACTATATCTAGACTTCTTGGGGTTCTGATATTCTTTTGCTACTGTTTTATATTTCTATAGTTTTTCTTGACACTAATAAAAAATGATTGAAATAATAAAAAAAAAATTAAAGCTGGGTTGTCTGGAATCAAGGAATGACCAGAAAGGTGTGGACTGACACAGGGAAACGCAGGTTTCAGGTATAGTATAATACAGGTTATTATTAGCCACCCGGATATATATATATATAAACGCACAGTGAACAAACCAACCTTCCACTAATCTTAGTAGGTGCAGGAACACAGGCGTAGTCAGAGCTGGAGAGGTGGAACGGTCAGGCCGGCCGTAGGGTTCTGTTATGACCGTTTGGTGGTACCTCTAGTGGTCCCCAGGACAGGATTCCCCAGGGCGCGGAGTCTAAGTCCCAGTCTGCTTATTCACCAGGGCCCCTGATGGTGGGGATGGACTTGGAGCAGACAGGAACCAGGTCGCGGCCTCTGAGTACACCTGCTAGTGGTAGAGGGATCTGCCAGAGGTATGTGCAGGTACGACTGGATCCGTGCAGGATGGATGGATGGCAGAGTAGTTAGCATGGTCAGACGGGCCAAGTCAGCAACATGCGGGCAGCAAGGTACCAAAAGGAGCAGGCAGAGAATGGTCAAGGTCACAAGCCGGGTCCAGTAACTCACTGACAGCGCGGTACAGGGGATCAGGCAGAAGGATGGTCAGGCAAGCCAGGGGTTCAACAGGAGACGGTCAGCAGAGGTCAGAATCAAGCCGGGTCAGCAACGAAGCAGGAACACAGGATACCAGGTATAGAGGCTCATGGGAAAACATACACCAAGGCCCAGAGCACAGGCCTGGTCATGCCTTAAATACACCTTTCTGCAATCAGCCCCAGGTTTGGCTGATTGTGAGCTTCTGGCTGCTAAGAGCAACCACTGGTCAGCTCTGGTACTGCAGCCCACACGGCAGGTGAGTCCCACCACCAGTGCTGAGAGCACCCGCTGGTCAGCTCTGGTACTGCAGCCCACACGGCAGGTGAGTCCCACCACCAGTGCTGAGAGCACCCGCTGGTCAGCTCTGGTACTGCAGCCCACACGGCAGGTGAGTCCCACCACCAGTGCTGAGTCCATTCCTGACATGGGTAAAGGATTGGAGTCAAAAGAAGTGTTGTCAGCCTTAGTAAAGATTTCTTCTCATCCAGTGATGAAGCCATGGAATCTCAGTTGTATAATCATGATAGAAAATTAGTTATGTCTTCTAGATTTAAATTAGGATTATTGAAGAGATAATTATTTAGAGAAGAGATTATTGGTTGATTTAGTGGCTTGGGATAATATTGCCAAATTATTTCTAAATTAGCAGTTACCAAATAACTGAAGCATTCTATGAATCCCACAGCACCTCTTGCATCTCTAAGCGATCCCTTGGGCAGTAAAGCAGATACAACATATACGCCCCAATTGCCTTACATAAGGATACTTCAAACTTCTTTAATTCACAGATGGTTAATCTACGTTAAAAGGAACTTTTGAATTTGTTTAGCATTATGATGCTGTATAGCTTCACTTAATGAAACCTTATCTATCTAATCAAGGCTCCCGAAGGTGCTCTGAAATATTACCCCCCAAAAAACATTACGTTTGCTTTTGGGATTTCAATTTAGTATTTTAATTTTTAATGGCTAAGTCCTTAAAAACCTCTGTAGGTTATTCTGAAGAATATTGTTTCCTGGAAGACTCTTTCATTGTAGTAGTGACTACAGCCAAGAGAAATCTCTAGGCCTTGATTGTATCTGAATGCCATGTCAGACAGAATACTTATTACTTCTATGCTATAGCCTTCTGTGGTTAATATACAGAAAAGCATTGTCTGAATTCTTCCCAGAATAGTTGTCTGCAAATGGAAAAAAGTGGCCTAACTTGTCACTCTGTCACTAGAGAGGGCAGTTCTATAACGACGACAATCTGTTAATACAATGAACTTGATCCCAAGTAGGATAATTAACCAAATTCTGTCTAGGTTGATAAATATATCATTCATTTTGCTTATGAAAAAAATATCCTCATCTATGTGCTCATTCTACTCCAGCCTGTGCAGATTCATGTGCAGAGTTAGCATCGCTCAGGACATTTGTCTTGCTGCATCATGGTCTACAGTTTCTACTTCTGTAAGACATAATAGGCATGATCTTTTACCTTCAAGGAATACTTCATTTGGTATAGCAGTGCTGTGCAGAGCTCTGAAAACAAAATTCTGTGTTCTGTGTCTGAATATAAAATCCTATGTCCTTCCCCAGTTACTCAAAGCTGCATTGTGTGTGCTGCTGTAGGACCAAATGGAAAACATTAACATCAGACTTTCTGTCCTTTTGGTCTACAAGCAAAGGCAGATTTATTCACCACCCAAAAATCAAAATGTAGTTGGGCTTTCATAACATTGAGTAGACTTGTGGAAAGGGATTTTTTGTCTAATGACATAATGTGATTGGCATTTTGTTGGTAATTGCTAATATTACATGTCCTATCAAGTAACAGAGGAAGGAGGTGTAACCTATAGTGGTTGCTGCCTATGGACTAAAAAGTCAAAAATAAACTTTTCCACTTTTAAACTGAGCTATTATAATTTTATAGTTTTGTAAAGCAACTTTGCAAAGACCCAAGGATATGTCTACAGTTCTCCTAAATGAGCAAGCAAAATTACAGCAGAACTCAGCAGGTTTTTTTCACCACACTTTGCCACCCCACAGCCCCCCTCCCATCCCAAAGTTTTTTATTTTTAAAAATCTATGCAACCCTTTCTCCTGCAGATTTTTTGCAGGTCTGCTGATGTCTTCAGTACTTTCTCTTCTTCCTCCAGCAGCAGGGGTCAGGTATTCTTCCAGGAATAAGCAGCGCTCATGTAATTGCGTGTTAGCCTGCACGATAATGCACCCCCTGGGGGAAAGGGGTGTATACGACAGGCTAGGCTTCTGATAAATGAGCAGAATGAAGCGAATGTCATTCTGCACCAAGAAGACGGCCACCCTTGAACCGAAAAGGAAATTGTGGACAGCACTTGAAAATGGAGAGGGTAAAAGGATATTGGCAATATTTTTTCTACAGGAGGAAAGGGAACAATTTAACTGTTAAAAAAATCTACTATAAACTTTTTGCTTTTGTTCACAATTGATTATTACAAAAGCCTGTAGAAGCATAAGGTAGTGGGGTTCATGATCTGTTGTAAAATATCTAGAAATAGCAAACAACAAAAAGAAGATCCAATGACACTTTAAAGCAACCCATATGTTAAATTGTGAAATGCCTGTAAAATGTGTCCTATGTAAGAAATGTGTTTGTCTTTTTTTTACAGACTGGGTCTTTGCAACTGTCACTTTCTCAGTTCCCATGTCTTGTAGATGTCGGTTAATAATGGTTCTGCTTTTATGACAATTCCATCAGTCATCTGTCAGCTCAGGAGAAGTGGTGAGAAAGACATTAATTTTGAGCAGACACCAGACAACACTACAATGACTGCAGATGAGGTAACACATTACCAAAGGTGGAACGTGTACTCTGTACATTCAGTCCTTCCTCCCCAGAGACTGACAGCACAGCTGTACAATAAGGTACTTTATTGACCATTATTGTACCTGCTGAAATCTGCTGAAAATTCAAGCCAACAGATGAACCTTTCTTGGAAATTCTGAAATCATGTTTTGAAATATTTGGTAATTTCTTTTATTTTTAAAGTGTATGTCAAGGCAAAAAAAAAAAAACGTATGTTGTACATGTCTGTAATACATGGACATCTTCAATGTTTTATCTCAGTATAGACCCTGAAAGTACTGAAAAATACCTACTGCTTTGCCAGAAATGCACTCAGGTCTTTATTTCCTACTGGGGGCTGTCAACACACAACATTTTTGTAAACTGAGAGGTGTCAGACCTGGCCACTTTCTTTTGCTATATGACCCAACCACTCCACTAACTTCATTTCCAAAGCTTAGGTTAGCCTTACTCAACCTTTTTACCCTAGAAGAACCCTAGAAGTAATTTACAGTTCTCAGGGAATCGCTGTTAAGATTAGTCCGTCAGGGGGTCATTAGGAAAATGGCCCTTACATTGGTGGCCAGTAGGAAGAATGTCATCTCTTTCATTGGTGGTCAAAATGGCACCACTGTAAGCTATGAAAAAAAATAATTGGTGTCATGACACTTTCATGGAATCCTGGTTTAGAATGGCTTGCATAGGCACTAATTGACTTATAGATCCAAGAGAAATGGGAGGGCCAAATAAGCTCTTGGGATAACACAGGAAGCATGCATATTCTTCAGATATTTTTGTAACATATAAAATAGTAATTTTAACATATGTTTTTACATATATTTGTAAATGCATTCCAAAACTGTAGATTTGTATTTTTAAAGACATACAGTATATTTGAAATGTATTTTTAAAAATATTTTTCATATATATTGTAATTAAAATGCATTTCAACATACAGTGTATATATATATATATATATATATATATATATATTTATTGAAATGTTTTGAATATGGCCAAAATTTAGCATTTCAAATATATGTCAATATATTTGGGAAGAATATTTTTAAAATATATTACAAATATATTTTTCTTCCATGTGGGATTATTGCACTTATCAAACAGATATAACACGGCGCTAAAAACATTTTCAGGCTCTATGCACACTGGCTTAAACAAAATGCTTTTCCTAGAGGAGTTTTGCCTGTAGAATCAACTAATGTAATTCTATGTGTCCATGCACATTAGGTAGTCTAGAGGCATTTTTTTAAGCTCAGCATTTAGAGGCAGAAAAAAACCCTTCTTTTTTTTCGTTTTGGAGAGCATTTTTCTGGAAGAAATAAACAGTAATTGCTCCTAAACACTAGTACAAAAAATGCTCAAAATTAGCGTTTTTTCTACCAAGAGCACTGTCGTTTTTTTAAGGCAGTCTGCAAGAAGTCTTTAAAATCCAAGGTCACTATGGGGGGTTATTACTAAAACTACATGGTGTAAAATCAATCAACCAATCAGCTTCCAGGTTTTATTGTAAAAACATATTTGAACAAGCTGAAGTTAAAAGCAGATTGGCTACCATGCACAGCTGCTCCAGATTCTGCATGCACCAGTTTTAGTAAATCCCCCCCACCATGCCTACGGTTGGCCACATTTTTTCTGTCTCTAATCTGTTCCATTTCTATATGTTGACATATATTGTATACACTGTACTTTAAGTGATATCATTCTAACTGAACATATATTAACAAAGCTATAACGTAAAGCTATCATGACCCTGTGCTGAATTACATTGTCACTGCACACAGTTGCTCGTGTGACAGACATTGTGTCATCTCATCTAAACAAGAATGAAAACATTGCAAGTCTTTGTGATTATTGGTGCTCAGTGAAGCGCCTTGGCGGCAATAAACTGCAGCCATGGAAAGGTTCCGCTGTGGATTTCACAAGCAGAACACATTCAGTTAGACAGACATATCTTATTGTGCATGTAAATAGTCCCTGATGAGGTGACCCTGGCATCTGATTTACTGCAAAGCCAATTATTTTCCTCTTTATAGGCTGAACTGTCAGGATGGAAGCGGGTGGGGAGCAGTATATTACTGAATCTGCTGCCAATATCATTTACTTGTTTTCCAGACAGTGATATGGATGAAATCTGCCTGAACTATAGGAACTATTATAATGCACGGCTTCTAAATGTACTGATTTTGCAGGCCAGTCCCTATATTTTATATATGTCTTGTCCTCCCAAAGTCTGCAAGTTCCAATCCAGGAGGGGGAGGCAGAAAATGTACATTCACACACTCTGCACTTAACGATCCATATGTCATATGTAAGGTATAGTTCCATGAGCTGGCGGTTCAGTGTGCACATTACTGCGCTTTGTACTGGAAAGCAATGAAACACATCAAAAACACACTGGAACGCACCAAATCACTCTTCAACGCACATGTCCCTATTTGAATTGAAGAAAATTAGAAGGGAAAAAATTAACTGGAAAGCATCAAAAACGCACCAGAACGAGTCAAAAACACAAAAAATGCACTGGAAGGTGCCAAAAAATGCGTAAAAACGTGCATGCAGAAATGCATCTGGAACGCATCTGGACTGTGTCTCTATGGTGTGAACCGGCCCTTAGTGTCGTTATATGCCATGTGTTGTTTGTTTGCTTTACCTTGTAATGATGGGCTCACATGTTGCGGATACAGTTTGTAGTGTCATGGCTGATAGACTCCCCTATGTCCAAGTGTTGCTTCACCTAACCTGTCCCTATGTGCCAAGGGGACATGCAAACTTTCCATTTCAGGTCACAGCATTCAATGCATGCCTCGCCATCTTTTCTGCGTTTCATCACAAATGTGGGAGAGCTAATTTGATGAAATACATCACCCATACCTCCCAACTTTCTCAGATGGGAACGAAGGACACCTATCAGCAAAAGAATGTAGGCACAGGACACACCCCCCTTAAAGGAGAATTGTAAAAAAAAATGATTGGTTAAACCCACAAGTGCTTTTTTGCCACTACTGTTCCTTTATGTTGGCTTTTGGAATTTACAAATGCAACAATTCAGAAATTGGATGAAAGGTTTAGCACCAGGAAACACTTTTTGATAAATAAGAAGTGCATTTTATATACAACTATATAGATCAGACCAAAATTAGGGACAAATGAGGAGGAAAGAGGGACAGGGGGATTTTGTTCTGAATGAGGGACGGGCCCTTGAAATCAGGGACAGTTGGGAGCGATGCATCACCTAGCTGCATAAGTAAGCTCTCTGTGTGTCTGTGAAAGCTCTGCCTGTTTGTGTCTGTGTCAGATCTAATTACTGTGCAGTTCTCACCTGCAGAGCACAAGACCGAGAGAACTAGGGATTGTGGGATATATAGTTTCTTCACAGGAAGTGTCAGGTCTATCATTACAGACAGAAGCCATGCATTAAAGTGTTACTAAACCCACAACAGTACAATCAGTCTGTATATGCAGTAAAGCATGCTTGTTATACTCACTATGGTATCTAAGGGGTTAATCCTCTGCATTATATAAAAAGGCTGTATGGTCCTGTCTTCTCTGATCCTTCCCTTCTTCTACTGTCCCCAATCCATCTGCTTATAGTATAGAGCTCTAGGAGTCACTCTGCACATGCTCTTGTTTGGTTTGTACTAAGAGGTTAATCCTCTGCATTGTGTAAAAAGGCCATCTGATCTTGTTTTCTATGCCCCTCCTCTTGTTCAAATGTCCACATCTTATCTCCTGATAAGACAGACTGAACCCGAAGTCATATGCACATGCTCAGTGTGGTGTGTATTTGCTAGAGAATTTTTTTTTCTTGGGAGAGTGCATGTGATCAGCACAGGGCCAATCAGCACTGTCCAGACAGAGGTCAGGGGTTTTGCATCCTCCTAGAGCAGAAAGAAAACTCCTCCTACAAGCTTTAACCACTGCTGTGCTGGGCACTGATAGAAGTCACAAGACTGCTCTAACTGCTGATGAATAGAGGTATTTAGCAGTTTATGTTCTGTCTACTGTGGGAGACCAGATAAAGTGAATGCAGGGTCCTGGGTTTAGTAACACTTCTGCAGTGCCATGCTGCATGCCTGATGTTTCAACACAAACTGAAACTACTGACAAAGGAATGTGAGGATTTACTCTACTATAGGCTCTGCATACGGGACAACAAATGACACTACATGAACAATGCACATCTTACACAGGTGAAAAATACAAGGTGCAGGTGCGAAGGTTTACAATGCCTTTCAGTGAGGTGTCAATGCACCTAAAGCTGCACCCGCATTGTTTTCCACTGTAGTGCACCACAACACACCAATACAGCAGAAGTGAGTTTAAAACTACTATAAACACAAGCATATAAATGCCCAAAAATGCTGAATGTCCTTTAAAAAAATATATAAAGCAAATAAGCTAAATGGTTTTCCAAATAGGAAGACACACACAAGTACATCCATCCCCCATTACTAGCCAGCACATCAGCATCATTGTAAATGACCCTTGAGGTTCCAATCCAGATTCAGCAGCCCTCTACTTGTTCCAATAAATATGTCATCCCTAGGTCAGTAGCACAATGCCTATCGCATTATATCTGCCCCTGTAATGGCTTGGTTCTCCCATGGCCACTTGATGGTATTATCCTTCACAGACTTTCATTTCCTGTAGAAGAGAAGCTGAAGCAGATCAATAAGGCAGCAGGGTACTAATGATGTGAAAAGTGAAATAATTCATAGTAACCGCAAATCAAACTGAAATCTGATTGGCTACTATGTGCTGCTTATCCTTTTGCATATGCATGCTGCTTTATTAAACAAGCCTAAATGTGCTATATATTGATTTGATATGGAGGAAATATGGAAGCACTTGCTGAATGGTCTATTGTTTAGCATGGTGATGTTACACAGTGGCTAAATGATTAGCACTTCTACCTGGCAGTACTAGGGTCGTTGGTTCAAATCCCAACCATGGCACCACCTGATGTTTTTTAAAGTCCAGTTCACACCACATATAGCCCAGTGCATTTTTTTCTGCATCAAAAAAGCATCAATAGTAGGTTACATATGGGCAGTACAGTGGCTAAAAGGTTAGCACTTCCACCTAGCAGTACTAGGATTGTCAGTTCAAATCCCAACCACGGCACCACCTGCCTGGAGTTTGCATGTTCTCCCTGTGTCTGCATGGGCTTCCTCCAGGTACTCCGGTTTCCTCTCACGCTCCAAAGACATGCTGTTAGGTTAATTGGCTCCTGTCTAATTTGGCCCTAGTATGTGTATGCATTAACATAAGTTAGGGACCTTAGATTGTACGCCCCTTGAGGGTTAGGGACTGATGTGAATGTACAATATTTATGTAAAGTGCTGCGTAAATTGACAGCACTATATAAGTACCTAAAATAAATAATAATAAATAAATGTGATTCCAGCTGTACAGAATTCCACAGGCAACCAAAAATTATTCACAAAGGGCTTGTTCACATCAGGTGCATTGGTACGGTGCTGGACAAGGTTGCCCAGTGCAGTCCCACAGCAAGACAAAGCTGAAAGCCTTGTTCCCTATAAGGCCAATTCACACCACTGCATTGGAATAGAACTAAATGAAATGTCACTGCTGGTATTTAAATAAAGTTCTAATGAAAAAAAAAAGGAAAATGTAAACAGTGTGTTGCGGCTGGGTTATCTCAGCGCACACCAGCAGAAATGCATTGAGCATAGCCTGCTGGTGTGATTGAGACATAAATAAATGCATAATGAAACAATTATTGTACAGATGACACATACTGTGGTGTGACCAATATGTGTGGGCTCACATGAGATCCAACATATTCATACAATTTGGATGAGCTTCTGATACAGTTATTGGATAAACTATGCTTTATAATGAGCTCTAAACAGATTGTAGAGCTGGCCGCATAAATTACAATCTTTTTTTTGCTTCTCATCCAATTTTCTCACTGTTATTAAATATGCTTTTAACATAAAGTGGACTTAAAATGACTCTGTTACCTAAAGTGGGACTCCAGGCTAAATCAACATATGAAATACATATAAAAGAGCTGTTTTACTGGCCAAAGAATATGTCTTTTTGCTCATCCAGTCCTGAAATTTACACAGCTTATCCATACGGCACGGTCCTGCCTCGTAGGGGAGGAAACCTGATCTTTCTTAGCTGCAGTTTCACTTTCACTTACAGTTCTTTTTCCCAATCCAACCCTGCAGCTGCACAGAGAAAAAAGAAGCAGCAAATTGATAAGCTTATCTCTAGCCACTCTGCACTGTCCTCCTATCAGCATGCTCTTTGCAACGCAACACAGTTAACTGGCTCATTGTGCTGCTTCTCCATCACCTTCTCTGCGCTCTGCTGTACTAAAAATAGACGGCAAGAGAATGATACCAGGACACAATCAAGTAGTAATCTTTCCCATTGACTGCATCCAGTAGGATGCAAGAGGTAACAGGCAACAAAAAAAATTATATCAGGTCTAACCAGTCCACACTCTACTAAAAATGTGTTTTTGTATCTGTCCCTGTTGGGAGAGATATCTCATCACAGGAAGAAGAATCTCCCCAATAAGAGCAAGGTAGATATAAAAACCTGACAGAGGCTCTTATCATTCCCTGATCTATGCAAAACTAGATCAAACGATTTGGCTTCAATTACCCCTACACTGATAGAGTATGGAGGCTTCATTTTGCTAATCTTTTCTGAAAATGCCAGTTGCCTGACTTTCAAGCTGACCCAAGAGTTCTAATACTGTAGAGCAGTGTTTCTCAACCTTTTTTCAGTCAAGGCACCCTTTAAAATTATGGACAGTCTTGAGCAGGGGCGGACTGACAACTCATGGGGCCCCCGGGCAATAGGGAATCATGGGGCCCCTGTGTCCTTGCCCAAACTCAAAAAAGCCTATGAAAAAGGTACCAGGGGCATCTCATGGGGCCCCCTACTGACCCCGGGCCCTCGGGCAGTGCCCGAGTTTCCAAATGGTCAGTCCACCCCTGATCTTGAGGCACCCCATTCTAAAATGGGGTGCCTCAAGACAGTCCATAACGTTATATACATTCTAAAATGTGAAAAACGATTCTAATAGTTTTATATTACGCAGCAACATCCACAAATGTAGGTCATCCAACATTACAGCTGAATTGTTCCAAAGCACACTGGTACCGAGTAGTATTCCAGGGTTTCTCTTCTCCCTCAGTGTTTCTCCATCACTGAGCTAATGTGACCCCAGCACTGATGGAGAAGGGCAGGAGAGGGTCAATCTAGGATGCTGTGCAGACACCAGACAACCTCCTTATCAGCTGATGATGTCATTGGTTGTCAGGATGCCGGTTGCTAGAAGGTCGTAATGGTGCACAATGAAGATCTGTGACTTTGAGTAACTAAAAGGCAGGCTTGTTCCACCTGCTGATTTGTATACAAATTTTGGTCAATTTGTAGACATTTTGCCAAGGCACCCCTGAAGAAACCTCAAGGCACCCCAGGGTGCCTGGGCACCCTGGTTGAGAAAGGCTGCTGTAGAGTATGCAGATCAGTCTGAAGCAGAAGGTATTGAAGCTAGGGAAAGCCAGGCACATGATATTTTTTTGGGTGAGTCAGCAACTGCAACTCCTGTATTTCATTCAGTAGACATTTCTCCTGTTTCTTGGTGGACAGTTAGGACCAATTGTATGCTTTTTTTTAAAAAAAGAATATAAAGGCAGAGCAAGACAGTGCACTGGCACCATCTAGTGTTAAATGTTAAAATAAACCAACCCTCCAGCAGTGCTACGTCCGAATACTTGATACATTGTTCAAAAATCTGTATTCAATGCAATAATATAAATCGGGGGTTAGCAACCAGAAGATCTCGGCCAAATGACTGGTAGATCTCCATCTGGGCTTGCTGGCCCACAAACCCAGAGCATCAAAGTGCAAAGCAGAGGGACTACTTGTAAAGTTGGAGCTGTAGTAGGGAGCAAGAACCACATAAGTTGCTGTCTCCTCTGTAGTGCTGGTTCCTACACCCCGTCAAGGTTGGTGGGTGTAGCACCTACCAAGCATGACCCATTTAAGTGAATGAGGCCGCTCTGCAAGAGCCCTGCAACCTTGTGCAGTACAGTAAACAAGGGGTAAACAGGCAGCGGTGTGCTGCTTTCTCACCACCTGCTTTAAGCCCTTGAACCCCGCAGAAGCATGCACTTGCAGAGTGGCCCATTTACTTGAATGGGTCTCGGCTGACAGGTAGCACCCACCAAAAGCAACAGAGGGTGTAATTCCTGCTGTGGCATATGCACACCTTTGGCTGCTGCCTCCGCAGCTAAAGACGGTAGGGATTGGGGGTGGTAAACCTGTTATTCAACCGCAGGGTTTTACCACCCCCAACTTTACATGTCAACAAGCCTTTTGGGTGCCGCTGCCGATTACAACTTACGGCTCATTCACAGGTGCAGTAGGCACTGCTGCTCCTCTGTAAATTGATCCCAATACATTTGGCAGGTGCTGAGGAGGCGTTATGTTGCCTTCTCATCACCTGATTTAAACCTGTGACTGCCTTGCGATGCACGGGGTTGTGACACGATAGTATGGCAATTAGAGGTTTAAATCAGGTGTGAGGAGGTAACACTGTGCCCGGTGATCTTTGACTTCTCCCATGGTGTTCAGGAGGATCTCCACCTCTTTAAAACAGAGTTCCACCCAAAAGGGGAAGTTCCGCTTTAAAAATTGGTCCCCCACTCCCCATTAAGGATTGGCACCTTTGGGGAGGGGGGGGGGGACGGGTACCTGAATTTGTCAGGTACCCACTCCCACTTCTGCTGCGAACGCCTAGGCCGGGTGTCGGCAACCCGCGGCTCCAGAGCCGCATGCGGCTCTTTTTCATCTTTGCTGCGGCTCCGGAGCACACTGCCCACCAGGTGGTCGGCAAGCCGCAGATCGCGAGCCACATGCGGCTCTTCTGTGTGCCGGGCGCCCGCTCCCCTCCCTCCTCAAAAATCCGGCCCGCGGAGCGTGGAACATTGGCTGTCAGGATGTAGGTGGGGCAGCCAGGATGTAGGCGGGGCAGAGTGACGAACTCCTCTCTCAGTCCGCCCTAAAGACCAGAACGGCGCGGGAACACAGCGAGAGGAACGCGCGGAGCAAAGGTAAGTGAATTGAGACAATATGGGGGATGAATTACTGTGTGGGGGATGAATTACTGTGTGGGGGATGAATTACTATGTGGGGGATGAATTACTATGTGGGGGATGAATTACTATGTGGGGGATGAATTACTATGGGGGATGAATTACTATGGGGAATGAATTACTATGGGGGAAGAATTACTATATGGGGGATGAATTACTATGGGGGAAGAATTACTATATGGGGGATGAATTACTATATGGGGGATGAATTACTATGGGGGATGAATTACTATGGGGGATGAATTACTATGTGGGGGATGAATTACTATGGGGGATGAATTACTATATGGGGGATGAATTACTATATGGGGGATGAATTACTATGGGGGATGAATTACTATATGGGGGATGAATTACTATGGGGGAAGAATTACTATATGGGGGATGAATTACTATATGGGGGATGAATTACTATGGGGGATGAATTACTATATGGGGGATGAATTACTATGGGGGATGTATTACTATATGGGGGATGTATTTTCAGTTTTAAAAATGTGGCTGTCAAAATAAATTTCAATCGTGGTTTTGGCGAGATTTGGCTCAGTTGAAAAAAAAGGTTGCCCACCACTGACCTAAGGCTATGATTGTGATTATGAAGATACACTGTGGCCCTGATTAACCCTTTGCTTACTGGGCCCTTAAACCCCCTTCATGACCAGAGTGCTTTTTGCAATATATGCAGTGTCGGATTTGTTATAAATGTTGCAATGGTTTTGCGGCTCCCAGTCTTTTTTTTCCCTTCAGAAACGGGTCCAAGTGGCTCTTTATGTCTTAAAGGTTGCAGACCCCTGGCCTAGGCGATTGGAAACGGAAGTTGTCCTCCTACCCTCCATCACCATAGTCTTGTGGGACACGTGACAGGTCCCAGAAGACGACGGGGCCATTCAGGAAGCACAGTGCTACTTGGGAAGCTGCAAGCTGTCACAGCCGGGTGCCCACACTGAAGATGCTGGTGCCTGGAATACAGGACGGCCGGTGAAACAGGCTGTGGCGGGGGCAATGCGGGATCGTGGGACAGGTGAGTGGCTGTTTTGTTAGAGTCAGCAGCTACAGTTTTTATAGCTGCTGACTTTTATTTTTTTACAGAATGAGTGGAACTTCGCTTTAAGGTTGCCTACCCCTGATATAATATTCTGCAGTCTTTTACTTTCTGCCTTGTTACATAGCGGGAGATTTACTAAAGTATGTTCACTCAGAATCTGGTGCACCTGTGCATGGTAGCCAATTCAGCTTCTAACCTCAGCTTGTTTATTAAAGTGGTTTTAAAGGCTCAAGGTTTTTTAGTTTCATGAATTCTATGCATGATGGTAAAAAGCCTTCTCTGTGTAGCATCCCCCCCAAATACTCACCTAAGCTACCTCTCGATCCAGCGATGGGTACTGGAGTCTCGACTATCCCAGTACTTCCTCTCCTCATTGGCTGAGACAGCAGTTGGAGCCATTGGCTCCTGCTGCTGTCAATCACAGCCAGTGAGCTAATGAGAAGAGAGGGGGCGGGGTCGAGCCAATGCTCCATGTGTGAATAGACACACGGAGCAGCGGATGGGGGGTGCGCATGCTTGGGTGCCCCCATAGTAAGTTGCTAGCTGGGAGGGGCATCCAACAAGAGGAAGGGGCCAGGAGTGCCGGCCGAAGAGAGGAGGATCCGGGCTCCTCTGTGCAAAACCACTGCAGACAGCAGGTAATTTTAGACATGTTTGTTATTTTTTTTTTAACGTAAGTCTTTAGAATCACTTTAAGCTTTGTCAATAAAATCTGGAAACTGACTGGTTTCTCTGCAGAAGTGCACCAGATTTTGCACTGTCCAGCTTTAGTAAATAAACCCATAGTCACACTATTGAAGTCTGATCACTGAAATAGAGGAGACCATGGAAATGCTTCCTGCTGCTTGCAGCAGACTATTGACATAATCTCAGTTTAGGCAAAGACATTTGACTACAGTATAGGAGGACTTTTTTCAAATATTATGCAGTTACTGTATTTTATGACATGTTAAAATGTATTCATGCAGACTATAAACTTAGTGAAATTTCCTCTTTGTTTTGTTATAACTGTTTATTTTATGTATTTTTTAACAATAATAACAATAGAGACATATTTGAACCAAGTACAGTCACAATACTATACAGTAGTTATTTGAAATAAGGTGATCCATGTTGAAATGGGAGCAAGGAAGAGGTAAAGGGAAAAGGGTCAGGGGAAGGGGGTATGGAACAGTTCAGTTATTTGGAGATTGCTGATATCCCTGAGATGTTTGTACCAGTCTAGGTGAAGTTCAGGGTTGTGCATAGAAATTACTTGAGGGTCCATATCCACAAGTTGTGGAGCACAGGGAATAAAGAGTACGTCCTGTATTTCCATGACATGACTAGAGCAAAACACATTTTTTTCCACTCTTTGCAGTAATTATGAAAATAAAAAGGAATGGGAGATGGTATAGAGGGGACAGTAGAACCAGAGAAATAATAGTTTCTGTTGTGTGTGTGTGTGTGGTGGTGGGGGGGGGGGGGTATCCAGCTACAGGGTTTGGTCAATATCACACAGCAGGAAACCCTCAATCAGTCACAATAATAACCAAAGTTGCTCAAAGGTCCCAAGTTTTATTATATTGAAGTTGTGTGGTCTATCTGACTGGAACTCGGAAACTCTTTGAACCCCACTTAAGGGGTTGAGTAGGTCTCTCTGTGTTTCCACTTTAGGGCTATCAAGCATTTTGCTGTTGTAATGACATGAGAGATAAGTCTTGGTACTGTAGAAGATAAACCCAGAATTGTTAGACCAAGAAGATAGTGTGTAGGATCTGTAGGTTCTTCACAGTATGCCAGAAAGATTAATTTTCAAGTATAACTAAAGGCAAAACTTTTTTTAAGTTTTGGATAGATTGGAGAGGAATTAGAACACCTGTCAGATTTGATTGCTGCCTGTGCTCCCATTAGAGAGATTCACCTTCTCTATTTGTCCTGTTTACTGTTATTATTATTATAAGTGAAAGTAAAAGAATCTCCTAAATTTTGTGTTGTCCCCAGAAAAGAAATAGAAGGGAAATCTTCCAATGGGGACACTAGTTCTGGTGACCTGGGGGTTCTCAAGGGATTCCCTTAATTTGCAATACCGTATTTGCCGGCGTATAAGACGACTGGGCGTATAAGAAGACCCCCTACTTTTCCTGCTAAAATGCAGTGTTTGGGCTATACTCGCCATATAAGACTACCCCTCTTCCAATGCACACCAGTGGGAGGAATAGTGCCCCATCATTGGTATCAGTGGCAGGAATAGTGCCCCATCATTGGTATCAGTGGCAGGAATAGTGCCCCATCATTGGTATCAGTGGCAGGAATAGTGCCCCATCATTGGTATCAGTGGCAGGAATAGTGCCCCATCATTGGTATCAGTGGGAGGAATAGTGCCCCATTATCGGTGTCAGTGGGAGGAATAGTGCCCCATCATTGGTATCAGTGGGTGGAATAGTGCCCAATCATTGGTATCAGTGGCAGGAATAGTGCCCCATCATTGGCATTAGTGGCAGAAATAGTGCCCCATCATTAGTATCAGTGGGGGGAATAGTGCCCCATCATTGGTATCAGTGGAAGGAATAGTGCCCCATCATTGGTATCAGTGGCAGGAATAGTGCCCCATCATTGGTATCAGTGGGAGGAATAGTGCCCCATTATCGGTGTCAGTGGGAGGAATAGTGCCCCATCATTGGTATCAGTGGGTGGAATAGTGCCCAATCATTGGTATCAGTGGCAGGAATAGTGCCCCATCATTGGCATTAGTGGCAGAAATAGTGCCCCATCATTAATATCAGTGGGGGGAATAGTGCCCCATCATTGGTATCAGTGGAAGGAATAGTGCCCCATCATTGGTATCAGTGGCAGGAATAGTGCCCCATCATTAGTATCAGTGGGGGGAATAGTGCCCCATCATTGGTATCAGTGGCAGGAATAGTGCCCCATCATTGGTATCAGTGGGAGGAATAGTGCCCCATCATTGGTATCAGTGGCAGGAATAGTGCCCCATCATTAGTATCAGTGGGGGGAATAGTGCCCCATCATTGGTGTCAGTGGGGGGTGGAATAGTGCCCCATCATTGGTGTCAGTGGGGGGGGGGAATAGTGCCCCATCATTGGTGTCAGTGGGGGGTGGAATAGTGCCCCATCATTGGTGTCAGTGGGGGGTGGAATAGTGCCCCATCATTGGTGTCAGTGGGGGGTGGAATAGTACCCCATCATTGGTGTCAGTGGGGGGTGGAATAGTGCCCCATCATTGGTGTCAGTAGGGGGGTGGAATAGTACCCCATCATTGGTGTCAGTGGGGGGTGGAATAGTGCCCCATCATTGGTGTCAGTAGGGGGGAGGAATAGTGCCCCATCGTTGGTGTCAGTGGGAGGAATAGTGCCCCATCGTTGGTGTCAGTGGGAGGAATAGTGCTCCATCATTGGTATCAGTGACACCAATGATGGGGCACTATTCCTCCTACTGACACTTGCTGACCCTGTTCTCGTATGGTGCTGCTGCAGCCAGCATATGTGGTTGCAGCAGCACCTCTACATTGAACACTTACCTGCTGGTCCTGCACTCGATTTTCGCGGGGCCGCTCGGCTCCGCCCCCTCGCTGGTGATTGGCCGCCTGTGTGCCTTTCCTGAGCTACAGTTCTGGCGGCCAATCACCGGTGAGGAGGCGGAGCCGAGCAGCCGCGCGAACATCCAGTGGCCGAACTGAAGGAGCAGCCGCCCTTCCTGGACTGGATCGTCGTGGGACCAGAGCCAGGTAAGAAACAGCAGCCCCTGCCCACCCCTGTACTTAGTGTCCCTTCCGTTGGAAGTGGGGGGGGCGGGGGTGGCACCGCGCCGCCCCCCTAAAAAGTGTCAGTATGCCGTATACCGGCGTATAAGACGACCCCCAACTTTTGAGAAGATTTTCAAGGGGTAAAAAGACGTCTTATACGCCGGCAAATACGGTAATTTCCTCTCTTCCTGCTTTTGGCTGTAGTACAATGGGACACAGGGGTTATAACCCTCCCTGACTCTATCCAAAATGAAAAAATAGCTATAGCTCTACTTTAAGTCCAGAAAATATGAAGGTGAGAGCCCATATTGGAGTTGCATCTCCAATAGATGGTGGAAAAGTTTTATCCTGTGAAGGTTCTCTGGGTGTAGTACCAGCAGAATATAATGTTATAGGTGTTTTCCTTGTACAGGTGAAACTAAAAAAATTAGAATATCGTGCAAAAGTTAATTTATTTCAGTAATGCACCTTAAAAGGTGAAACTAATATATGAGATAGACTCATTACATGCAAAGCAAGATAGTTCAAGCTGTGATTTGTCATAATTGTGATGATTATGGCTTACAGCTCATGAAAACCCCAAATCCAAAATCTCAGAAAATTAGAATATTGTGAAAAGGTGCAATATTCTAGGCTCAAAGTGTCTCACTCTAATCAGCTAATTAAGCCATAACACCTGCAAAGGGTTCCTGAGCCTTTAAATGGTCTCTCAGTCTGGTTCAGTAGGAATCACAATCATGGGAAAGACTGCTGACCTGACAGTTGTGCAGAAAACCATTATTGACACCCTCCATAAGGAGGGAAAGCCTCAAAAGGTAATTGCAAAAGAAGTTGGATGTTCCCAAAGTGCTGTATCAAAGCACATTAATAGAAAGTTATGTGGAAGGGAAAAGTGTGGAAGAAAAAGGTGCACAAGCAGCAGGAATGACCGCAGCCTGGAGAGGATTGTCAGGAAAAGGCCATTCAAAAGTGTTGGGGACTTTCACAAGGAGTGGATTGAAGCTGGAGTCAGTGCATATAGAGCCACCACACACAGACGGATTCTGGACATGGGCTTCAAATGTCGTATTCCTCTTGTCAAGCTGCTCCTGAACAACAAACAACATCTTACCTGGGCTAAAGAAAAACAGACCTGGTCTATTGCTCAGTGGTCCAAAGTCCTCTTTTCTGATGGGAGCAACTTTTGCATCTCATTTGGAAACCAAGGACCCAGATTATGGAGGAAGAATGGAGAGGCATACACTGCAAGATGCTTGAAGTCCAGTGTGAAGTTTCCACAGTCTGTGTTGATTTGGGGAGCCATGTCATCTGCTGTTGTTGGTCCATTGTGCTTCATTAAGTCCAGGGTCAACGCAGCCGTCTACCAGGAGATTTTGGAGCACTTCATGCTTCCTTCCGCAGACGAGCTTTATGGGGATGCTGACTTCATTTTCCAGCAGGACTTGGCACCTGCCCACACTCTGAAAAGCACTAAACCTGGTTCAATGACTGTGGGATTACTGTGCATGATTGGCCAGCAAACTCGCCTGACCTGAACCCCATAGAGAATCTATGGGGCATTGCCAAGAAAAAGATGAGACATGAGACCGAACAATGCAGAAGAGCTGAAGGCCGCTATTGAAGCATCCTGGTCTTCCATAACCCCTCAGCAGTGCCACAGGCTGATAGCTTCCATGCCATGCCACATTGAGGCAGTAATTGCTGCAGAGGGGGCCCAAACCAAGTACTGAGTACATATGCATGCTTTACTTTTCAGAGGTCCAATATTGTTCTATGTACAATCCTTGTTTTATTGATTGCATGTAATATTCTAATTTTCTGAGATTGTGGATTTGGGGTTTTCATGAGCTGTAAGCCATAATCATCACAATTATGACAAATCATGGCTTGAACTATCTTGCTTTGTATGTAATGAGTCTATCTGATATCTTAGTTTCACCTTTTAAGTTGCATAACTGAAATAAATGAACTTTTGCACGATATTCTAATTTTTCGAGTTTCACCTGTATATCATGCAGATGGAGCTCCCAATCCCATATGGTTGCCGAGTATCAATAGAAAGTTCTCAGCCTGGGTCTCTTTCCCACCAGCTATCAACGCTTTTGTGTTTCAGAATTTGGTCCCATGGTTCAGTCACTCATTTCAAATTGTGTAGGCTGAGGGAAGATGGGTTGTGGGAGAGAGTATGAGTGACCATGCATCTGGAGATATAAGTAAAATGTATTTTTATGAATAGAGTGTTTTTCTTGGAGATTCTCAAAGGGGAGCAGTCTTCTGTTTGTCCTATCCACCATTAGCTCTACTTTGAATAGAGAGGGTTCGGTCTATTAGTGAACATTAGTATGTGTTAAAGACCATCAGAGATTACAAGCATGAGTAGGAAGAAGTCATCAGTGATTTAAATGTTGTATGTTTATATTTGCCCCTAAGTTGGCTCCAGATATGTTTAGTGAAAGTCATAGGTTGTAGAAGGTCAACATCCAGAATGTTGATGGAAGAGCTCTATAACATTTAAGAATGTTGGGGCAAGTCAAAGCTTGTAAGGGGGCTTGTGATTGTCCAGCTTTTGGTGCCTGGCCATTAGCCTTTCTATTCAGAAGAAAGGAATGTCCACAAAAATGTTATAATTTCTGCACTTTACTGATGTTTCTCAAGATGACAAATCACATCACACAGACATACTATCTGGGGTCACTTGGCATTCTCTGACAATCACATACAGTGGACATACCATAGCCATCATCATGGGAAAGCAGTACATTTCACATCATTGTTAAGCCATCATTGGTAAGCCTACTATCTGTCTTTCTCTTTCCCAGGGTCATTTTTACTCACTCAGAGGGCTCTGTCTTGACATTAGGGTCTATGAAGCCAGCTCACCACTCCCTGCATGTCGTTCCAGAGACCAGACTGCTGCAGCTGCTCCTCTAGTTTCTGTACACTTCACCCAGGACCTCCAGGGGGACAGCACTCAAAACAGAGAACCCTTGGCCTGCCCTAAAAGGCCATTTGCATCCTGCTCTTAGCCTCTAACAACCATAAAGAGTCAGAATGAGTACAGCTGGCTCTTCTGGGTGTAGGGCTATCTCACCCTGTCCTTCTGCTTTTTCCAGGTCCTCTGCATTAGTTAACTCCATCTGCATGCTGGTGAGGTGTTCAACTCTCATGCCTTTTAAATGGGCAATGACTACTTCTAAAACATCACTGCTGGAAGGCTTTGTCTAAAAGGGGCCCTACACCCAGTTACACTATTCCCTGTTACCACCCACTATTTTGGTACAGAGCCACCTAGTGGCAGTGTAGCCAACTGCACCTGCTTACAAGCTTCTTCAACTTCATCTACTTGCTGTAAGTATAGAAGGTTGACCAATATGCCAATGTGCATAAGTCTGATGTTGTATTGTATTTGGTATTTAAGTACCTTGGTTTTATAGTGCAAATTGAACTGAGCTGAAAAAGCCAATAACATTTTAAATTTCAGAGTGTTTCAAATCTAACAAAAAAAAATATTGTTTCTTTAAGATCCCATTTGGGACACATAAGGTTAGGGGGAATGGCCATTTTCAGCTATATGGTCTAAGAGTAGTGATAAGGGTAAATATTTCCGTTTTCATATGGTCTGGGATATTTCCTTAAAGAGAGGTGGAACATTTCCGACATAAAGGGAATGGTAATTCAGTGTGAGCTGGACTCTCAAATCCAAATCTTCCAGGAATAGAAATAGCAGTTTTTTAAATGGAGAGTCATAAAATGGTACATGTTTAGCTGGAGGGCTTCAGTCTCGGTTGTGATGATTTGGTAGCCTGATAGGTGAATATACTGTTTCTTACAGTCTCTGCTGAATTCTTGACATGTTCTCCATGCTGAGATCCACAGAGCACCTTGCCAGGATAACATCACACTCTCCCTCCTCTGGTATTGGCACCTGGCCTGTTGGTTGTCAGCTTTCCCATGTGACTAGTGATATCACTGGGTTTTCAGCCAATCCTTAAAGTGCCCCCAGCAGCACCTTAGCAACAGTAGGTAAATGTGAGGCTTGGCCCTGTTTTATAGCGCATGCGTAAGAATTGTTACAGATGCCTGTGCTGAGTGGAAGAATGCATGCAAGAAGAAGACAGCAGGATGGATCTAAGAAGCCAACAGCTTCAGCAGGAGGGGGGTGGGAAGCAGACTGTGGTGGTTTCATGGTAAGGTTATACATCTTAATGATTTGAACAGGTTTTTAAGATTTAGGGTACATATGATGTTGAATTAATTACTTGCAGTATTTGTTGTGGACTACAGAGTTTTGCTGTGGACTACAGAGCCATTAACATCATCTCATACAAGATGATGTTGGTGAGGTGATGGCTGCATAACTGATGTAAAGGAGCGGCTTCAGGGGACCAGTGGGTCAGCGTGGAGGGCAGAGGTGTCTTGTGCACAGGTACCCCTGGGCACTGTCCAGGGGCCCCATGTGTATGGGGGCCCATGACATAGTTTGCAACTGTCCTGTTTTTTAATGAGCCATCCTGCAGCTGCTTTGTCCCAACCTATGTCCCAGGACTGGAGCCCTGGGGACATCTGCAATACTGTATGGTACTCAACACTAAGTGGCAGTGAGGTGCTGGGCGTTGGAACTCTGTGATCCAGCACCTGGAACAGAAAGGAAGACTACACTGTGGGCAGAATTTTCTATGCCCCAGAACAAGCAAAGTCCTGGCCAGGAGAGAGGGGCGTGGGAGCCTGTGATCATGTACTGTAAGTGATTACAATGGGAGAGAGGGCTGTGGCTGAGGAAAGAGTTAACATTCATTGCCATTACCATGCAGGAGTGGGGGATGGAGGTTCACTTTCACTATCATGACCACTACTACATGTGGGGGATGGGGGGTTAGCTTTCATTGCCAATGACCCCCCTGCATTGGTGGTGAGTGGTGATGAAAATTAACCCCTCCACCTGCAATGGTGATCATGGTAGTGAAATTTTAACACATCATCCTTCCCCTGCATTTGTGGTCATTGCAGTGAACATTAACCTCCCTCCACCTGCCATACCCACATTTTGCCTCGGTGTGCTAAGCATGCTGCAGGTTGCTATCTTCCTGGTAGGGGCCCCAGTGCATTACTTTGCCCAGGGGCCCATGATGCTATTAAGTTGACCCTGTTGGAGGGAGTCTGTGGAACCATGCAGTAAGTTAAGTAGCTCCCTGTCAGGGTCCGCCGCGGCGTCTGATCCGGCGCATGCGCAGTTTTGCCGGCTCTCGCCGGGATACGGGCACTAGGTCCAACCGCGGCAGAAGGAAGCTCGCGCATGCGCACTAGGTGCCGCGTGTGCACGCTGGGCACCAATGACAGCGCGGGGCGCGGTATTTAAAGATGCCCTGCGCTGTCACTGATTGCCGTTAGGTCTCCCTGTGTTCCCTTGCTCTGATTCCTGTGTGTACTGCCTGATTGCTGACCCGGATTGCCTTGACTTGCTGCCTTCTCCTATCCTGACCTCTCTCTTGGATCTCCCTTTGGATTAACAACTCTGGTATTGACCTTGCGTGTGACCCGACTCTCCTCTGCCTGCCGTCCTGTACCTTGCTGCTCCCACGGTAACGACCTGGCCTGTCTGACTACGAAACATCCATCCGTCCATCCATCCATCCACACCGCTCAGGTCTGTTGGCCCCTTCACATCAGGCTCTCCCCCTGTACAGATCCCCGGCGGACCCCTCTGCCACGGGTAGGAGTACCCAGAGGTCGTGACCTGGTCCTGGTATGCTCCAAGTCCATCCCCACCATCAGGGGCCCTGGTGAACAAGTAGACTAGGACTAGGACTCCACGCTCTGGGAAATCCTGTCCGGTGGACTGCCAGAGGTACCGCCAGGTGGATTGTAACACTCACTCTAGTAAGTCCCATCAAGACTAAGCAAGCAGTATAGATAGTGTATGAAGTTCCCCTTTAACCTGGAGTTTCCCTTTAACCTCTTCACGCCTAAGGGTAAAACAAATCTAAATGCCTAAGCACAATTTTGAAACTGTGACATGTGCTAGTAAAACCATACATATCATCACAACTACTTTGTGCATCCAGATGAATTATATCATGTTTTTTTTCTGGCAAATTAGGCTTTCATTTGGTGGTAAACGGTTATGGATATCTCCTGATTGTTTTTTTTACTATCGAAGGAAAACTGGCCCAAAATAGAAAAAAATATATATTTTTTTAAATTTAGCTGTATATTTCTTGTTACTACCATAACCTACCACCAAAGAACTACCCAAAATAAATTCTGCTCCTGATGATCGCAGCAATACCAGATCTGTGTATGCTATTTGTTGTTTGTACCAGTAGTACCGCCTAGTGTGTTTGTACTACCTAAAACACACTGACACTAACTGACACTGATACTAATTATAAAAAAAATCCTGCCCAAAATATATTGACCATGACCTTTGGCCAAACGCTAACCCTGGCACTGACCTAGATCAAACCTTGATCTAGGTATTTTTTCTTTATTTTATTTTTTAACACACTGGTGTTTTTTCCCCCTCTCTGTAAGGAGAGAGATACAATGTATCTCTGTACATTTAGAGAAAACGGGGCGGGTTTCACAGTGACTGATCACTGTGATAGCTAATCAGAAGCTATCACAGTGATCAGATAACCCAGAATTTGGAGCTCTGGGTCCAGATCATTAGTGTGGGACACGGGGCTCTCGGTGAGACCCTGATCTCGATGCTGGGAGCACGCTATGTGGCATGCTCCCAGCACAAAGGGAGATACACAAATATTCGGCCCCACGACAAAAAGCCTAGTTTAGTGAAGCCACATATTTGCATTACGTCAGTATCAAGGGGTTAAGCCATAATACTCTCAGATGAATTATAATCACTTTGAATACATAGCACATAGAGGAGCATTAGATGCTAGCTAGCTACAATGTGCATGATCTTTCCAGCAGTCATCCTGCAATACTGTGCTTTTACTAAGTTATGGGACTCCACTGTCACAACTAAAAAAACCTGTATTTGGTTAACATTGGATTTTTCAACATGGCTATACAATAAAACTAGGCTAGCCTTTAGGATAAAATACTTTTTTTACTAACAGCCACACAACTTTACCAGCAGGAGGCAGTGTAAATCCTATCTTCCAAATGCAAAACTGGAAAATGAAGTGTTATACCGACTTTTTCAACCTTTTTAACATAACTGAACCCTTTGAAATAACGTTTTAGGTCTCAGGGATCCCCTACTAATAATTACTATATCTACATCTCATGGTACATTAGCATGAATAGTAGGATGAAATATAAGAATAAATAAAAAATAAGGACTTTGGCAAACTTTGCACATTTGACACTAGGGCTGCCACCTCACCCCTTTAAAACCGAACACATATTAATTACATAGGTTCTGTGGATGATTAAGGTAGTAATTAAACTCACCCAGTGCTTTATCTGCATTAAATTAGCCTCAGAACCTGTGTACTTAATATGTGTTTGGTTTTAAAGAGATGAGGTGGCAACCCTATTTGACACCCACATTGTATGTCAGTTATTTTCAGTAATATTAATTCAATTACCTAAACAATAATGAAAGCTAGAAAAAAAAATGAACAGTGAAATTTACATTTGTAGTCAGTCAAGTGCCCCTTTACATCAGTGGTCAGTAACATGCTCCTTTACAGTGGTAGTCAATGGAGTAGAATGATGATCAGTGGGAGAAGGTCCAGTTTAAGTTGGTGGTCAGTGGGAGAAGGGCCTCATTTCACTGGTAGTCATTGGAAGCAGGGTCCATTTGCACTGGTGGTTAGTAGAAGAAGGGCAGCATTGCATTGGTGGTCAGTAAGAGAAAGGTCTCTTTAGACTGGTGGTCAGTGGGAGAAGGGCCCCATTACACACACACACACACAAACCAATTAGATCAGAAGCCAAAAAAATCTAGAAGAGGAAATGGAAGTACCCAGAGGAGACTTATTCACAGGGGCAGACTGACAACTCATGGGGCCCTCGGGCAATAGGAAATCATGGGGCCCCTGTGTCCTCTCCCACACTCAAACCACACCAAAAAAGCCTATGAAAGGTACCAGGGGCATCTCATGGGGCCCCTCATGGGCCCCTCAGTTAGTGCCCGAGTGACTAAATGGTCAGTCCGCCCCTGCTTATTAATTTTATATTTTAAAGAATTCAAGAAAATAAAGAAATAATATTAATAACTCTGCTTTTTCATACATAATTTATTTGCATTATCTTTTTTGCCAATGAAGAGGAAATGCTGTATTTGATTCTGACCATTTCCTGAGCTCCTATGTTTTATTGAGACCAGAAGCTGCATTTACAGACTTCACCTGGATCGACATTTGCTAGTGAAATATAATATTATTGGTTTTCCCTAAGCTCAGTGTTAACTGCTGCTGCAGAGTATCCCTGGCATATTGTAAGAAGATATAATAAACTGAGTTATGAATATTTATGTCTCCCTGCCCAAGCTCTAGGAGGTTTATTGCGAGTGGTGCGTGTAAGGGAAGGATATAAATATTTGAGGTGGGAGGGTCTCTTGAAGTACCTGCAAAGTTACACATCTGTACGATGTATAGAACCTGCTGCAGCAGGACTGACATTTTTTTTTTAAATGACATTGTTATTAAAAAACAAAACAAAAACAGCATAGGGTCCCCCCTAATCCATACCAAACCCTTTAGGAATGGTAGGAAGGTTAGGAGGGACCCCACAGTACTTTTTGTTTTTTAAGTACATGGGGTTTCCCCTAAAAGCCCTACCATGCCCTTTAGGCCTGGTAGGACTTTTAAGGGAAACCCCACCTCCACAAAATGGTGGAAAAAAGCATGGGGTCCCCCCTAAATTCCTACCAGACCCTTGGTCCAAGCACAGGCCTGGCAGGTCAGGAAAGGCCCCCTGAACAGTAGCAGGCCACATACCCTCAACACAGGGGGGGGGTGCTTTGGGGTTGGAGCCTGTTGGGAACAAGGGCCTCTTCCCCACAACCCTGGGCTTTGGTTGTGGGGGTCTGCAGGGGGGTGATGTATCGAGATCTGGAAGCCTCCTTTAACAAGGGGGCCCCTATATTCCTGTGGACATTGCAGGATGGCCCTGTGGCTCATTCAAGAAGTACGCATATGAGTACAAGTGCTGCATTGAAGCTGTTCTACAATCTGAAGAATACAGAGTACTGGTTTGGCTTAAAGGTCATTTTTCTGTTTTGACTTTGAGTAGGATACAGAGTCTGCATTTTTTTTCTTCTGGGGTATCCTTTGCCCTAACCCCTCTGTATTTCAGAGTGATAGGCTTATTAAACTCTGTTAAACTTACTAAAGTAACTTTCACCCAATTTCTTCCACCCCTTAAAGAGTCAAAGATTCCACCCTGAGCTGAAATGCTATTCAACCAAGTTTTCAATAACAATTCTTTCAGCATACATGTATATGAATAAGAACCAGAACAAAAACTCTCTTTTCTCTTTTAAAGTTGACTCATGTGCTCAATTAGTCTCTCTATTTAGGGGTTACAAGTAAGCTTTCTTCTGCTGTTAACTTTAACATCCAAATAGGGGACATTCTTCACAAAAGGGTACTTGCAGTGCATGACACAGTCCCAATTCCAGTATATGTTAAGGGTGGCCCCTCTTCAGTTATACTGCTGGACAAACACTCCTCCTCCTGTCCCACTTCCAGTGGGGAGTAGTCCCAGCAGTCCCCTGAAGAGAAACGCACAGTCTAACCTTTCAACTTTTACATTCTGGCTTTCAGCAGTATCACCAAGCACAATGTAATCCCTCCTTTCTGGGTACTTAGCAGCATCTTTCCTCTTCTGTGATGCAGGTTCAGAACTTTTATATCACATTTTCAAAAATGGTTACCAAATTCTTATGGAAGTTTGATGTCTAACTATGATACAGACCTCCCCAAGATGGTGCCTGATACCCCCCAGCAAGGGACACATTAGGCTCCCCCTAGAGCCAGTAACAAGAGAACAAGACCTTCTCTAAAAGGATCCTTCATAAATAAAATAAGGACTTAAGGGTACATCTACTGGTACCAAAGAGAACCACACAAAAAGATCACCAAGGTAATTACAATGAGTGCTAAAATCCTCATACACCCAGTTCTCCTCTCAAACTCCTGTTCCTCTCCCCCTCTACACCTCACAGTCTATATATATATATCACCCTCAGTCCTACCTTCTCACAGTTATTGCACTCTTCACCTTGTGCTCTTTCTAAGCTTGAAGCCAAGACACTGAAGCACATGCCCAAAGCTCTGTCCTTGGGCCCCTTCTATTCTCTCTATACACCTCTTCCCTGAGCCACGAATTCCAAAACCATTTCTATGTCCATGACACCCAAATCTATCTCTCTACTCCTCAGTTAATCCGTTCAATCGCTTCTTGTACATCACTAATTTACAGACTGACAAATTCCTCAAACTTGATTTGTCAAAAAAAGAGCTTGTATTATTTCCTCCCCCTAATCCCCCTCCCCCAACTTTACCATCAAGCTGAAAACACATACAGTGGGGATCGAAAGTTTGGGCACCCCAGCTAAAAATTTGTATTAATGTACATAAAGAAGCCAAGGAAAGATGGAAAAATCTCCAAAAGGCATCAAATTACAGATTAGACATTCTTATAATATGTCAACAAAAGTTAGATTTTTTTTCCATCATTTACACTTTCAAAATAACAGAAAACAAAAAAATGGCGTCTGCAAACGTTTGGGCACCCTGCAGAGTTAATATCTTGTACTGCCCCCTTTGGCAAGTATCACAGCTTGTAAACGCTTTTTGTAGCCAGCCAAGAGTCTTTCAATTCTTGTTTGAGGTATCTTTGCCTATTCTTCCTTACAAAAGTCTTCCAGTTCTTTGAGATTTCTGGGCTGTCTGTCACACACTGCTCTTTTAAGGTCTATCCATAGATTTTCAATTATGTTGAGGTCAGGAGATTGTGAAGGCCACGGCAAAACCTTCAGTTTACGCCTCTTGATGTAATCCCTCGTGAATTTCGAGGTGTGTTTAGGATCATTATCCATTTGTAGAAGCCATCCTCTCTTTAACTTTAGCTTTTTCACAGATGGCATCAAGTTACCATCCAAAATTTGCTGAAATTTTATTGAATCCATTTTTCCTTCTACTTGTGAGATGTTCCCTGTGCCACTGGCTGCAACACAACCACAAAGCATGATTGATCCAACCCCATGCTTAACACTTGGACAGAGGTTCTTTTCATTAAATTCTGTGCCCCTTCTTCTCCAAACGTACCTTTGCTCATTCCGGCCAAAAAGTTAAATTTTAACCTTATCGGTCCACAGAACTTGTTTCCAAAATGCATCAGGCTTGTCTATATGTTCATTTGCAAAGTTCAAACGATGATTTTTGTGGTGAGGACGTAGAAGAGGTTTTCTTCTGATGACTCTTCCATGAAGACCATATTTGTACAAGTATCTCTTTATAGTGGAATAGTGTACCACAACTCCAGTGTCTGCCAGATCTTTCCGGAGGGATCGTGCAGTCAAACGTGGGTTTTGAATTGTTTTTCTCACAATCCTGCGAGCTGTTCTGTCTGATATTTTTCTTGGTCTTCCAGATCTTGCTTTAACTTCCACTGTTCCTGATGACTGCCATTTCTTAATTACATTCCGAACAGAGGATATTGACATCTGAAAAAGCTTTGCTATCTTCTTATAGCCTTCTCCAGCTTTGTGAGCGTCAACTATTTTCAGTTTCAGTTTTCTAGACAACTGCTTAGAAGAACCCATGTTGCTGATTGTTGGGGCAAGGTCAGATGAGTCTGGGCATTTAAAACCTTTGAGATTGACATCACCTGGTCTTCCCAGACGATGATTGAGAACAATCCATGACACTGGCAGGTCTCAGCTTGGCAAAGGGGGCAGTGCATGCTATAAATTCTGCAGGGTGCCCAAACTTTTGCAGACGCCATTTTTTTGTTTTCTGTTATTTTGAAAGTGTAAATGATGGAAATAAAATCTAACTTTTGTTGACATATTATAAGAATGTCTAATCTGTAATTTGATGCCTTTTGGAGATTTTTCCATCTTTCCTTGGCTTCTTTATGCACATTAATACAAATTTTTAGCTGGGGTGCCCAAACTTTCGATCCCCACTGTATATCCGTCCCTCCACGCATGCAAGGGTGCTAATCCTATACTCTGACCTCTCCTTCAGGCCTCACATTCAATCACTGGCTAAATCTTGTCATCTTAACTTCTGTAACATTTCCAAAATTTGCCCATTCTTAACTAATAACACCTTCCTAGATATTTCCCACCTACTGTATACCAGGGGCGGACTGACAACTCATGGGGCCCCCGGGCAATAAAGGATCATGGGGCTCCTGTGTCCTTGCCCAAACTCAAAAAAGCCTATGAAAAAAGATACCAGGAGCATCTCATGGGGCCCCCTACTGACCCCGGGCCCTCGGGCAGTGCCCGAGTTTCCAAATGGTCAGTCCGCCCCTGCTGTATACTATTTCAACTCCCGTCTTGTTGATCCACCTTTGCACTGGATGACTCCATTCAGTCTATGAAGTTTGCTGCTGCTAGACTCATCTACCATACTAACCAATCTGCAGCTGCCTCTCCTCTCTATTGGTTACCTTTCCCGTTTCAGTACCAGTGCCTCTTTAACCGCTAGCCTACAGGGCACTTACAGTATACCCCCTTCCTGCCCAGGGCAATTTCCAGCTTTCAGCGCTG
This sequence comes from Staurois parvus, assembly GCF_062004578.1. NCBI lineage: Eukaryota > Metazoa > Chordata > Amphibia > Anura > Ranidae > Staurois > Staurois parvus. Next base: position 3,858,203 of record NW_028317914.1, on the reverse strand, counting down.
TCGCACTTTGAATGACAATTGCGCGGTCAAACAACACTGTACCCATATGAAATTTTTATAATTTTTTGTGACAGATAAAGCTTTATTTTGGTGGTATTTAATCACCTCTGGGTTTTTTTTATTTCTTCTTAAACCAAAAACCACTGAAAATTTTGAAAAAAAAAATTTTTTCTTAGTTTTTGTAAATAAGTGATTTTTCTCCTTCACTGATGTGCGCTAATGAGGCTGCACTGATGGGCACTGATAGGCTGCACTGATGGACACTGATAGGTGGCACTGATGGGCACTGATGAGGAGGCACTGATGGGCATTGCAAGACATCACTGATGGGCACTGAAAGGCAGCACTGATACATGGCACTGATATATGGCACTGTTAGGCGGCGCTGACTGGCACTGTTAGGCGGCACTGATTGGCACTGATAGGTGGCACTGATTGGCAGCACTGATAGGTGGCACTGATTGGTATTGATAGGTGGCACTGACTGGCACTGATGGGTGACACTGAAAGGCAGCTCAGATGGGCACTGATATGTGGCATTGATGTGCACTGGTAGGCACTGATGGGCACTGGCACGAAGCACTGATGAGCACTGACATAAGGCACTGATGGACACTGACATAAGGCACTGATGGACACTGACAGGTGGCACTGCTGGGGCTACACTGATCATCAGGGCACACTGATCATCAGTGCCCTGATGATCAGTGTACATGTCCCCTCCGCGAAAAGCCGATTACCGGCTCTCCTCTCCTCTCGAGCTGTCAGCGTGACAGCTCGAGAGGAGAGAAATGCCGATAACCGGCATTTCCCTGTTTACATGTGATCAGCTGTGATTGGACACAGCTGATCACATGACCGAGCCGACATCTTCGGCTCTTTCCGTGATCGGCGATCCGCTGTGTCCGAGGGACACAGTGCACCGCCGATTGCCGCGCTGCGCGCTCCCTGAGCCTCGCAATGGCAGTGAGAATGGGAGGACGTCATATGACGTCCTCCCAGAACGAGAGATAACCACCTTGCGCCCGTCATATTACTATATGGCGGGCGGGAGGTGGTTAATCTACTGCTGTACCAGGCTTTACACAGAGTGTTATGGCCATATCATCCACTATTTAAACTTTACCACGATGCATTGTCACACCTCGAACATAGGGGTTGATTTACTAAAGGCAAATAGACTATGCACTCTGCAAGTACAGTTGCCCCAGAGCTTAGTAAATGAGCAGAGGCTCTGCTAACTTTCATAATCCAATCATATGCAAGCAAAAATGTTGTTTTTTATTTTCCTTGCATGTGATTAGGTATTCTTTGCAAAGTGACGCTTCACCTCATTTTCTAAGCTCTGGAGCTACTACTGAAGAGGTCACTAAGGTCTTCTCAGAAGCCCGCCTCACCACCTACCCCCTTGACCCTGTCCCCTCACAACTCCTACGATCACCCTCTTCCTCCATCCTACGCTCCCTCACCCACATCTTTAATCTTTCCCTCTCTACTGGCACCTTCCCCTCCCCTCTAAAGTACGCGCACATCACTCCCATACTTAAAAAACCCTCCCTGGATCCCACCGACCCAAACAACCTAAGACCCATCTCCCTGCTGCCATTTACATCCAAACTCCTAGAGCGCTTAGTCTATAATCGCCTGATTTCCCATCTCACCAACAACAACCTCCTTGACCACCTACAGTCTGGCTTCCGCCCCCTACACTCCACCGAAACTGCCCTACTCAAACTCACCAACGACCTCCAAACAGCCAAAACTAATTGCCACTATTCAGTGCTCCTACTCCTCGACCTATCTGCGGCTTTCGACACAGTTAACCACCCCCTCCTCCTCAAAAAACTACACTCTCTTGGCCTCAGAAACTCCACTCTCTCCTGGCTCTCTTCCTACCTAGCACAGCGCTCCTTCAGTGTTACCTATAACACTACCACCTCCTCTTCACTACCCCTCTTGGTTGGGGTCCCTCAAGGTTCTGTCCTCGGGCCCCTTCTCTTCTCCATCTACACCTCCTCCCTTGGCCAATTGATACATTCTCACGGCTTCAACTACCATCTCTATGCATCTATCTCTCTACCCCTCACCTCACCCCCTCAATCTCCGCCCATATCACAAGCCTACTGAGCGACATATCAGACTGGATTTCACTCCACTTCCTCAAACTAAATCTTTCCAAAACTGAGCTCCTAGTTTTCCCCCCAGCCTGTGCCCCCCCCTCACTTCTCCATCAAGACCAACAACACTACCATCAGTCCCACCCCTCAAGCCAGAGTACTAGGTGTAATCTTAGACTCCAATCTGTCCTTCCAGCCCCAGGTCCAATCGCTGACAAACTCATGTAGACTCCACCTCCGGAACATCTCCAAAATACGACCGTTCCTATCCCCGGAAACCACTAAGCAACTCATTCACTCCCTCATTATATCACACCTCGACTACTGTAACTCCCTCCTCATCGGCTTACCTCACCGCAGGCTATCCCCGCTACAGTCTATCTTCAATGCTGCGGCCAGACTCATCCACCTTACTAACCACTCCGTATCTGCCACCCCCCTCTGCCAATCCCTCCACTGGCTTCCGATTGCCCAACGGATAAAATTCAAAACCCTAACACTGACGTATAAAGCTGTTCATAATACTGCCCCAAACTACATCACTGATCTTGTCTCCAAATACCACCCAAACCGTACTCTCTGCTCCTCACAAGACCTCCTACCCTCTAGTTCCCTGGTCTCCTCCTCCCAAGCCCGGTTCCAGGACTTCTCCAGGGCTTCCCCCATCCTCTGGAACTCCCTACCCCAATCCATCAGACTATCACCTGCTCTGCTCACCTTTAGATGCACTCTGAAAACCTATCTCTTCGGGGAAGCCTATCCCGCCCTCAGCTAATTACTGAACTCCTCCACTCTTCCTACCATTTCATCCCCCACAGCTTTTTCCTCCTGTACAACTATCCCCTCCCTCCTAGATTGTAAGCCCCAAGGAGCAGGGCCCTCGAACCCCTCGTGTATTGAATCGTATTGTTACTGTACTGTCTTGTGTACTGTCTCCCACCTTAATGTAAAGCGCTGAGCAAACTTTTGGCGCTATATAAATCCTGTATAATAATAAGAACATCCATGCCCCATCCATGTTTCCTTCTATCCTGACAAGTGCCCCAGTTCCTGCTGCAGAGAACCCCCCCCCCCCCAACAGGATATAACCACCTCCATGCTTTACTGTAGGAATGATGTTATTTGGATGGTGAACAGGACTGGATTCTTGTCAGACATATCTTTTAGTGTTGAGGCCAAATAGTTCAGTTTTAGTCTCATCTGACCATAACACGTTTTCCATGTGCCATTAGAATCTTCAAGGCACATACAAGGCACATTTGTGGATAATTTGTGATATTGTTGTCACATGCACACAATGACCACTCTTTGTCATCAATTCCTACAACTGTTTCATTTCAATTCCTGATGTTGCAGTAGCCTCTTGGTAGCTTCTCTGACCAGTTTCCTCCTAGCTCTTTCATCTAGTTGTACCAAATACATTCCATTTCTTAATAATAGACTTCACTATGCTTCTAGGCATTGATAAAACCTCTGAAATGTTTTTGTACCCATCTCCTGACTTGTGTCTGTCAACAACTTCATTCCAGGGATCTTCACACAGTGCTTTGCAACCCATAGTTCATTTTTGCTTCAGTAACACCACCAGGGACTGAAATGCTCCAGGAAATCTCTTTTTATGCTGAGCTAATCAAAATGACCATAGCTGATCACAGTTTAAAGTCCAATGGATTTGTTTGCCATTGAGAAGGTGATTAGCTACACCTGACTCTGTTTTTTTCATTTTTAGGCAGGGGTGATCCTTTTTCCAATTCAGCGATTATGTTTACATTTTTTCTGATATGTTGGTGTTATATCTTTCACTTGGATGTTATAATTTGCACTGTGTAAATACATCTTGATAAATCAAAAACTGTGTCTGTCTTCATTTCAGACTGCAAAGCAAAAAAATTTTAATTATTTTAAAGGAGGGGTAATTCTTCTCTATAACCACTGTATACTGTAAGAGCAAGGAGTGATGTCACATTCAAGTGAAGTCTCTTTACTCCAGACACTCAAAAAAGTACTGACAGCTCCTGCGGAGCAGAAGAAGTGCAGTCTGCCTCCCACCTTGATAAGGGGAAATGTAATCCTAATTACTGATCAATTTACATTATGCAGATTGCAAGTTTAATCACTTTTAGTCAGTGCATCATCTCAGTCACACTTATAGAATACGTAATTCATGTATTTGGATGATAAAGAGATGAGTTGTTGATTAAACGAAGAGGAATAGTGCACATTTAAAGGACCATATTTTTTGCCTTTAAAAAAACAGAACAGATTTTCCTGCATATTGAAGAGTGATGGCAGAAAAAAGACCAAGTGGTTTATTGAGCCCCATCTTTTTAACCATTTTTTGAGTGAGTGTAGGTCTATGTTTGTCCCAAGCATGTACAAATCCACTTGTTTGACTCACTACCTCTGCTGAAAGTCTATTCCACGCATCAACTACTCTTTTCATAAAGATAATACTTTCCAAAGTTGGTTTCCTGCTGAACCAGATGAATTTCGATATGCGTATACCCAGTTTAAGGTTAGTTTTGAACTTGGCTGCTGCTAAATTGTCCCTTTGTGATCTCCGGAACCTTATTCATACCCTTTATGTACTTAAAGGTATGTTTGACCAACCCCCCCAATCCCTTCACTCTTTTTGTAAGTAGAAATCTCCAGAACTGGACACAGTATTCTAAATGCGGTCTAACTAAAGATCTGCTGACGATCCGTTTAGTGATAACTAAACATCTATATAGATCTACATAGAGGAAGCAAGACACAAAACTTATGTTGAGGGAGACCTGGATGTAGCAAACAATTTAAACAATTACTTCTGTTCAGTCTTCTCAGAAATAAATTGTAATAGCAATAACAAGATGGGGAATCATATTGGTTCTAGTAATTAGAGTTCATTTTTAGGATTTATGGAGATAAAGGTAGCAGAGGAAGTGGCTCAGTTAAAGTTTAATAAACCAATGGGCCCTGATGGTTCTAAGAGAACTTCAAAGTATAGTTGTTGGACCATTAAAAGATCTTTTTAATCAATCTCTTCTAACAGGAAAAGTTCCCCATGACTGGCGAACAGGTAATATTATACCTATCCACAAGAAGGGCAGCAAGGTAGAAGCTGACAATTACAGGCCAGTGAGTTTAACATCGGTTTTAATCAAGTTAATGGAATCCCCCCCGAAAAGAAGGATCATTGGTCACTTAAAAATACACAACGTGCTGGACCCAAAGCAGCATGAGGTCAGATCATGTCAGACTAATCTGATTGACTTTTTTTAACCATATAAAAAATGTTTTGGACCAGGGTGTTGTTGTGGACATATGGTAGCATCCAGATGTTGTAGAGTTCCCCTTTTAACCATTAGCCGCCCGGCCAATGGCCGTTTGGCGGCTTCAGATGTGTCTCTCCATTCCGGGTGCACGCCATTTGGCGTGCTCCCACACATGCGCCGTTTGCGCTAATGCAGAGCGGCGCAGCAGTGCGATCTGTCACCGGCCGTGCACCTCGGACACGGCCGATGACAGATCCGAGTACCGGCTCCCATTGCTGGTACCATGTGACCTGCTGTGACCAATCACAGCAGGTCACATGACAGTTGTATACATGGATGGCTTCATTCATGATGCCATCCATTTTATGCTAGTGCTTAGCTGTGAATGGTCACAGCTAATCACATGCACATGTCATGTGATTAGCTGTTACCAAATCACAGCTAAGCACAAAAAAAAAAAAAAAAAAGAAAAGCTGAATGAATCGATTTCATTCAGGTAAATGCTTGCTTATAGCAAAGTAATTCTTTGCTATAAGCAAATTGTGTAAAAAAAAAAAATACTGATCACTTCCCCAAAGTAGTACAATGTTACCATACTTTGGTCATAGTAAAATATAAAAAAAAATCTTAAAAAAAAATTAAAAAAATGTAATAAAAAATTAAATATAATTAAAAAAAAAAAAAAAAAAAATATATATATATATATATATTTTTTTTTCATACTGTCACCAGTCAGTGTCCCTGTTCACCGCCATGCCAGTTATATGATGACGCTGTACTGCACTGGTGACAGTATGTAAAAAAAAAAATTGTGAAAATAATTTTTTTAATTTTTTCATTTTCCAAAAAATTATGACAAAAAAATACAACTTCAAAAAACTCGCCATGCCTCTTACGAAGTACGTCGGACTGTCTACTCTGCAAAAAGGGGTCATTTGGGGATATCTGTACTATTCTGACATTCTTGGACCTCAAGAAATTAGATTGGCCGTCAGTACTTCAGGATTGATCAATTTTCAGATCTATACCATAGTTTGTGAACTCTATAACTTTCCTACAAACTAAATAATACATCCTAATTTGGGTTATTTTCACCAAAGACATGTAGCAGAATACATCTCGGCCTAAATTTATGAAGAACAATTATTTATTTGTAAACTTTTATAACAGAAAGAAAGAAAAATGTGTTTTTTTTTCAAAATTTTTGGTCTTTTTTTGTTAATTTAGCAAAAAATAAAAACCCCAGCGGTGATTAAATACCACCAAAAGAAAGCTCTAGTTGTGTGAAGAAAATGATAAAATTTTAGTTTGGGTACAGTGTTGTATGACCGCGCAATTGTCATTCAAAGTGTGAGAGCGCTGAAACCTGAAAAATGGCCTTTGCAGGAAGGTGTAAAATTGCACGGTATTGAAACGGTTAAACTCTAACACTTCTAGCAGCCTGTGTTTGTAGAAGCAAGGTTTTTGGCTCATCTTCCCCCCTCCCTTATTTTCTGTGTACAGGTCGGTAGCTGGTATTTCTTTTCTCTAGCTGCTGGCCAAGGTAATTCTGCAGAGTTTAGGAAGCCTTTTAAGTGTATAGAAAGTAGGAAAGGAATGTATGCCTTGTGACGTAATCGTTGGTATATACGCTTGTAAGAAGTTTTCTATAACTCACTTAGCAGATGAGGGCACAAGCCATCTGTTGAGTAAAACAGCGCTGTTTTTAATAAATCAGTTGCTTCCTTCAGAAGTCCGTGTCTGGAGTTTTATCTGATTTTGTGGAAATTGCTACTACAGACATAGAATATCTTAATTTCAGCAAGGCATTTGATACAGTTCCACTAATTGAACTAATACACAAATTCTACAAACTAGGACTTAAACTTTGGGTGGTTCAGTGGATATGCAGTTGGCTAAAGGATCTATACCAGAATGTGGCTGTAAATGGGGTTCATTTAGAACAGAGACCAGTCACTAGTGGTGTACTACAAGATTTTGTATTAGGTCCTGTTTAATTGAATCTATATGTAAGCGATATAACTAAAGAATTGTTGATAAGGTATGTTTTTTTCTGATGATACAAAGCTTTTTAATAGGGTTGACATCCCTGGAGGTGTCTGTAGCATGGAACATGATTTGGCATTGCTGGAAGACTGGTCAAAGACGTGGAACTGCAGTTCAATGTTTCTAAATGTGAAACAATGCACCTAAGGAAAAAGAATCCCTTGAGAGAGTATAACATTGGGGGTGCAGTGTTGGGCAGCACTGCAAAAGAAAAGGATATGGGGGTACTTATTTCAGATGACTGCAAAATGAGCAGTGTGACCAGGCAGTGGGGAAAGCGAATAGAATTCTAGGATGCATCACTAGGGGGATTACCAGGAAGGAGGTCCTGATTCCCCTATTGTGCTGTTACACTTGTTGTGTAAAAATATAATGTAATGCACAGTCATACTGAATGTTCATATTACTGTGAATTGAAGATTAAAGTGGAGCTCCACCCAAAAGAGGACGTTCCGCTTTAAGGACTGGTCCCCCGCTCCCTGTTAAGGATTGGCACTTTTGGGGAGCGGGTACCCAAAATTGAGTGCAGAGCTACTCGCACATGCGAAGTGAGCACCCGGCTGTGGCAGCTTGTGGCTTCACAGTTGCCATAATTGCTGACATTGAACAAATGTTCCATTGCTTTTGTAGCACCCTCCTAGTTTAGCTAGTGGGAGCTACTGTCAGTGAGGAGGGCTGAGTAGCAGCCTGGGTGTAAGAGCCAGAAAGTCAAATCTTAGTCAGGAGCTGAGAGGCCAGCCCCTCTGGAATTTCCTGCTCTAGGGCTTTGGAGGAAGGCCCTAGAGGCAGAGGGTGGATCTGAGAAGTGTTTGGCTTGCACTCTTGAGGGATCCTAGCCAAACCCCACCAGGAAGCTGGCAAGGTTTCTGTGGCACCATGATAAAAACATAAACAATCAAGTGATTGAATACCACATGAAAGTACATGTCTTCGGAAACAGCCCCTCACATGCTGTTGCAACATATGGTCTACGAAGGACTGCTCTTGATGGCAAAAGGGAGTATGGTGCAGATGATCGAAATTTCATTCAGAGAGACTTCTATGTGGATGATGGACACAAATCTTTACCAACAGATGAAGATACCATAGACTTGGTCCAAAGGACTCAAGGTATGCTTTCTGAGGCCAACCTCAGACTCCATAAGATTGCCTCAAACAGTGCTGCTGTGATGAAAGCCTTTCAGCCTGGTGATCACGCCACAAGATTTAAATATTTAAATCTGGGAATGGACATGCCTTCTGTTCAGAGAAGTCTGGGCTTACTGTGAAACCTAATAAAAGACACCTTCGGTTTTCAAGTCAGCTCTGCAGACAAGCCATTTACCAAACATGGTATTTTGTCAATGGTAAACAGTCTATACGATCCACTGGGATTTTCGGCTCTCATCACCATACAAGGTAAATTCTTATTAACCTAGCTATCAAAGACTATTAAAGATTGGGATGCTCTACTACCAACAGACAAACATTTAAAACTGGAGTACTGGAAACAATCTTTACATGCCTTAGGTGAAATTGACATACCACGCTACTACACTTCAGCTTCCCTTGCTGCCATGTCAGAGAAAAGAAATTCACATCTTCTCAGATGCATCCACTGAGGCCATAACAGTTGTAGCCTACCTGAAGGTAACAAACTCTTTCAATTAAACCAATGTAGGGTTTCTGTTTGGCAAAGCTAAGTTAGCACCTAGGCCTGAGCACACAATTCCCAGGCTTGAACTTTGTGGGACTGTGCTAGCTGTAGAAATTGCAGATTTTATACTGTGTGAGCTAGACATTCAGATAGATGACATCAAATTCTACACAGATAGCAAAGTTTTTTTGGGCTACATGTACAATCAAACAAAACGCTTCTATGCAGGGGAGGACTGACAACTCATGGGGCCCCCGCCAATAGAGGATCATGGAACCTCTGTGTCCTTGACCACACTCAAAGCACACCCAAAAAATCCTATAAAAGGTATCAGGGGCATTTCATGGGGCCCCCTACTGACCCTGGGCCCTCGGATAGTTCCCGAGTGCTCTAATGGTCAGTCCGCCCCTGCTTCTATGTCTATGTCAGCAACCATGTAGAAAGAATCAGAAAATCCTTAAGGCCGAACAGTGACATTATGTTCCTTCACATCATGCCACCAGGTCAGTGAAGTTGCTAAGATCTGACTGTGGACCTAACTTTACTGGAGCCTGTCAAGAGTTACAGCTCAATTCTAGGCCAATCCAGAACTTTTTAGCCGAAAAGGGCTGTACATGGATTTTCAGTTCTCCTCATTCTTCCCACATGGGTGGCTCATGGGAGAGAATGATAGGCATCACACATAGAATACTGGACTCTATGTAATTGGACTTGTTCTCCACAAGGCTTACTCATGCCAGTTTAACCACCCTTTTGGCAGATGTGTCTGCTATAATCAATTCCAGACGACTTGCTCCAGTGTCTACAGATCCAGAGTCCCCCACCATCCTTACACCAGCTACTCTTCTTACCCAGAAGCTTGGGTCTGTTCCTGTTCCACCTGGAGACTTTAAAGCAGGAAATCTATACCATGATCAATGAAAGCGAGTACAACACCTCACCAACTGCTTCTGGAATCGTTGGAAGATGGGAGTATTTTTCTCTTCTGCAAGGACATAGAAAGTGGCAATGTCTGAACCCTAATCTCCAAGTTGGAGATTTTGTTCTGCGCAAGAATTGAATGGCCCATTGGGCTCATTGTAAAGACCATTCCTAGTGATGATGGTAAGGTACATAAAGTAGAGATGAAAATTGCCAGACAAGGTACTGTAAAGACTTTCCTCAGACTAGGGTTGCCACCTGTCTGGGTTTCACTCAGACAGTCCGTGTTTTGAATGATGTGTACGGGTTTCTGTCTGCCTGAGACCCGGACACATTATTCAGAATGGATTGTGCCGGAACATTGGAAGGGGCATGCTAACCTGTGACAAGTCTGCTCGTGTATCTCCTGAATGTCTCCCCTCCTCGGCCCGTCTCACTCCCAGCAGAACAGACCAAAGCTGCCTCCTCCTCAGCTCTGTTTACAAACACAGGAGGAGAGGGGAGGAGGGACACTGGCTGATCTGAGGTCTGTAGAAAGTTTATTATACTCTGTAGATGGACAGGGGAGGGGGACAGAGTGGATGGGAAGGGGAGCAAGTTAAAAAAGATGTACTTTTTGTACCCCCTATGCTACCAATCCCTCATCCCCTATCTCTGACACATGAGGATGTACTGGCACAAATTTTATTTTGGCAATCCATGTGATAATATTTATGACTGCAGGAGTAGTTAAAATATTATTCAGCCCGTATATTCAGGGTGTACAGCCACCGGTCACTTTCCAGAGAGTGTAGCGTTTATTGTACAAGGATCTATAGACCCAGCCCTATGAGTCTCTTTAGAATTCTAGGATCTTCTTTTCAGAATTATAGCACAGATACACACATTGCACACACCAAGCATATATGCCCAATCAGGGGCGGACTGACCATTTGGAAACTCGGGCACTGCCCAAGGGCCTGGGGTCAGTAGGGGGCCCCATGAGATGCCCCCGGTACCTTTTTCATAGGCTTTTTTGAGTTTGGGCAAGGACACAGAGGCCCCATGATCCCCTATTGCCCGGGGCCCCATAAGTTGTCAGTCCGCCCCTGTGCCCAACCTATGTATGGTCTTCTATACTTATTACCATATACTCTTTACCTATGCTGTATATCTCAAGTAGCCTTTCCCTTCATATACAGTTTACTTCCTTTTATTAACACTGGGGTGGGGGGTTTTGATTGGCTGGTCTGATGATCTTTCTAATGTTGCATCAATAAAATAATTAGTTCTGTACATCTTCTGTCTAATGGCAGCTGACTGAAAAGTTTTGTTTTGAAGAAAACTCTCTACAGCTGTTTCCATTGTGTACAGTCAAAGGATTCTTGCACAATGCTGTCTGAGCCCGCTCAACATAAATATTCTATTTTTTTTGCATACGTTCATACGCTATAGCTGTACACAGACATGGGAGTTCATGGGAGGCTGTGCGCAGCATTTGGGCTTTCTGGAAGAGGGGGAAAACTGCCAGAATTTACATTAAATGGGCTCAGGCACCCATGTACAGGATGTCAAACTATGCTTTACAACCTTAAAAATAGTTTTAATAAAGACCCAACCGGACAGGAAGTTTATCACAACAAAGACATATGGCTGATTTGGGCCAAGGCATAAGCTATAGTATTTCCTGCCACCATATCCATATACACCCTAAATTAATTTTGCATACATACTTCCAATCATACAAATACCCCTTAATTTACAACAAAGACTCCTATATGTGTTTATTTATGCACATTTTACAATTCAAATTTTACAATAAAGCCCCCTTCACACGAGCGGACCGATGGGGTCCGCCTGTCTGTTTTTCAGGTGGACCCGATCGGTCCATCCATAGACTTCTATGGACCGAAGGCTTTCAGCAAACAATAGTCCACTGACACCCACCGGCATTCGATCCAATCTTGTACAACAAAAATAGACGGATGGGATGACACTCGGGTGGAAATGGACAGGAAGTCCATTTTCCTTCAACCATCTTATTGAAATCAGTGGGCAGTTGTGTCCAGACAGAGACCTGTTGTGTGGACAGAGACCTGTCATTCCCCTGCTCAGCAGGGATCAGCAGAGAGATCCCCCGCTGAGCAGGCGGATCACGCTGATGGATCTGCCCTGTCTGAAAGGAACCTTAGACATACGAGGTTTGATACTGTATATTAGTCAAGATCAATTCTCACACTAGTATTACTGCGACTGAGGTTCTCCAAGCCATTAAGATCTTGAAGCCCTCCACTGCCCCAGGCTCAGACGGCTTTTCTGGCCTTTATTATAAGAAACATTCTACGTTCCTGGCGCCTCACCTAACTAATTATTTTAATGTCTTGAAAAAGGGATCCTTGCCCTCTCCTGACAGGCTCAAGGTCCATATCTCCATGATCCCTAAAAATATAGATAACATATCGGAACCACAGGCCTTTCAGCCTATCTCCCTTCTGAACGAAGACTTGGAGATCCTGGGAAAGGTTTGTATTCTTCTTCGTATTAACGCCTATTTGCGTTGCCTAATTCAACGGAACCCGGTGGGCTCTGTTCCTGGGCGGCAGGCTAGCGACAATATCCGCAAGGTGATCCACTTTATACACCTCCTTCACCAATGGAAAATTCCTAGAATCTTGCTTTCTTTAAACATTTACAAAGCCTTCGATTCCCTGTCTTGGGATTACTTGAACTTATGGTTATCCCGCTGGGGGTTAGGGGAGGCTATTGTAACCTGTATTCGGGCCCTATATTTTGCCCCTTCTGCTTTGGTAAAATATGCTGGGTTTTTCTCTGCCCTCTTTTCCATTTTTAGAGGCACAAAACAAAGGTGCCCCCTATCCCCAGTCCTCTTCATTTTAGCATTAGAACTGTTGGTGACGATCCAATGCGACCGCAATGTGACCAGCATTCCCTATGTAGGCCATGAGTATAAACTCAACCTTTTAGCAGATGATGCCCTCCTGACCCTCAGTAACTCTCTTGTCACTCTTCCCAACTTGCAGCAAGTTCTTTCACGCTTATCAGCAATGTCAGGCCTATGGATTAATTCAGACAAAACTGTGGCCCTTAATGTCACCTTAGAGCCTCACCTGGTCACCCATCTACAGTCATACTTCCCTTTCAAATGGACATCATCCTCTATTGACTACATTGGTATCCAGCTGACTGCTTCCTACTCTTCTTTATTCACAGCTAACTACTACCCATTGCTTCGTGCCTTGTCTGCTCTTATGCAATCCTGGCAGTTCCCACATTTGTCCTGGATAGGCTGTATCTATACTTTGAAGATGACCATTCTGCCCAAACTATTATATTACTTTCACACCCTTCCGGTACGGGTCCCATCGCATTTTCTACCGTTGCTCCAGAATAGGATCGTAAATTTTATCTGGGCTAATAAATGCCCTAGGGTTTCTAGGGCTACTCTTTTTGTGCACAGGCTACAGCGGGAACTAGGGGTACCAGCATAGCTAAATACTATCAGGCGGTTCAGATATATTTACTGCAGGCCTCAGTTGATGCCCCCCTATGGGTTCTCCTGGAACTTCCCAATGGTGCCCCTGTTTCCATGTCAATGCTTCTCTGGCTGTCTTCTAACCTCCACCCAGCAGCACTGAGTCTGCTCATACATCATAGTCTACAAGTCTGGGACTGTGCGGTATTCTGGTGGTCTCATGTCATCTTTTCAGCCCTTGTTCCCCATTATAAACAACCCTCTCTTCCCGCCTGGTCTGGACCAGCCACGGGCGTTCTCTTGGTGGGTCACCAATGGGTTTACTCATGTCCCACATTTTTTGACCTTTCCTACATGGGCCTCTATTCGGGAGTCCCATGATATCCCTCAATCAGAATTATTTTGCTATCTCCAGCTTCAACATTGGGTAACCTCATTGCACAGGACTTCCACTTATCCGTTCTGGAAAACTGCATTTGAGCATACATGCTAACATTACCCTGGCTCTTCAGGTCTTATCTCAGCCCATTACGCTTCTCTGAACGGTCGCTCCTATGTCACCCAATGGGAACGGGATCTGGCAATTGAGGTAGATCTAGCAGATTGGAGTAGGGCCTGGTCTTCTGTGCCTAGATACTCATTTAACATGGCTACCTTGGTGGCAGCATATAAGGTGCTGCTCCATTGGTACTGGGTTCCAGCCCGTATCGCCCATGCAAACCCATCCTACAATGACGGCTGCTTTCAGGGTTGTGGCCAGTGAGGGGATGTTTTGCATACATGCCCTAAATTAGTCGGGTTCTGGTCCCGTGTATTTGACCTCCTTTTTACTTTATTCCACTTACGCATATGTAGAGAAGCCAAGTTCGCTCTACTACACTGCTCCATACCAGGTTTGTATGCTCATCAGTGGAGGCTTGCCTTCTACCTATTCTTGTCAGCCACCAGAACAATAGCCAAAGTCCAGAAAAAAACACCTATCCACTCTCAAGAGAAATCATATGACTACCCTGATGCTCAATTAGCAGATGTCTAGTATTTGCAATGACTGTCAAGCTAAGTTCTTCAAAGTCTGGGAACCGTGGTTGATGTATGCCTTTCCCACTCTTCCCCAAGCCAGTTGTCCTCTCTCCTGCTTTCTGGCCTCTGGGCCAACACTTTCTTTTTCTGTCTTTTCTTTCCACCTTATCTAAAGGTATGTGCTCCTTCTCATCTTCTGCTTTATCCTCTAGTCTTGTTTCTGTTATGTTTGGGCTTGTCACCCTTACCCTCCTGCATCTACATGAGCTGCGGACTCTGCATGGGTGTTGACAGCCCCGGGGAACTCCCTGCAGCCATGGAGAGGTCCCTCCCAATCCTCAACCCTTTGAACCCTATGAGCTGTGTTGCATTACTGCTGCTGTGTCAGTTTCTGACTGCTTTACAATTCCTCTGTTTTGTCATCATTGCCTTTATGTGTGCCTATTTCTGTTAGGATTGTCATTCCTTGCCCCTGCTTTTTAAAACCAATAAACATTATTGAAACAGAATAAAAACAGAGCCATTATATTCTTGATCTTTCAGAAAAACTGATGTAAAAATTTGAGTTTAGTGTCACTTTAATGTCTCTCTTCCCATAATCAATATACATCCCCTTACTTTTCTGTACCCCACCTATTCTCTTGTGAAAGTCAAATAAACAGATTTGAAAAAAAATGTAAAGAGTAATTATACTTATAGAAGATATTCCTGTTGATGATTTGCAAAAAAAGAAAAGAAAGGAATGAGAGCCTCCATTTTTTATAAAAGGCACATGTCCTTTTTAGAAACTCTTGATTGCTTTCTGCAATTTGGAGCCACGGTGTGCACAGTTAAAGGATCATACTTTTTTGAAAAGTACATTTTTCATCATACTGAAAATATTTTATAATACCCTGAACTTGGAAAAAATCTTTCTGTGGTCCAGTGATTTCTACTATTCATCAAATGGGCCCCACAGTTAGAAATATTATTTTGATGAACAAACCATCCGTCAGTTAGCTGACCAGTGCAATGAAATCCCGTTTAGCACTTTGCTCTTTGCCCTTATCAGTGCCTAAGTCAATATATGTTTATGTAACCAGTGTGCATTTACAAAGTGCGTGTGTCACATGCTTTGTAAATATGATTTATGAAAACTAGAGTGAAAAAACCCTAAAAGAATGTTGGAACTTTTATCAAAATACTCACAGGTTACATACTTAAAGGTGAAAATTGCTACATCCCCAGTTTGATGCAATGATTTACAGGGACATTCCTATATTTGGAATAGTTCTCAGAAGTATTCTTGGCCTGGTGACATTTACAGGCAATGTGCAGTGTTTTGTATATATTTTCCTTCTTTGTTTATTAGGTTCAGAACTAAAAATAAAATTTTTCATATTTCGTTTGTTAAGTAAGGCATTTTTCACACTGTGCACTTCTGGCACGTTACAACACACGTTTCCAGCACAACAAAAATGTATGAATGTTATTTCCCTTTAAATCCTATGTAACCGTAGATATTGGTGCTTGTGTTTGAGCTGCAATTTGAAAAGTCCTGCATACTGAAACTTAGGTGTGCATTTCAAAAGCACACTAAAAAACGCACCTTTCATTGAAAGTCAAAAGGAACACATCTACATTGAGTCACATGCCCATGTGGAAACCAGAAAGTGCACCAAGAGAGTGCTTTAAAAGCATGTTCAAAATATGCATTCATGAAAAAAGCATTGCCATGTTTTTAGGTGCACCTGTGTAAAAGGGCCCTAAATTAGAAATGTTGCATATGAATATTTTCTTTACTCAATTTAGTACTTTAGGGCCGTTGCAGAGCTGTGCCTGCCGGTGCACTGAACTACAATGCATTTCTAAAGTGTTTTGCATGCTTTAATTTAACACACTTTGCTTTTTCATTCACCTAATGCAAGCTGTGTGATATGCAGCCTACCTAATATTTAAAAAAAAACACAGAAAACACACCATAGTAAACTGACTCAACAGAAAACAAGGCTTTGTCCCTTGCCCATATGCCTGGACTGCATTGACCAAGTGTACAAGCCCTTACGTCCAAAAGGTGGATCTCTATGGCATTCATGCATAACTTTTAAATTGTTGACCCAACTTAGGGTCTTTGCCACTTAGAGAGGTAGACCATATAGCCACCAATTCACCCCTCTGACACAACCTCCTGGTTTCAGTTGAACAGAGTTCCTCTTAACATTCGACAGAATCTTTGGGTTATGCTGTGGTGTCTCATACCTTTAGCTTGCAATGATTCCCAACCAATGGTGATTTGCTTGCTGTATAGTCCCATGTCAGGGTCCCACCAAGGGGTACCCACAGTGGCCTAACACCATATCTCTCTGTGTATGGCCTCTCTCCATCCCATGACCAATCTTCAACCACCCGATTGCCCACCCCATTCTGCTTAAATATCCCTGCTCCAGGAACCTCAACAAGCCAAAAGGCAGACACCTTACAGACAGTTAACCCTTACAGACTTACACAGTAACTTTTAATGCAATACATAAATGGCAGTACTGCCTACAAGTGTGAAAGTTGGGTATGTCTCCAGAAATCAAGGTCTGACATGCCTTAGCTTGGTGGGGGGGGGGGGGGGGGTAGGTATCTGCCAGCTGAAGATGGCATACCTGGAGGCGATTATGTTGGATCCATAATTGGAACATATTATCTGCGTTGCTAGGGGGGAACAAGGGGTGGGCAATGGCTTATGGCAATTTTGACTCTCTTAGAGGTGATATTTCCATAGGAACATGCAATGCCTTTGTAAGAGTTGTGACAATGCTGTCTGTAATAATAAATATATAATTTGTCAACTTGTGTTACCTACTATATAGCAGTTACTGCCTTATTGCATTTCTTACCACTACAAGTTTCCTTTAAAGCAAACCCTTCAATATGAGTAAGGTTAATTTATTAACTTTCTGCCCCCAAAGCCAAAATGTTGCAAAAAATACACCTGTAAGGAAAAAGGTTAACAAACATACTTGCTTTTCCCCTGGCTTCTGTACTACAAGTGACATCACGCCCCTTTCAATGAGATGTCAGAGAATGCTGAGTAGCCCAGATCTCATGGGATGGCACTCAAACAAAGTGAAGGAGTGAGATTTGGGCTACTCACCATTCCTCAAGATTTCAAAAGCAGAATCATCATTACACCCCCACCTAGCTGCTGCAGATAGAACCTAGTCAGGGGAAAGGTAAGTATATTTAATACATTTTTTCCCTTCCTTTTTTTTTAATTTATTCTTTTTTCAGTGTTTTTCAGTGTTTTGGCATGGGGAGGGGAGCACAATAAATAAGTAGACTTTGTGTTTTAGTGCAAGATATGCTTCAAAAGTAGATGTAATCTCTATTCAGATGACAATTAGTTTGTTAAATCTCTGTGTGTCATAAATGTGGCCAGCATTTATACCTTACAGCCCTTGGTTTCTTGTTCCAAATCCTGTGCAGGATATTATTTGCACGGAGTTTGCATGTTCTCTTTGTGTTTGTGTGGGTTTTCTCCCAGGCTTCATGCTGGTAGGTTAATTGGCTCCTCTTTAAACAAGGCCTAGTATGTACTAGTATGTATGTACAAATTTGCTCTGCGTATTTGTTTATACATTGTCAATGCCATTTCCTAGCATGTGCAATTGGGCAGGGTTGAAGGAAGGCTTGGCAATCTTCCTCGTATTCTATGGAAAAAAGCCTTTTAAGTGTATCAGTCATGTTGCCATTGGAATTGGCAAGAGTCGGATATGACTGGACAGATACATACGGGTACAGGAAAAATCCATAAAATCAATTACACAGGAGATGAGCAGAGCATTCTAACTTGGTTCCTGCACACAGACGCTTAGTCATTACAGTCATTCTTTTACTTAGGCCCCTGTGTGTGTGAAACATGTTAGAAGTATCTGCTCATCTCCTGTGTAATTGATTCAATGGATCAAAAAAGAAGCCACTTTGGAATATGTTGGTGTGCTGTCATCCATCTTTCCTGTAACTGTCATTGCCAATGGCAAGCAGCGTGAGCACCTGACTTTGGCCGACAAGTGTGGACTGACCTGGAGTAACACCATGGATTATTGATATTGGATGGGTACATACAGTACATTCATCATAAACATTTATTATTTTTTAAAAGTGCTTTTATCACCTTTTTTAACTTTTGTTGCATCTCAGTACTGTCAATCTCCCTCAGCCTCTTTACAGCCACTTCCTGTCTACATCACTCTACTCACTATGACTCCTTCCACCATTGGCTTCACTCCATTTCTCTGAACCAGCTTCCTAATAGTGATAACAATGGACCATACCCAAACAATGAGTGCAAACATGGCTGCATTGAAAGTGTATGTGACAGAGTGAAAATAGCCTGAACTTCAGGATAATAGTTTCCAAATACAACAGGCATATATAGTCTACCTTGAATTTTTGTGTGCTCTGTGTATTTTTTCCAGATCTGTGCAGTAATGCAGTATGAACATTTCCTTTCTGCTTCCTTTAATAAAGACCCATAACTGCTGCTCTCTCCCCTTGTGCAGGGGGACTGGTCTTGTTTCCGCCCCCTCCTGTAGTTTTTTCAGGCAGGAGCTCTGGGTGCTCCCATAGCTCTGCTTTTTGCACAGACTATGTAGAGCACAGTGATACTCTTACAAGGTTATATCTGAATTTGTAAAAGCATTTAGTTCACACAAACTGTATATAGTAGGTTTACTTACCCAGTATTCCTCTCCACTGCTAGATCAATCCCTGTACTGTCTTCTCCCTGATGCTCTACTGGTATAAGGTCCTGATGTAACTAAGACCAGTGCAAGCTCCATAGCTCTGCACTGTACAAGATGATACCCAGAGGCAGTCAGCAGCTGGAGCGTGAGGGAGCGCTAACCGCTGGGGGAGCAAAGGACCATGTAAGTACAGGCACGTCTATTCCCTAGACCAGCGGTCTCTAAACTGTGGCCCAGACATCAACAATGGGGCACTATTCTTCCCTATGATACCAACGATGGGGCACTATTCTTTCCAATGATACCAACGATGGGGCACTATTCTTCCCAATGATACCAACGATGGGGCACTATTCTTCCCAATGATACCAACGATGGGGCACTATTCTTCCCAATGATACCAACATTGGGGCACTATTCTTCCCAATGATACCAACGATGGGGCACTATTCTTCCCAATGATACCAACGATGGGGCACTATTCTTCCCAATGATACCAATGATGGGGCACTATCCTTCCCAATGATACCAATGATGGGGCACTATCCTTCCCAATGATACCAATGAAGGGGCACTATTCTTCCCAATGATACCAATGATGGGGCACTATTCCTCCCACTGATACCAATGATGGGGCACTATTCCTCCCACTGATACCAATGATGGGGCACTATTCCTCCCACTGATACCAATGATGGGGCACTATTCTTCCCAATGATACCAATGATGGGGCACTATTCCTCCCACTGATACCAATGATGGGGCACTATTCTTCCCAATGATACCAATGATGGGGCACTATCCTTCCCAATGATACCAACGATGGGGCACTATTCTTCCCAATGATACCAACGATGGGGCACTATTCTTCCCAATGATACCAACGATGGGGCACTATTCTTCCCAATGATACCAATGATGGGGCACTATTCCTCTCCCTAATACCAAATGTGGCGATGTTTACTCCCACTGTTGCTAAGTAAATTTTCACCCCCGTTGCCACAGTCTGGCCCCCCTAAAGTCTGAAGGACAATAAACTAGCCCTTTGTTAACCACTTCCCATCTGCCCTATAGAAGAAGTTCTGCCATTTGCGGCCTTGGCTGTCAATCATGGGGTCATGTCCATTGATTGCTCACCGGTGCCCGGTGATTACCAAGCATCTCTGATGGGGGGGAGGAGAACTGTTTGTAAACAAAACAGTTCTCTCCCCTGTCAGCTCCTGCACACTGCTTTGCATGGCTCTGCATAGCACAGCCATGCAAAGCAGTGTGCGTACAGTGAAGCACAAACACAGCCCAGTATGCAGAACAGCACACAGTTAACCCTTTGATCGCCCCACATGTTAACCCCTTCCTGCCCAGTGCCATTAGTACAGTGTCAGTGCTTTTTATTAGCACTGATCACTGTATTGGTATCACTGGGGATGTCAGTGACGCCAAGTCAGTTCCCCCCCAGTCCAGCTATAAGTCACTGATCGACCATTACTAGTAAAAAAAAATAAAAAATCCCAGTATATATACCGCCATTTGTAAACGCTATAACTTTCACAAAAACCAATTATTTTACACATTATTATGCAGCAGAATACATTTATGATGAAATTTGATTTAAAATTTTTATTTAGTGGATATGTTTAATAGCAAAAAGTCAAAAATATTGTTTTTCTCTTAATTGACGGTCTTTTTTTTACAGCGCAAAAAATAAAAAAAACGCACAGGCGATCAATTATCACTGAAAGAAAGCTCTATTCGTTGGAAAAAAAGGATGTAAATTTCATTTGGGTGCAGCGTTACATGACCGTGCAATTGTCAGTTAAAGTAATGCAGCGCCGTAATGTAAACAATGGTCTGGACAGGAATGGGGGGGGTGGGGTTATGTCTTCAGGAGGGCAAGTGGTTAAGAAAGTTTGGAGATCCCTACCCCAGACTAATGTCCCATACACACCATCAGAATATCGGTTGAGTTATCATCTGGGTTCTTTTTGGCTTGCTAGTCTCATATTGAAAATGAAGAGGTTACTAACGTTACAAAAATGCTTGTACAACGGAATAAAAATTCAGAAGTGATGTAATGTATTGTATTGTATTTGTATTGTATTTTCGCATTAAATCTGTACTGATTAAATGAAAATCGTATCTGGATCTGGTATCGCATGAGAAACATTTTTTGTGCTTGTCCCTTCGAATAATATCGGATGAAAGCTAACGATCAGATTATCGTATGATCGCTTTGTTAAGTGGTATTTTTCATATAGAAAAAAAGTAGTGCAGCTAAAATGTGTATAATCCAATTTAATTCGGCTACACTTTTTCTATATTGATTTCTATTGGTGTTTGAACAAACAACAGTGAGGAGCTGCAACATTTATATTTGCATTAGCTCAGAGGTTTTCATTTATTTGATTTGTATTTTTCATATGATTTTCTGATCGTGTGTACTAGGCTTTACCCTTGCAGTGCAGGCACAGTCACACTGCAAATGATAGTTTTATAGTTTCCCAGGTCTGGGTTTTAACCGCTTGCCCGCCGCCCTATAGTAGAAGTACTGCTACAGAGCGGCAGGGCTGCGCAAAATCACATATACATACGTGATTTGCATTTCCGGGTAAGGAGCTTGCACGCGCATGCTGCCCTACCCACACTGCCATTGGCAGCTAGGGATATCAATCACCAAGTCCTGCCCAGAGATTTCCCACCGCCACCCATTGATCTGCGGGGAAAGCTTACAGGGAAAAGACCTATGTGTAAACAACACAGGTCTCTATCCTGCCAACAAGGACATGCTGCTTTGTATTTCTCTGCACAGGTGAGAAATCCAAAGCAGCATGTTTCCCTAGTAAAACAAACAGAGCACATAATGTAAAATAGCACACAGTTAACCCTTTGATCGCCCCAGATGTTAACTCCTTCCTACACAGTGTCATTAGTACAGTGTCAGTGCTTTTTATTAGTGTCATTGGGATGTCAGTGGCAGTTAGTCAGTTCCCACCCAGTGTCAGAATACCCGCCACAGTCACTCTATAAGTCGCTGATCGCCACCAATACTAGTATGAAAAAATAAAAATTCTAGTACATATACCGCCATTTGTAGATGTTATAACTTTCACGTAAACCAGTTAATTTACATGTATTGAGATTTTTTTTTAGCAAAGACATGTAGCAGAATACATTTTGGCCTAAATTTATGAAGAAATTTGATTTTTGTAATTTTTTTACTGGATGTTTTATAGCAAAAAGTAAAAAATATTTTTCCCCCAAATTGTCAGCTTTTTTTTGTTTATAGCGCAAAAAATAAAAAACGCACAGGTGATCAAATACCACTGAAAGAAAGCTCTATTTGTGGGGAAAAAGGACATAAATTTCATTTCGGTGCAGAATTGCATGACTGCTCAATTGTCAGTTAAAGTAACGCAGCGCCGTATCACAAAACATGGCCTGGTCAGGAAGGGGGGGGGGGGTAAATCTTCTGGAGGGCAAGTGGTTAATTTAAAGTTTTTGTGCGTGGAGCTCAGTTAACCTCCCTAGCGGTATGCTTATGTCCATATTTCTGTGCTGTACATTTTTTTTGCATGGAAATATGTTTTTTATTGTAGGCCTGTAATTTTTAGGAATAACTCACTGAAATCTGTCTGAACAAGAGTCTAGTAAACATCCCGGGTATGATAAAACTTGAAACACAAAATCATAAATTATAATTTAATAAATAATCATAAATAATAATATAATAATAAATTTAATTCAATAATATAATCAAACCAAAAACACTGAAATTTGAAATATAGCACCAAGTTTGCACATCACTGAGCAAAGTCGCAAAATCGTTTTCAGTGTCTGATGATGAATTTCCCCACAAATCATTATCACTCAATTCTGCAAGTGGTTCTGATTTACTATCACTGTTCTCTAGCTGGTCTAAAACCGCTTTTGACCTAAAGGGACGCTTTTTGGACGCCATGGACATTTCTCAGTTTCCAGGCAGAAAGAACAGTAAAAATGCAGGCAGGGCACAGGGCAAAGCACTCGGGACAAAATGTATGTGAAATGGTTTGATACAGTAATGTTTTACTATGTGATTTTAGTGATTTTAGTGAATGTCACTTTTTGTCATTTTCAAATTTCCCGCTGTTCCGTCTCCCGTACGTCCCGACACTCGCAGGGGACGGAACCCAGATGACAGATGCCGGCATCCGCCGGATTACATTGCCAGGGACACTGCAGGAGGGACATCGTGGGAGCGCAGGACAAGGTAAGTGATCGAAGGATCCCGGAGCAGCACTGCAGGGTATTCCCGAGTGTAGCTCGGGGGTTACCACTTGTGGTACTGAAACTTTACCCCGAGCTACACTCGGGAATACCGCCAGGGAGGCTACAGAAACAGGTACAAACCATTGTGACCCAAATAAGTGACCAAATAATCACCAGGTAATGAAAGCTGAAAATGTAAAAAGATTGAAAAGAACTTGGTTTACATTGATGCGATTCCTGATGAATTCTAGAATGCATGGAATCGCATGACCAGTGAAGTAACACATTTCTATTGAGGCTATTCACATATATGCAGCGCAATTCTGATGTGATTTTAAAAGGGGTCCTGTGCAAGTTTAGTGCAGTGTGGTTCGATTTGTAGCTACATGGACTTGAATTGAAATCGCTTATCTGTCCTAAGATAACACAATTCCAGTACGTTTTCTTGTTCCTTATCCCCCATCCCTGGTCCATGGGAGAGAGACAAGGTTTGATTTACTAAAGGCAAATAGACTGTGCACTTTGCAATGTGCACTCTGCAAGTGCAGTTGCTCCAGACCTTAGTAAATGAGGTAAAGCTTCACTTTGCAAAGAATAGCCAATGACGTACAAGGAAATGAACAAAAACAGAATTTTTGCTTGCACATGATTGGATGATGGAAGTCAGCAGAGCTTCTGCTCATTTACTAACCTCTTGAGCAATTGCACTTTGCAAAGTGCACAGACTATCTGCTTTTAGTAAATCAACCCCACAGAGTGAGAGACTGACTGAGGCCAAATCGCTGCCAATCTGAATCGCTGAACAACTACCCCTTGAAATCACACTGATGCCGGCAGGAAAATCACACTGCATCTATGTGAGCCTAGCCCAAGGGCGGACTGACCATTTGGAAACTCGGGCACTGCCCGAGGGCCCGGGGTCAGTAGGGGGCCCCATGAGATGCCCCTGGTACCTTTTTCATAGGCTTTTTTGAGTTTGGGCAAGGACACAGGGGCCCCATGATCCCCTATTGCCCGGGGCCCCATGAGTTGTCAGTCCACCCCTGGCCTAGCCTTAAGCCTTGGTTCACACTGGCATGTGATTCACACAGGAATTGCACCACATTCACATGTGACTCTGTGCGGTGCAATTTGAGCCATTCATTTTGAATGGCTCAAATCGCACTACATCCGCATGAAATAGGCACACCGAGGATCACCAATATGGGTCCAAAAGTTTTAATGAACGATCACATAGTTACAGCAAGGCAACGTTTCGGAGTCTCGCAGGACCCTTCATCAGGCATGTGACAAATTGTGACAGAAACTGGAGAACTATTTAAGAAAACCATCCACCAATCAGATTGAAGTGAAATGAGCCTGGCCCCACCCAATGATGTCATGTTCCCTCCAAAAATGCATTCAAATCAATGTAAACAGAAACATCACAAACTGCTAAAATAAACCATAAAACGATAATCTGATGTGCATAACCTGCATTCCCGGGGATATAAACATTGTGGTCACATGTGTAACATAGTACTCCCCGGATTGTAATAAAGTGTCAGCTGAAAGCAGCGCTGTATTCTGGCAACAACGACCAGCAGCATATATATCTCTGACAGAAGATAAAGACTGTTGTCTAGAGATGTGGGGGGGGGGGGGTGTCTCCGATTGCCAAGTAAGCTGCAATGGGGACACACCTACAGTGGTCCTATTAGTGCAGCGGCTGACAGTTTCATGGCGACACGACACATGTCACGTGCATGCATCATGCGAGTTTACTACTCATGCATGCGCTCGAAGTCATACCTGCACCGGCCGCCATTATCATGGAAAAGACAAGGTGGAGGCAGGTCGCCGGCATCATAGAAAAACATGGCGCCGACGCCACACAAGCCAATGGGTGGGCAGGGTTGCAGAGATGAGCTGTGAAGCTGAAGATGAGCTGGTTCATGCAAATGCACTGCATTTTGCAACCTGCTTTTGGGGTGTCATCAACTTTTAATTGCCACCTGCAGCAGATCGCATGAACAGTGTGATTGCTTTACGGTACGGGAAACACACAGGAATCGCTGTATTTCCCAAACCGCATCAGTGTGAACCGGGGCTTAAGTGATATCAAACCCTCAGTTTATATAATGTATTTCAGCAGCTGATTTAATCACTTACTGGGTATGCAGCTTCTTTATCTTTTAATCCTTGTCTATGTTTCTGTTTAAGGTGGTGTCAAGAACATTGCCCCAGGTTTCCTGTTTCAGGATGGCTCCTTTCTCTTGCAGCTTCCTATGGGGTCACCTTTGCATGCAGGGACTAGAGTTGTGCCTTCCTACACTTTGTGCATCCATAGAAACACACAGCCCTGTGGTCTAGAACAGCAAGGCAATCCCTTGTTTCCCCCTCCCCCTTCTCCAAGCTAATGTACTGCAGAGAGATTGCACTGTCTACTGTTAACTCTTTCCTGTGAAGACCAGAAGTTCAGGGGTAGGGACTGATGTGAATGTATAATATATATGTAAAGTGCTGCGTAAATTGACAGCGCTATATAAGTACCTGAAAGAAATAAATAAAAATATTCTGTGTAACCAAGAAACAATCCAGGTATTTTTTAAAGCAATCCACTGAGCTAGCCAGAACCAACTCTTGAGGGAGTCTATTCCACATTTTCACAGCTCTTACTGTGAAGAAACCTTTCCGTATTTGGAGATTAAATCTCTTTTCCTCCAGATGTAAAGAGTGCCTTCTTGTCCTCTGTGATGACCTCAGGGTGAATAACTCTACACCGAGTTCACTATATGAACCACTGATGTATTTATACATTATTATACAGGAATTATATAGTGCCAACAGTGTGCTCAGTGCTTTACTATATATACATGTTGATCATATCCCCCCTTAATCTCCTCTTCTCAAGAGAGAATACATTCAGTTCCTCTAATCTTCCCTCATAGCTGATCTCCTCCATGCCTCTTATCAGTTTGGTTGCCCTTCTCCGTATTTTCTCCAGTTCCCCAATGTTCATTTTGTGAATTGGTGCCCAAAACTGAACTGCATACTCCAGATGAGGTCTTACTAATGATTTGTACCGGGGTAGAATGATATCTCTCTCTCTGGAGTCTATACCTCTTTTAACCTCTTGCCGTCCGCCTGCTGTTGATAAACGGCAGGGCGGTGGCACTCCAAGGGCGGGTTGCCGTTCATAAACGGCACCCGCCTTTTCTAGCTGTGCGCGCTCCCTGGGAGCGCGCAGCACCGCGATCCGGTGCCCGCTGTGTCCTCCGGACACAGTGAAGCACCGATCGTCGGACGGGACCTCTGTATGAGGTCCCGATCATGTGATCACTGATTGGCAAATCAGTGATTACATGCAAAGTAGTAAGCAAGATGTCACTTGTGACATCATTGTTTACTACGTGTGAAATCTGTGAATGATCACAGAGGTCACATGGTACAAGGCTATTCACAACAGCCTTTGTACCATGTGACAAGCTGTGACCAATCACTGCTCACTCAGTACTTTTCAATGACTGCAAGACTGCAGACAGAGAGAAAGAGAAATGATTGCTTTTATATCCTATATGGGTGTAAAAGCAATCTGTGTAAAAAAAAAAAAAAAATCTTCATCACCCCCCACAAGTAGTACAGTGTCACCATGGTGACACTGTACTGCTAGGGTGACAGTATGTAAAAATAAAAATAAAAATAAAAAATAATAATATAAAAAAATAAAATAAAAATGTAAAAAAAAATGTTTAAAAAGTATAATTTTTGGTTATAAACTAATTTGATTTTTTTTTTTACTAAAAAAATAACGCAATAAATTTTGGCCAACATTTATGATGAAATATTATTTATTTGCAAAATTTTATTAAAAAAAACACTTTTTTCAATTTTTTTGGACTTTTTCATTTACATAGTAAAAAAATTAAAATCCCAGTGGTGAATAAATACCACCAAAATAAAGCTTTATCTGTCTCAAAAAAATGGTAAAAAATTCATATGGGTACAGTATTGAATGACCGCGCAATTGTCATTCAAAGTGTGATAGCGCTGAAAGCTGAAAATTGCCCTGGACAGGAAGGGGGTAAAAGTGTCCGGACTGGAAGTGGTTAATACAAGAGAGGATTTTGCTCCCTTTAGAAACCTCAGCTTGGCATTGCATGCCATTATTAAGCTTGTGATCTCCCAGATCTCCCAGATCCTTCTCCACCATTGGCCTTTCATCTCCTAATAACTCTGCATTTCCCATCACGATGAGCTGTGACTCTCCTCCTACACCCTGCACCCCCCTCTGGAGAGGTACAGTAGGAAGACTGATTTGCAGAATGACACAGAATGTGCTGTCTGGGCTTCCATACATGAAGGTTTGCTGTTTCCCAGCCCAGTGCTGCTTTTTCCTCCCTCCTCCTCCTCCTCCTCCTCCTCCCTTTAATTCTGCATTCAGTACACTGAGCAGTGTGAGGAGGTGGAAGAACAGGCTGTGGCTTTGTCATTTCTCTGCATGGATAAACTGCTGCTGCTGCTGCCGCTGGAGCTTTGCTTTGCAGTGCTTGCAGCTCTCCCTTCGCATTCATGATGTGAGATCAAGTGGCAGCACTTCAGAGATTTTTTTTTTTAATTTTTATTTTCTTTGTGGCTTTGGATTCACATTGTGGGGGGTGGCTGGGTGCATCTCACTGCTTTACTGCTGGGGGGACGGCGCTCGCTGCTGGCACATCTGTGGATTTCTTGTCTTTTTCCTGCTGTAGCAAGGACCAGGCGAAGGTCCTTAGCGTCAACCTGTCCGTGGATTGCTGGGAGAGAATCTTGAGCATCATCTTCCTCATCCTTCATTTAGAGGGATTGCCATGGCTACAAGTACCACGGGCTCCACACTGCTGCTCCCCCTCAGCCATGCAGTGCAATTGCCTGTAGACCAGGTAAGTAGATGGGGTGATGGGACAGGGGGTGGGAGAGGGGTCAGCAGCTGCACAGGGCACAGCTTGTGCCTCTTGCCCTGGTAAGATTCCTCTTAAAAAAACAAAAAAACAACTATATATATATAATATACTGTATATATTAATGCACAGTATAGCAATGAGATGGGTTGCACGTATCAGTAGTAGAAAGGGTGCAACAGACCAACAGGCTCCACTCTGTCATCCCACATAAACTCCAAATAAGTCACTGCATGCCACACTTTTTTTTCTCAGTTGGAATTTAGGAAAAAACTGCGTGAGATACAGTGACTTAAATGGATTTTTTATATTTTGTTTATATATATCATACATCTATCTATATCTATATATATCTATATATTGTTTTATATATATCATATAAAACTGAGTGGTAAGTACTCTTGGAGGATATACATAGCCATTCAAACTGTTTTACCATATAGTTGTTTACATTCAAAACACAAAAGTTAGTAATAGGAAAACTTTTATAAACTCATCCAGTCCCTGCCTAGCATTGAACTTTATTATATATGATGCTATATAACAATAAATACACACATATAAACACTCTGCTTCCCCTTGACCTTAGCGTGCAATACATCTGTTTGCACCCTTCAGATTGGAGATGGGTTCATGATTTTAGTATACTTTTAAATGTCTGATCTTCTATTATATATACGTAGCAATGGCAAATGATACTTGAAACACTCTTTGGAAAGTCTGGCATTGTGTGTTCCCTGCTATAGATGTTAGAGAGATTAGAACAGCAGGTGGCTTTGTTTTTTTTAAAGCAGTGACTCTGACAACTTTTCTTGAAGATCTTATTTGTAAGGAACTGGTTTTTGAAACTGCCAATGTCTTTTTGACAAAGTACAGAGTTGGAAAGCGGGAGGGAGCATGAACAGTGTCCTGAGGCAGCGCGTACCTAATTAAACATATTATTGTGTATAACCTTTCAAACAATAATATTAATGATGGGACCAATGGTGTAAACTCTTAGCAATATGTACACAGCAGCATCCACTCAAAAAATGGTTTATGTTTGGTGTTTTTTGTGGATTTGGTACTTTTGTGTATAGCCTTTACACTATTGGACTCATATATAAACTACACAGCTATACTGGCTGAAAAGGTTGGTATATAGACTTGGCAATGAACTATGGTAATACTTTTTATAAAACATTCAGGCTTGTGTTCTGGCTATGGTTCACCAGTGCTACTGCACTGTAGGATGGAACAAGGTTAAAGGACCAGTAAAAAAATGCATGTTTCATAATGTAATAGGGTTTATTCCATTCATAAATACATGTTGGACCTCATCCATGCAGCAGCTGGGTACAGAAGCCGGCATTTCAACACTCTTCTGGCAGCATTAGTAAATGGGCCAGCAGAATAATTTTGAGCATGTTTATTTGGATATGCAAAGCAAAGTACTTGTGCCTACTGAAATGCAGGGCTTTACATACTGCTGTATTTTACATATACCTATAGCAAGTAAAAAATTGAGAAAGAGTGATTGCACTGACCCTGATAGCACCTTCCACTGGCTTATCCAAAAAGTTATATTTATTACAAAAAATATGGAAGAACATGCTTGTAAAAGAGGTCATTTAACTTATTAAGATAGCTGGGACATAGCTCCAGAGCCTACCTTGTTTGTCACAAATTCCATGAATGAAATGAAGGGCCAGTTCTAGGGTATTATCCTTAGAAAGGGCAGCACTGATTTTCAACATTGTCAAATTCTGATGTTTTCCTTCTGTTGTATTCTTTTTCTGTTCACTTCTGGACCTGTCTGGCTACATTTATCAAGGGAACTGTAGGGAGAAGAAAGTATAAGGATGTATAGAGTAGTCAGGAGACTCTTCATAGTTCAGGACACATGAAAAAAAATCTCTATTTGGTTCGTACTATTGAAAAGCAGTTATTTTAAAGCAGATCCCAGGCCACCTCCATTAGTGCATTCTGTGGTTGAAATAGCCAAACACATATACACTATATTGCCAAAAGTATTGGGACACCCCTCCAAATCATTAGATTCATAGGTTCCAATCACCTCCATGGCCACAGGTGTGTAAAATCAAGCACCTAGGCATGCAGACTGCTTCTACAAACATTTGTGAAAGAATGGGTCGCTCTCAGGAGCTCAATTAATTCAAGTGTGGTAACGTGATAGGTTTCCACTTGTGCAATAACTCTTATCTGTGAAATTTCCTTGGTACTAAATATTCCACGGTCAACTGCTAGTGGTATTATAACAAGCAACTGGAAACAACAGCAACTAAGTGGTAGGCCATGTAAAATGACAGAACGTGGTCAGCTCATGCTGAAGTGCACAGTGTACAGAAGTTGCCAACTGTCTGCAGAGTCGATAGCTAA
Organism: Staurois parvus; assembly: GCF_062004578.1. Classification (NCBI taxonomy): domain Eukaryota; kingdom Metazoa; phylum Chordata; class Amphibia; order Anura; family Ranidae; genus Staurois; species Staurois parvus. Next base: position 3,827,482 of record NW_028317914.1, on the reverse strand, counting down.
AGACCTCTGAACTTTGTTTGGCCTTCAGATTAGCACAACAACAGTGCATAGAGAGCTTCATGGAATGGGTTTCCTTGGCTGGGCAGCTGCATCCAAGCCTTACATCACCAAGGTCAATGCAAAGCATTGGATGCAGTGGTGTAAAGCACACGGACACTGGACTCTAGAGCAGTGGAGAGGTGTTCTCTAGAGTGACGTATAACACTTTTCTGTCTGGCAATCCAATGGACATATCTGGGTTTGGCAGTTGCCAGGAGAACAGTACTTGCCTGACTGCATTGTGCCAAGTGTAAAGTTTGGTGGAGGGGGGATTATGGTGTGGGGTTGGTTTTTGGGGGTTGGACTTGGCACCTTAGTTCCAGTGAAGGGAACTCTTAAGGCACCAGTATACCAAGACATTTTGGACAATTTCATGTTCCCAACTTTGTGGAAACAGTTTGGGGATGGCCCCTTCCTGTTCCAACATGACTGCGCACCAGTGCACAAAGCAAGGTCCATAAAGACATGGATGAGTGAGTTTGGGGTGGAGGAACTTGACTGGCCTGCAGAGTCCTGACCTCAACCCGATAGAACACCTTTGGGATGAATTAAAGCAGAGACTGTGAGCCAGGCCTTCTCGTCCGACACCAGTGCCTGACCTCAGAAATGTGCTTCTAGAAGAATGGTCAAACATTCCCATAGACACACTCCTAAACCTTGTGGACAGCCTTCCCAGAATTGTTGAAGCTGTTATAGTTGCAAAGGGTGGGCAGTCTCAATACTGAACCCTACGGACTAAGTCTGGGATGTCATTAAAGTTCATGTGTGTGGAAAGGCAGGCGTCCCATACTTTTGGCAATATAGTTTAGATTCCTCTTATACAGACTGTGGGCTGAAGGAGAGAAAGCTAATAGTTTCCTCCATCCACACTAAACCGTATGGATGGAGGAATCCCCCCTGCTGGCTATTGTATTCTGACAGCTATCAGAATACCCAAACAGTGATTGCACCTAATTGCAATTTTCCACCAAGCTTCTTCGCCAAAAATCAATTGAAAAATCAACTTTTGTTGAGCAAAGTGTAGCCAACAGGACCACCCACGCTCGAATTTTGGCCAATCCAGCAGGAACTGGCTACTATTTGAGCTAACACAACTTAGTTTTTACCAAAATAACCACATAACAGAAGGAGCAGGGCTTTACAAAAAGACAGCATGATGTCTAATTACAGACCTACTGAAAGCACTGCTAGAGCCCTCTAGAAATCCCTTTGCAATTTATGACTTTACAAATGTCAACATTTGCCTAGACTTAAGCATGGCTAAACTTGCCCCTGTTTGCCTGTGCTTGGGCCTGATAAACTGTGAGATGGGAAGTGGGTCTGCATACCTCCCCCTTACCCCAGATACCAGAGCATTTACAATCAGCAAACAACGCATAAGACAAAATCTGTCACTTTATGGTGACTTCTGTGCACCAGCTATCGTAGCATAAAACTCTTTGCCAACTATAGTGTACTTTAAAGCCTGTTATTAAGGGGTTCTATCTGGGCAAGGATAACAATCTCCAATTGCCACCTTTTAAACCATGTGTGCATAATGCTTAAAAAAGTTGTAAAGCTTGAGAGATTTGGCATGTTTTTTTGTTTACTTTGATAAGAACTGTGGGTTATATTAGCAGTCATTGTAGGGCTAAAGAAGGCTTGCCAGAATCTGTATGCAGTGTCCTTCACTGGGCTTACTGAATGAGAAGCCAACTTTATGTAATAACCATCTCCTCTAGGTTTAAAGCGTCATCTCACTTATATCCAGGTCCAGAAGTAGTGGTTTCATATGTAAATTGATATTTTATATAAAAGATCCATATCTTTATTATATTTATATAAAAGATTAACATATTTATTAATTGATCTTTTATATAAAACAAGTAGGGTTTATTGCCTTATCTGTTTTCTGTTGATCGTTTGTGATCTCTCGATACTGAAATATCACCATATTAAAAATCTATATTGGTTTTCGCATACGGAGAGGAATAAGCTAATGGTATTTGAACAGACAGCCTATGCGTAGTAACTCTTAATTTCTATGTAAATACAGGTGAGCAAGGCTTAAGCAACATATTAATATAAGTGTGGTGTTTCAGGAAGTTCTTACTACAAGAAAAGTATCCGTACAAATGCTGTAGTGTCGTCTTATAGAGTCTGTGCCAGAGATCACGTGTGGTTATGGCTGTTTTGGATAAGATGTGTTAGGTGCATACAAAATGATAGTACTCTATTATACTTGGTTACTGATCTGTTACTATTAACTTCATATTGGTCCTATCCTGGATTGGTATCAATCCTAATGAATCATGTGTTTGCAGGCATATGTATTCCTATGGTATTTATTACACGTTTGCTACATATCAAGCGATTGAAAACGTTTGTGTACTTTAGCAGCTCCCTGTGTATTAGGCTACGTTCACACTAGCGTTGTGTGCAGGCGGCAGAGTTTGGGAAGCGTTTTTACCGCTTCCCAAACGCCTCTGCCAATTCTGCACATTACAGCACATGGTGCTGTTCTAACAGGAGCGTTTGCGTTGCGTCGCGGCAAAACGGACGCCTCTGGTCGAGTCAGGAGGCTTTGAAGCCTCCTATTCTCGTCTATGGTGCCGCTCCGCAAACGCCCGGCCGGCGTTTGCGGTGCGGTTGCGACGCGGTTGCGGGGTGTTTGCGGAGCGGTAACACCACTCAAATGCATTATAGGCTTTTGTGGGGCGTTATTAACGCTCGGCAAACGCCTAGCAACCGCCGCTAAACCGCGCATGTGGCGTTTGCGGAGCGTTTGCCGAGCGTTAAAAACGCTCCGCAAACACCGGACCAACGCTTGCCAAACGCTATAGGGGCGTTTTGCAAGCGTTGGCAAAACAGCCTAGTGTGAACGAGCCCTAAAGGTGTAGCTAGGGGTGTTATGTGTTATGTTGTTATAATATTTATCTTTGTGACTGTATATGTACACTAGCCTCCTGCTCCTTAATTTATTTCAAGGAGAATCAAAAGCCATTTTTTGTTTTCATTTTGAATAACGTATAACAGGGTTATAACCTCTGTCAGTCTTTTTGCCATTTTTGTCCCATTGGGGAGATTTCCCTTCACTTCCTGTCCCATAGCCAAAATAGAAAGTAAAAGAGAATCCCTCTAAAGTGAGGGAATCCCTTGCTGTCAACAGAACCAGTGTCCCTATCAGAAGATTCACCTCTGTTTTTGTTCCAGTGGCAGTCCAAAATGTGGGATTTTGATGACGATCAACAGGATGAGTAGAGAGGTGAATCTACCTAACAGGGACAAGGACAGCAATAAAATCTTGGCAGGTATTCTAATCCATCTCCACGTTACCAAAAAGTAAAAAAAAAAAGGTTTAAGCACTGGAGAAATAATCTCAGAAGTGTAAAAATATGTCATGCTTCCCAAATTCTCCTGTATTAAAGACCTCATGCACACAGGCTCTTGGCTGTACGCGGGTATACACTGGCACATGCCTGATAATGTGCATGCACACAGACATATGCCCCTGGTCACAGGGTCTCGGCTGTACGCGGGTATACACTGGCACATGCCTGATTATGTGCATGCATACAGACATATGCCCCTGGTTTCAGGGTCTTGGCTGTACGCGGGTATACACTGGCACATGCCTGATTATGTGCATGCATACAGACATATCCCATGGTTACAGGGTCTTGGCTGTACGCGGGTATACACTGGCACATGCCTGATTATGTGCATGCACACGGACATATGCCCCTGGTTACAGGGTCTCGTCTGTATGCGGGTATACACTGGCACATGCCTGATTATGTGCATGCACACAGACATATGCCCCTGGTTACAGGGTCTCGTCTGTACGCGGGTATACACTGGCACATGCCTGATTATGTGCATGCACACAGACATATGCCCCTGGTTACAGGGTCTCGTCTGTACGCGGGTATACACTGGCACATGCCTGATTATGTGCATGCACACAGACATATGCCCCAGGTTACAGGGTCTTGGCTGTACGCGCATATACACTGGCACATGCCTGATTATGTGCATGCACACAGACATATGCCCCTGGTTTCAGGGTCTTGGCTGTACGCGGGTATACACTGGCACATGCCTGGTTATGTGCATGCATACAGACATATCCCATGGTTACAGGGTCTTGGCTGTACGCGGGTATACACTGGCACATGCCTGGTTATGTGCATGCATACAGACATATCCCATGGTTACAGGGTCTTGGCTGTACGCGGGTATACACTGGCACATGCCTGAATATGTGCATGCATACAGACATATGCCCCTGGTTACAGGGTCTTGGCTGTACGCGGGTATACACTGGCACATGCCTGGTTATGTGCATGCATACAGACATATCCCATGGTTACAGGGTCTTGGCTGTACGCGGGTATACACTGGCACATGCCTGATTATGTGCATGCACACGGACATATGCCCCTGGTTACAGGGTCTTGGCTGTACGCGGGTATACACTGGCACATGCCTAATTATGTGCATGCACACGGACATATGCCCCTGGTTACAGGGTCTTGGCTGTACGCGGGTATACATTGGCACATGCCTGATTATGTGCATGCATACAGACATATGATGGTTGCATACTGTCTTCATCTAGGCGTACGTCCATACGCATGCTTATGCAAGTACCACCATATGCCCATAATGCCATTGATTTCTGTGAATGGCTGTACGCAGCATCCGTGGCTCCTGGGTGGGGAAATAAAATCACATTTTTATGTCATACAGCCCCAGACACTTGTGTGCATAAGGCCTAAATATACAAGTGTTTAGACATATTTAGAGTAACTGGTCCTGCATCTGCCCCTCATTTACTATACTTTTCTGCAGGCAGCCTGTAGTGTGTAAATCTGCTGGGTCCCTCCCATAGCTATGCTCTCTCCACTTTAACCACTTGCCCTCCAGAGGATTTACCTCCCTTCCTGACCAGGCCATTTTACATTGCTGCGTTACTTTAACTAACAATTGGGAGGTCATGCAACACTGCACCCAAATTAAATTTATGTCCTTTTTTTCCCACAAATATCTTTTGGTGATATTTGATTACCTCTGCATTTTTTATTTTTTGTGCCATAAACAAAAAATGACTGACAATTTTGGGGAAAAATAACTATATTTTTGACTTTTTGCTATAAAAAGTCCAGTAAAAAATTTTTAAATATCACATTTCATCATAAATTTAGGCCAAAATGTCTTTGCTAAAAAAAAATCCCAATACGTGTAAATTAATTGGTTTACATGAAGGTTGTAGCATCTACAAATGGCGTTATATTTACTGGATTTTATTTTTTACTTTTTTTTATAGTAGTAATGGTGATAAGCGACTTATAGCGGGACTGCGGGACTGCGGCGGGCATTCTGACATTGGGGAGGAACTGACTAATAGCCACTGACATCCCCAGTGACACTAATACATTGATCAGTGCTAATAAAAAGCACCGACACTGTACTAATGAGACTGGGCAGGAAGGGGTTAACATCTAGGATGATCAAAGGGTTAACTGTCTGCTGTTTTGCTATGTGGCCTGTGTGTGTTTTACTATGTAAGCGTGCTGCCCTGTATTGCTCTGCTATGCAGAGCAATACAAAGCAGCATGCTGGTGCTGACAGGGGAGAGCTCTGTATTGTTTACATACAGACCTCTCCCCTGTCAGTGTTCCTCGGTGATTGCCGGTTGCCGGCGGGGAATCTCTGATTGGGACCCAGTGATCAACAGCTGTGCCACCAATGGCGGCAGCATGGGTAGGTTGGCGCGCATGCCCCCTACCCGGAAATGTAAAATCACGTATATATACGTGATATTGCACAGCCCTGCCACCCTGTAGCAGTAGTTCGGGAAGTGGGTAAGGCAGAACTCCAGGCAAACATTTTTTTCTGTGTAAAAAGAGTTTATGCTATAGCTATATGCTATATATATATAAAGACAAACACAAAAACTTGCCATGAATGTGCTATAGGGGTGTATGTTACTTTTATTTATTTATTTCAGGTAGTTACATAGCGCTGTCAATTTATGCATATATTTACATTCACATTATATATATTGTACATTCACATTAGTCCCAAACCCTCAAGGGGTGTAAAATCTAAGGTCCCTAACTCACAATCATACATACACATACTAGGGCCAATTTAGACAGGAGCCAATTAACCTACCAGCATGTCTTTGGAGTGTGGGAGGAAACCGGAGTACCCGAGGGAAACCCACACAGGCACAGGGAGATAATGCAAACTCCAGGCAGGAGGTGCCGTGGCTGGGATTTGAACCAATGACCCTAGTACTGCCAGGTGGAAGTGCTAACCATTTAGCCACTGTGCTGCCCGATACTATTAGGATGGCTTCCTTTTCTTTACTATTTATGACTTAACACTTACAGTGCTGCAACTATGATTCCCCATGTGCACTAGCATTTTTGAAGCTTCAGGGTTTAGAAGCAGAATTTTTTTTTTTTTTTTGAGTTTTTGGGAGCGTTTCTCCGGCAAAAAAATGCTGAATGCTCTTAAATCCTACTAAAACACTCCTAACAGCTTTTTCCTAGCTTTTTTTCCCTTCATGGACTGTAGAAATGCTAATAAAATGCTAGCACTCCTAAACGCTACTAAATTCTTCTAAACTATTACCAGCATTTTTTATCCAGTGTTTTTACAGCATTTTGTAAAGTAAAAAAATGGTAGTGTGTATGGTGGCTGAGAGCTGCGGATTTCATACACAGCTGGGTAATTCCACTTAATACAGCAACAAAAGTAAGACATGTGCGCTTTTAAGGAGAGTGGGAGAAGATGGGGCAGTGAAGGAGGGCAGAGGCCCAAGCTGAAGAGGGGTGAAAGTGAGATGTGGATGAAGGATGCAGAGGTAAGCAGCTGTGGAAGGAGGCTGCATTCTGCACTCTGTATGTAGTGCACCTCTGAACTCTGCATTATGTACATAATGTACCCCCAAACTCTGCATTCTGTGTGTAATCCCTCCAAACTGTGATTTGGAGGGTGTGTGTGGAAGGTTTTTTGGGGGTCCTGGTTGAGACTTATTTTCTGAGATAAAAAGCCTTATATACCATATATATATTTATAAATATACACCACCTAAATATCAGTTGTGAAGCAAGTAAAGCCCCAATGAATGGAAAAAGGGTGTCTGGGGAGGTAGAAAATGCCTGCCACTTGACCTTGAAGCATGTTATGTGGCAGCGTTCTTCCCATATCTGCAAGGATTCCCTGCAGCGCTATGCAAAATCATGTCAGAGCACATGGCTGTGGAGTAAATCGAGTGATATCCTGCAGTTTCTGTAAAGGGGCTCTAAATCATAGGAGCCTTGTCTGGCTAATAAAGGAAACAGAAGCTCCTTAAGAGGTGCATTTTTAAGTCAGACATTTATAAAATACAGTACAGGTTGACTTTAATGCACATGCATAGTAATGAAGAGTGCGAGTGTATGTCTAGGTGTGTTAGGTGTTGGCTTCCTTGCCTATCAATCTAACATGTTTATCTGCTTGGGGCTGCTTACTTTTGTTTGTGACTCATGATGGTAATTTGTTGGGCGTCAGGTCATGCTAGTATGAAAAGTTGATGCTACGTTAAGTATGTCACACCATGTTATCACATTCTCTGCTGGTTCATGCAGTCCACTGTGTTGGGGCTCTCATCACTGCAATCAGTGCTCTCTCTCTCCCTCAAGGTTTAACACTTTCAGATCTCAAACCATACAATCCTTCAGTTGACCTATAACACAATCTGACAATTATTAACATCAGCATACGTGTATTAAAAACATATAATAAAAATACTCAGTATAAAACATATGATACACTTAAAACATATAGCACCATTCACTGACTGATCTCTGGTATCAGCCTCTTGCAGGACCTGAACAGCAGGTGTCAGGGCTCCCAGGTATGACCAGAGGTGTGTGACTGATGCAGGGAAACGCAGACTTCAGATATGTGATAAACAATACAATTTATTAACACTAACCATACAAACATAAACGCAGTGCAATACTAAACATAATACAGTGCAAACAAACCAAACCAAACCACCCACAGATAACAGTATATACAAGCAAGCGTCGTCAGGCAGGCCGGGTCAATATCAATTGGGCAGGTAGGTACAGGGGGAGCAAGCAGAGAATGGTCGGGGTCACAGGCCAGGTTCAGCAGGTAGCAAGCAGCGTAGTACAGAGGGTCAGGCAGAGGGATGGTCAGGGTCACAAGCCAGAGATCAAAACAGGTAACAAGCAGCGTAGTACAGAGGGTCAGGCAGAGGGACAGAAACAGGATGCAGGACAGATACAGGGCCCAGGACAAACACAACACCAAGGCAGAGTCTGTGGGTCTGGCCATCCCTTAAATACCCCAGCATCATCAGTTCCAGGTGTTAGCTGGCTGAAAGGTTGAGTCTCTGATTGCTGGGAGCACCCGCTGGCCAGCCCTGGTACTGCAGATCAAAAGGCAGGTGAGTCCCACCATTGCTGGCCAGTCCATTCCTAACAGTACCCCCCCCCCAAGGAGCGGCCTCAGGACGCTCCAAACAGTCCTAGCTGGGCAAAATGTTCCACCGCCCGGGTCTGGTAACTGGCGGGATATCAAAGACTGGCACACCGGGCAGGACTCCGGGCAGCGGCACACCGGGCTGGACTCCGGGCAGAGGCACACCGGGCTGGACTCCGGGCAGAGGCACACTGGGCTGGACTCCGGGCAGAGGCACACCGGGCTGGACTCCGGGCAGAGGCACACCGGGCTGGACTCCGGGCAGAGGCACATCGAGCAGAGGCACACCGGGCAGAGGCACACCGGGCAGAGGCACACCGGGCAGGACTCCGGGCAGCGGCACATCGGGCAGGACTCCGGGCAGAGGCACATCGGGCAGGACTCCGGGCAGAGGCACACCGGGCAGAGGCACACCGGGCAGAGGCACACCGGGCAGAGGCACATCGGGCAGAGGCACATCGGGCAGGACTCCGGGCAGAGGCACATCGGGCAGGACTCCGGGCAGAGGCACATCGGGCAGGACTCCGGGCAGAGGCACATCGGGCAGGACTCCGGGCAGAGGCACATCGGGCAGGACTCCGGGCAGAGGCACATCGGATTACCAGGCGAAGCAGCAGGCAGCGGGCCACCAGGCGGAGCAGCAGGCACCGGGCCCCCGGGCGGAGCAGCAGGCACCGGGCCCCCGGGCGGAGCAGCAGGCACCGGGCCCCCGGGCGGGGCGACATGCATCGGGCCCCCGGGCGGAGCAGCAGGCACCGGGCCCCCGGGCGGAGCAGCAGGCACCGGGCCCCCGGGCGGAGCAGCAGGCGTCGGGCCCCCAGGCGGGGAGACCGGTGTCGGGCCCCCAGGCGGGGCGGCGGGCGCCGGGCCCCCAGGCGGGGCGACAGGCATCGTGCCCCCAGGCGGGGCGACAGGCATCGTGCCCCCAGGCGGGGCGACAGGCATCGTGCCCCCAGGCGGGGCGACAGGCATCGTGCCCCCAGGCGGAGCGGCGGGCGCCGGACCCCCAGGCGGGGCGACAGGCATCGTGCCCCCAGGCGGAGCGGCGGGTGCCGGACCCCCAGGCGGAGCGACAGGTCTCGGGCCCTCAGGCGGAGCGGCGGGCGCCGGACCCCCAGGTGGAGCGACAGGTCTCGGGCCCTCAGGCGGAGCGGCGGGCGCCGGACCCCCAGGCGGAGCGACAGGTCTCGGGCCCTCAGGCGGAGCGGCGGGCGCCGGACCCCCAGGCGGAGCGACAGGTCTCGGGTCCTCAGGCGGAGCGGCGGGCGCCGGACCCCCAGGAGGAGCGACAGGTCTCGGGCCCTCAAGCGGAGCGGCGGGCGCCGGACCCCCAGGCGGAGCGACAGGTCTCGGACCCTCAGGCGGAGCGGCGGGCGCCGGACCCCCAGGCGGAACGACAGGTCTCAGGCCCCCAGGCGGGGCGGCGGGCACCGAGTCACCAGGCACAACCGTGGGCTCCGAGTCAACTGGAATGACCGCTGGCACTGGGTCAGACATTGGATCGTCTGGCTGGACAGGTTGAGTCTCTGATTGCTGGGAGCACCCGCTGGCCAGCCCTGGTACTGCAGATCAAAAGGCAGGTGAGTCCCACCATTGCTGGCCAGTCCATTCCTAACAGCAGGGCTGGAGTGTGCTGCTCCTCCTTTCACTGTCCAGTCGCAAGCTGAAGTGGGTCCAGGATAACCTGGGCTCAGAGGAAGTGGTTTGAATGAACTTGGCCACCAGGCTGAAGATATCTAGTGGCATAAAACAGTGCTGCAGGGAAAATCTCAGCATTGAAGGTGAATATTGCACCAAAAGCTAGTTTTGCTTTTGTACCTTTTAATAGGCTGTTCATGTTTATCTTGTGATTCTGTGCTGGGTTTCTGCTTTAAATGAATGTAAAGGGGTTGAGGTTTTACATTTGTCTTTTAGAAGCAACTGGTAAAAATTTGAATATAACTCCTAATGCAATGCATAACACTCAGAAATTGTGCAATAGGATTTCCACTACTGTATCTTTCACCTCAGCTCTGCAGCAAAGCTTTTCTTTGTACTTCTGGGTGGGTCTGCAGCCTCTTCTTACATGGTTCTGTGCAAACTCCATTTCCTGTCGGTGTGCAGTGGGCTAGGAACCAGGAGCACAGTGATATGCATATTGCAGTCTCAGGACTATTTAGAACATAAGGTCGAAGGGCCTTGTATGAAGGTGGAAGAGTAGCCTGTGTATAAAGCCCAACTCCATCGAATAAAACAAGTAAACCTTGCAGTAAGGCTGTGTCTGCACTGCAAGGGATATTTGCTCATTTATGCCTAGGGGAACAATAAGAGGGAATATACGTATCCAGTCTTCCGCTCCTCTTCTGCAACCCCACACTCCATTGGTCTAGAGCAGTGGTCTCCAAACTGTGGCCCGGGGGCCAGATGTGGCCCTTTGCTTGCCTATATCCGGAGCTCAAGAAACTTTTCCTCCAACTGATGGGGTACCATTTCTCTTACATCATCCATGGGGCATTGTTCCTCCCACTCATACCAACAATGAGGCACTATTTCTCCCACTAAACCAATAATGGAGAATTTGTTTATTCCCACTGACACCGGGGCATTTTATACTCCCACTGGCTACAGTCCGGTCCTCCTAAAGCCTGAAGGACAGTAAACCCCTGGTCTAGAACCCTGATGTCATCAAGACCAGAGCAGGGTCCATAGCCTTGCATTGGATGAGAGGACGCCAAGGGACAGTCCACCAACAGAGCATAGGGAAGTGCCATCTGCCAGGAGAGTGGAGGATCAGGTAAGGAAAACTGTTTCTCCTCTCCCCTAGACAGAAACGGCTATTAAAGTGGGAATGGACTCCCTATATTGCTTTGTACCTACAGGTAAGCCTATCATAAGGCTTACCTGTAGGTACCGTAAATATCTCCTAAACATGCAGCACTTAGGAGATATATACATGTGAAGCAGCCAGTGACATCACCAGCACATGCACACTGCTCTCTCAATGGATGGCATGATGTCCATTGAGAGAACTGTGCTGCAGGAGTGACATCATTGCGGGTTGACCAATCAAGTGGCCAGAGCCAGTGAACCCAGAAGGAGGACCGGGTGAAGATGGATTCCCTGTCAGGGCACCAATGGCGGGATCTGTTTCACAGGTGTGGTGCATACAAGCACATTATGACTTTACCCTGCGGGAGGCGAGTTTTTTTTTTTTTTTCAAATGCAGATTGCTATTGCTTTATTTATTTGCCCAGAATTGGGCTTTCAGTCAATTTAAAATTAGATTTTGACCCATGTATGTTAACACTGGCTTATCTCACTTGTGATAGACTAATATTACCTAATATCTCTTTATCCAGGATACCCACCTCCAAGTACATTCCAATCATTTTACTTTGTTGCGGAGCAGGCTGGACAGGCTTGGCCATTAGGGGTTTTATTTCCATTGAGATGAAAGTGTTCTCATGTGTGATTCTTCTCCCTCCCCTGAATTCACACAGATCACACATCTGTGGGTGTACGATACAACCGCCTGTGAATTATTTATATATGTAAGCAAAAGGAAGAGCCTTAGTTCTTTAGAGTCATTTCAATGGGTGGACTCCTGGAATAATATTAAACATCCACGTATTTAATTGTTTAGACAGAACAATATACCCCCTGTTGTTTCTCGTCTCTTGAATTCTGTCTGCTGCTCAGCAGAAATACACATCACGCTTATGATGGTGAACCACGAATTAAAGAAATCTTCACTAATTAAAAGGCAGCCTATTGAGCTGTTGAAATGGCTAAGGCATCTCTCTGAGATGGGTGGAAAGTTAGGGTTGCACATATTGTGTTGGAACATTCACCTGATGTATGAAGTACATTCAAACATTCACCAACACACACCGTCATAGATATAAAAGTCACAGCAGGCTCAGCCCTTGCTCTCCCCCCACCTTCCATCACTGCCCCTTAGGCTGGTCATACACATGTAGATTTACGACAAACTTTCTTATGAACATTAGTACGAAAGTTCTTATCAATACATTCGATGACTTGAATAATGAAATTCAAAAGCAGTTTTGATTGCTCTTTAACAATTGGTTTTGGAATGAATATAATTTTCCAAATGAAAACCACATCTGCGGTTAGAAACTTGTTTGATCGAGAATAATGTTCCACACTACTCTTTTGAAATTTCTCATCACTGTGTTCGAAAAAAGAACATCGATTTGATCCACCAATGATTCGAATTTTGAATGTTCCTGAAACAAAGGTCCTTCTAGTGTATGGCCAGCTTTAGAAGAACTTACAATTAATCAGGGCCGGCATACCACAGATATTCAGAACTTCTGTGAACTAGGAACGTGGTGTTATTACAATGGGGGGGGGGGAGCATTAATGATTTAGTGGTCCTTTTATTTTCGTATTTGGTACAAACCTTATCTCCCCAAGGGCTTTTGAACAAAATTAGTTAACTCAGTGATGGCAAGAAAGAATGTTCTGACAAATGGTTATTCTATGATAAATCTATTCTAAATGTAACCATGTATGACCAGCCTAAAAAATGCCCCTGCATTACTGGTTAGTGGGAGTACAAAATGCCCTGGTGGTGTCAGTGGAGTAGCATCCCATCATTAGTGCCAGTGGGAGGAAAAGTGCCCCTTCATTGGTGCCATTGGAAGGATCAGTGCTCCATTATTGGTGCTAGTGGGAGAATCAGTACACCATCACTGGTGCCTGTGGGAGGATCAGTGCTCCATCATTGATGTTAGTGGGAGGAGCAGTGCTCCATCACTGGTGTTAGTAGGAGGAACAATACTTCGACATTGGTGCCAGCAAAGGGAACAGTGCTTCATCATTGTTGCCACTGGAAGGATCAGTGCTTCATCACTGGTGCCAGTGAGAGCATCAGTGTTTCATCATTGATGCCAGTGGAAGGAACAGTGCTCCATCACCAGTGCCATTAGGAGGAATAGTGCTCTGTGTCATTGGTACAAATGGGAGGAACAGTGCTCTGTCATTGGTGTTAGTGGAAGCAATAGTGTTCCATCATTGGTGCCAGCAAGAGGAACAGTGCTCCATCATTGGTGCCAGTGGAATGATCAATGCTCCATCATTGGTGCCAGCAAGACGAACAGTGCTCCATTATTGTTGCCACTGAGAGCATCAGTGTTTCATCATTGATGCCAGTGGAAGGAACGGCGCTGCATCACCAGTGCCATTGGGAGGAACAGTGCTCCATCACTGGTGTCATAGAGAGGAACATTGCTCCATCATTGATGCCAGTGGAAGGAACAGTGCTCTGTGTCATTGATGCTAGTGGGAGGATCAGTGCTCCATCATTGGTGCCAGTGGGAGGAATAGTGATCCATCACTGGTGCCAGTGGGAGGAACAGTACTTCATAGTTGTTGCCAGTGGGAATAACAGTGTTCCGTCATTGGTCCCAGTGGGAGGAACAGTCCTCCATCATTGGTGCCAGTGAGAGGAATAGTACTTCATCACTAGTGTCAGTGGGAGGAATGCCTCTTTGTTAATGCCTGTAGAAAGAATAGTGTCTCATTGTTTTTTTCAGAGGATCAAATGGATTTTTTACTGTTGGTGTCAGTCAGATTAGGTACCCCCAGCATTCATGTTCATTTGTCACTTACCTCAGACTATGCTCCATGTCCCACAATAATACTTTACAGACTGGATGAAGTCATGGCCGGAACTAAACAGACACCATCAGACAGGAGATCATGAAGACTGACAGTAACTAATGTAAATAGGCAGGAGATGGAACAGTCTGCACTCCAGTGCAGGGCCCTGCAGCTCCGTCTTGCAAAGAGAAGGCCCGACATGCTCATTGCAGGAGCCAGTTTACAGGAAACAAAGAGCAGTAGTTTGTGGACTGCTGTTCTAGAGGCATAACTAAAACAACAGGGACCTGGTATATAACCTGAAGGGAAGCCTTGTGATACTGTATATCATATTTAACCTTTTCAGGGTTCCCACTGAGCCCTTTAGCGAACTCTGCCAAACATGGTATGTATCTAATAGAGACACATAACATGACATCATTATGGTCTGGAAAAATCAAGCCTTTCTTTGAAAAAAATTCCTTTTGTGGCTTCCTCATTTTTATCTCAAGTTTCCTGTTCTGTCAGTGAACACGTGTAGAGAGTGCAGGGCTGCGAGCACGTACATGTCATACTGAGATCAGGAACTTAGGCGCTGCTTTTCCATCACAAGGGACAATTGTATTGGTTGTGTATGGGGAATTCAGCAGCTCCAATTTTCTGCTTTTAGTTACACTGGATGTTTTTCTTTATAAAGTGTTTTGGTAATATCTTAACACCTTTATGACCTGGTAACACATGTATGCAGCATCCAGGAGGTGAGCTTTAAACCTGGGTGCCGCATATATGTGGTCCCCTGTTTGTGCTGGGAGAGTGTCCCATTGTGCGCTCCCAGCACAAAGACCAGGTTCTCACCGACAGCCTTGGGTCTCCTACTAAAGATCGGGAACCTGGAGTCCCAATTCCCAGTCACCTGATCATGGTGATAACCTCTGTTTGGCTATCACAATGATCATTCACTGTGCAGCCCACCCCTGGGTTTGTTTCTTCTCTGAATGGAGAGAAAGGTACATTGTATCTTTCTCTCCTTGCCAGGGAAAAAAATGTAAACAAACAAAAGGGAAAAAAAAAAATAAAGAAAAAAAAATCGCTAGATCAAGGTTTGATGTAGGTCCAGTGTCAGGGTTAGTGATAGGGTCAAGGTAAGGGTCAAAGGTCAGAGTCAATATATTTTAGGTAGGATTTTAAAGCAGAGCTCTACCCAAAAGGGGAAGTTCCGCTTTAAGCCTTTGTCCCCACCTCCCTATTAAGGATTGGCACCTTTGGGGAGCAGGTACCCAAATTTGACAGGTACCCACTTCCACTGCGAATGACTAGCAGGAGATCAGAAGCGGAGGTTGTCCTCCTCCCCTCCCTCCCTGTAGACTTCTGGGACACGTGACAGGTCCCAGAAGACTATGGTGCCATTCACAAAGCGCAGTGCTTCTCACGCATGTGCAATGGGCACTCGGCTATGAAGCCTCAAGCTGTCACAGCTGGCTGCCCACACTGAAGATGCCGGCGCAAGGGAGAGAAGACGGCCAGTGAAACCAGCGTTGGTGAGGACACCGCTGGACCGAGGGACAGGTAAGTGGCTGTATTTTAAAAGTCAGCAGCTACAGTTTTTGTAGCTGCTAACTTTAATTTTTTTCCTGGGATGTATGACATCATTTGCTTAGGCATGGAAACCAAGAAGTAAATGAAGGAATGCAAAAAAAGAGGTTAAAACAAGTAAATGTGATATGTTTCCTATCTGTTTACTAATGCTAGCAGTGTAAGGATTAGAAGCATTCCATGTTGATTGAAAGAGTGAAGTTCCACTTTAAGTGCATCTGGATAAGTATTCCACCTTAAGCCTCGTACATATGATGAGAACATTGCACAAATGATCTCTGGGTTTTTTTTTTTGCATGCTAGTCTCATATCAAAAACGAATAGGTTACTAGAGTTATGAAAATTTCGTAAAACAGAATACAACTACCATGATGATATAATGTAATGTATTCTTTAATTTCTGAGCATGCGCGGTCTTGTTCACTCGATTTTTTATGGACGACTACCATACCAATTAAACAAAAAAACCTTTGTTCTGTTATCGTATGAGAAAAACTTTTGTGCTTGCCCCTTTGGATAATTTTGCATGAACTGTTGTGTTCGGCCCTCCAAAGGTTATCGGACGATCACTCCGAAAGTGGTATTTTTTGTCCGATTTTCTCATTTTGTACTAGGCATTATTCCTTTCTCACTAAAGCATTTAACCCATGCAGTGACTAGTGAGCCCCACTGCTTGGGTTTATTATACAGCAGTTTGGAGCAGGGCTTCATAGAAGATCTATGGTCACAGCATACTCTTCCTTATTTTATAATATCATCATTGTATTAGCAACACAGTCAATAGTTTTTTAGCAATCCAATAAAGGCTTACTTGAAAAATCTTCTTTCATACTGTGTCTACTGGCCATCTCTTTCTACAACTTCCTGGATTCTCTGCATGATTTGCAGCTTTTCCTCTGCTGCTTAGTTGCAATTTTTATGGACTACATATCCCATGGCACCTTGCTGCTTGCAAGTTGAAATTCCTGTACTGACTCCACCTCCTGGCACTCCTCCTCTCAGCACCTCTGTAGTTCAGGCAGGCTCTGTGAAAGGTGTGACACAGCAGTGCCTACTCACAGGGCATAGTGACTACGTGTCACAGAATTCCAGGAAGTAAATGCGTGGGGTCTTCACAAAGAAAGTCTACCAACTTCAAGATCATTCAGATTAATAGGAGTAGACTAGAAATACTTGGAATAGGACTTAGAATTGAATATATGATTTTACATTTTGACCATAGATACATTTGATTTCTGTAAAATATGAAGGTATCAGGGATAGGAAACATCTGTCCTGTCCATAGTATCACTCAGATTTTTATTTTCTGTTCAGTCCCGGAATCATCCAGCTTTTCCTGCAGATACTTCCAGGAATGAGATCCATTATTTCCAGGTGACAGTTGGTGACAGCCTTGCTGTAAGCAGTACTATGCAGCTTCTGGCCCAGTATACGCCTGCTGACCTATATACACACTCCTGGCTTGGTTTCAGTTGTCAACCATCAGTTTGTTTACCACTTGCGGACCGCCCCACTTGCATCTCCAGCGGCAGGGTGTCCCAGCCAATGATTGATGAATGAGACCTGCAAATCACAGAACAGTGAGCACTGCACACTGATTAACCACTTGCCCTGCTCTCCTGAGGATTTACCTCCCTTCCTGACCAGGCCATTTTTTGCATTACAGCACTGTGTTACTTTAACTGACAATTGTGCAGTCATGCAACGCTGCACCCAAATTAAATTTACGTCCTTTTTTCCCACAAATTTTGTGGTGTTTGCCTGTGTGTTTTTCATTTATTGCGCTATAAGCAAAAAAAAGCTGACAATTTTGAGAAAAAAACTATATTTTGGACCTTAACATGTCTAGTAAAAAAATTTTAAAAATCAAATTTCATCTTAAATTTAGGCCAAAATGTATTCTGCTACATGTCTTTGCTGAAAAAAATCCCAATCAATGTAAATTAATTGGTTTATGTGAAAGTTATAGCATTTACAAATAGATAGGTATAGATACTGGGATTTTTTTTTCTACTAGTAATGGCAGCGATCAGCAACTTTTAGCGGGACTGCGACAGACATTCTGACACTGGGGGGGAACTAACTGACATCTGCAGTGACAGCAATACAGTGATCAGTGCTAAAAAAAGCATTGACAGTGTACTAATGGCACTGGGCAGGAAGGGATTAATGTGAGGGGCGATCAAAGGGTTAACTATGCTGGGAGTGTTTTACTAGGGGGTGGGGGGTGTGTTTTACTGTAAGCACATTGATCAGGATGGCTGTGCTATGCGCAGTCATCCCGAGCAGTGTGCTCAAGCTGACAGGGAGGAAGACTGTTTGTAAACAAAACAGTCTTCCTCCCCGTCGGTGATTGTCGGTAATCACCGGGTGCCAACAGGTAATTACCATCCAGGACCCGGCAGCACTGATCAGTGTATTCTGATGGCAGGGAATTCTCCCCACTGTCAGAATACAGTAGCTCAGCGGAAGCATTCCCCATCCACCTTGAATGTGTGGAAGGGGGAATTAAGTCAGTTTTTTCATTTAACCTGCTGGCTGAATGAAAAAAAAAAAAACTTGACTTATGTATGTACTGTCTAACATAAGCTCTGTCTCTTTCAGGCTCCCTTCAATCCTATAAAACCAGCCACCACAGCCTCTTCTAAGGGTCTTCATCAGCCCTAGGCACTCTGACATCATAGCCTTGCATTGCATGTGAGGATGCTGAGGGACCATCCACAACCCAGGCCATCAGTGAGTAAAGTCCTAGTGAATGAAGTGCAGGAAGGGTAGTGAACTACAAGAGCAATCACAGCTACCTAGAATTTCATTGAGAACTACAAGCCATCTTTCGCAGTTCATTCATTCACAGATCACACTATTTCTAAATTGTGACAGTTGGTGCCCGGGAGAGGATCCCCTGTTCACTGTCACAGGAGGAGAATTGGAGAGTGCGGGGAGAGGTGAACAGTTACATGTTACACACAAAATACAGGTATTCTTATTCTTTAAATGCTCTTGTAAGCTTAGGGTACCAGTAAAAAGGACTATGACGCAAAGTGGAACTTTAGTCAGAAAATTAATTCCTGGATCACTTCAGGCCGGCCTCTTTTTCATGGAATAGCAATATAAAACATTACAAATAAGTACCTATACAATTCTAAAATTTGTCTCTCAGGCTCACTTCAATCCTATAAAACCAGCCCCCAAAGCCTCTTCTAAGGGTCTTCATCAGCTCTAGGCACTCTGGCATCATAGCCCTGCATTGCATGTGAGGATGCTGAGGGACCATCCACAACCCAGGCCATCAGTGTGTAAAGTCCTAGGGGTATTAGTGCTTTTTACCGTCACCATTGCCATAAACAAGCATTTAACCCATGTACAGCTCTTCAAAGATGAATTATAACCTTGAGCCTGGCAGTACTAACCATACAGACCTTTAGGCTTCATTCAGGCAGGCACTGGCAATTGTCCAGCATGCATGACACCCTTTATTTGTAGCCCCAAGCTGCATGCAGTCAGCCCATGGACGTGGATGCAGATGCTGTATATGCATGGACACAGCCACATGTCTCTCGCCGTGACTATTGTAACTCCCTCCTCATTGGCCTACCTCATCGCAGGCTATCCCCTCTTCAGTCAATCATGAATGCTGCTGCCAAACTCATCCACCTTACTAACCGTTCTGTATCTGCCACCCCTCTCTGCCAATCCCTCCACTGGCTTCCCATTGCCCAACGGATAAAATTAAAAACATTAATAACATATAAAGCCATTTATAACTCTGCCCCAAATTACATCTCCAATCTTGTCTCCAAATATCACCCAAACTGTCCTCTCCGCTCCTCCCATGACCTCCTACTCTCTAGCTCCCTTGTCTCCTCCTCCCATGCTCGTCTCCAGGACTTATCCAGAGCCTCCCCCATCCTCTGGAACTCTCTACCCCAATCTATCCAACTATCGCCTACTCTGCCCACTTTTAGGCTATCTCTGAAAACCTATCTCTTCAGGGAAGCCTATGCTGCCTTCAGCTAATAATGGAATCTTCTATTCCTCCTGTCAGTTCACCCCCCTGCAGTTATTACCTTTTGTACCACCAGCCCCTCCCTCTTAGATTGTAAGCTCCAAGGAGCAGGGCCCTCCTAACCCTCTTGTAGTGAACTGTATTGTTGCTGTATTATCTCTCTTTATATTGTAAAGCGCTGAGCAAACTGTTGGCACTATATAAATCCAAATGCACACAATCTGCAATTGGATCCTTGTACTCGTTTGTGCGTGGGTCCAAATTTTGACATGCAGGTGTGTCCATGCAGATGCTGCATCTGCATCCCCTTCTATAGTCTGCCTGCACATAACTCGAGGCAGATTTGAAAAAAGCACGGCTCAAGCATGCAGGAAGGGTGCCAGAGTCCATCTGAATGAGGCCCTAATGTGTTCATTTTAATGCAGCTCTGTATTACATCGGAACAGAATCTGAGACGGAGCTCCTGGCCCTGACTTGTCCAGGGATCAGAAGGATGAGGTCTCTTTTAGTACACTAGCTGTACATTTTTTCATGGAATGCCTTTTTCAGTGTGTTACAGAAGACTACTCTTGAACCATAGAATTTAGATGTTGTGTGTCAGCTCCTCACGGGTGTATAAAAAAAAACAAAAACAGAAACAAGTTCATTTAAATGTAATGGAAAAGAAAATTGTATGCAGGCCCAGGGGGAATTGTTTACCTGGAAGGTTCCTGGAGAGAATTCCCTTTGAAATTTAACAGCAACTTGGCAGATTTCATCATCATTGAAACAATATTGTGCTTCATGAATTCCTCTCCCAGTAGACAAGAAAAATCCATTGGAATGAGAAGACTGGGAGGAATTGATGTGCCAGCTATAATGTACCTCTGTGATAGTAGTATACAGCATACGCCAGCCATCTTGTTGCTTAACCTGCTATACACTAGTAGAATTTTGTTCGCAATTTCCTGTCTTAAGAACGTTGGTTGGATGTTATAATCATTAGTGGGGTCAAATCGATGTTCATTTTCAACCACAGTAACAAAAAATTGGAAGGAGCAGGATGGAATTTTTTTTCTCGAACTAACAAATTTCTAAGGCCCTGTTTACATGGCTGTTTTGATGCATCCACTGGATTGCAACGGATCAGCGCATTCATGCGGCAGGAATGGCATGCGAATAGCCCACATGCACAGCTCAGTTTACATTCGCTGTTTGCTGGGGTGACTGCACTCCTGTGCATGGCCAGGTGCTGCTCACTATAAGGTGCAATGTGAAGGATTTTCTGAAGATTGAACTAATTCTGAACCCCACTTTGGTGTACATATACACCCACAGGCCACTTTATTAGGTACATCTGTTCAATTGCTTGGTAACACAAATTGCTAATCAGCCAATTACATGACAGAATCCTAATGCATTTAGCCATGCAGATGTGGTGAAGATGACTTGCTGAAGTTCAAATCGTGCATCAGAATGTGTAAAAAAGGGGATTTAAGTAACTTTGAACGTGGCATGGTTGTTGCTGCCAGACAGGCTGGTCTGAGTTTTTAAAAAACTGTTGATCTACTGGGATTTTCACACACAACCATCTCTAGGATTTACAGAGAATGGTCCAAAAAAGGAGAAAATATCCACTGAGCGGCAGTTGTGTGGACAGAAATGCCTTGTTGATGTCAGAGGTCAGAGGAGAATGGGCAGACTGGTTCAAAATGATAGAAAGGCAACAGTATCTGATGTCAATATGGACCAAAATCTCTGAGGAATGTTTCAAACACCTTGTTCTGTCTCTCCAGTCTAAGCATTGAAAGTGTGATCTCTGTAACTTACAGTTGTGATGAGATAGTGATAGCTCCAATCTCAGTTGGATACCACAGTCAGTGACTCAATCGAGATATCTTGTAGATCTTGTAAAGTTTATTCCATACACTGAGAGAATCTTACAACAATGAACATCTGATAGGTCAAAAGATCATCATGTGACCTGCTTCATGACATGAGGCTAGAAGCTGCAATGCATTTTTGGGAAAAAGGGGTGGGCTATCTATACAGCATTACCTAAACCAAAGGAAAGGGAGGAGCAGAGACAAAATACAGAAAACACTTAAAAGCATATGACAGTCATGTGACACATGACACACCTTGTTGAATCTATGCCATGAACAATTAAAGTAGAACTATAAGCAAAACTATTTTTTTTTCATTTTTAATAGAGTAAGGGAGTATTATAACTCCTGTCAGATTTTTTTTTCATGATCCATTATGGATATTTCCCTTCACTTTCTGTCCCAAAGCCAAATGGGAAGTGATATGGAAATTCTTGCAAATTAAGGTAAGCTCTTGGGGAACCCCAGGTCACAAGAACTAGTGTCCCTAATGCAGGATTCCCCTCTATTACTTTCCTAGGGACAACCCAAAATTTGGGATTTTCATTTACGTACACTTTCAATGATAATGGTAAACAGGACAAATAGAGAGGGTATATCTCCTTAATAAAGACACAGACAGCAATAAAAACTGACAGGTGTTCTAATCCCTCTCCACTCTATCCAAAACTAAAAAAAAGGTTTGCCTTTAGTTATACTTTAAGGCAGTTCTGAAGACAAAAATGGAGTCCAACCTGGTACTAGCAAGGTGTACCTAATAAAGTGGCCAGTGAGTGTAGATTTCAATAGACGCCATATTTTGCAGTGTTTATTGAAAGCAGCGCAACTTACTTCCTGTATTGTATGTTTTATGTGGTTGTGTAAGCAGTATTTAAGTGTGCTGTTTTATATAGGGAAAATGCAGGTTTGTTTATTTTGGTCACCAGTATTGCCTGTGGTCTCGCTACAGCTGAGCTATTTCTTGAATCACCATGCCTTTTTCTGCCCTCGGTCTGTGAACACAGTTTTATTTCTAGAGGCAGGGCTTTGCTTCCTCATGTCCGAGTCTCCAGCAAGGAGAACAATAGTTCTCACTCCAAATGTTCCGAGACTAGCATTAATTTACAACTATAAGGCTATGGGTACAGGAGTGCCTAGGCACACACACACAGGAAATACACTGCTATTTTTCAGGAAGCACTTAAGACAAAATAGGTAACATTTTCAGTTACTGCTTAGGCACAATTAACATTTCGAGATGGTCACTTATCAACGTATAAAATCTTCCCTTCTTGAGTTCAGGTCTACTTTAGGCCCACCTTCCATGCCAATCAAGTCCTAGCTTAATTTTACATAGAGTGTACCATGGATGAGTGTGGTGTCCTCTATATTGTGGAACTGTAAATTGCTATATTTTGGTGTCATTAATTTTGAAAAGTACCCCAACACCTCCATACAACACCCCTGCATTGAGCAAAAAATTGTGCTTGTCTTCTGTGTGTTCTGATTCATTCATTCAAATGGTTAGAATATCTTCTAGTGATGTTCTGGGATTCTGTATAACATTTGTGGCTGTCAAAGCTAAGGCTAATTGTAGACAATATTCTGTGACATAGACAGTGCTTGTCAAACTCAGTGCTTATTCAGTGGTTGAACCATTTCATAAACAATGACTGACTATAGAAAAGAACAATGACACATTTGAAAAATACACCTAATGGTGCCAAATAGTACTAAAATGATGCTCCTAAGTACAGAAAATACACTCACATATTGTGCTTGATTGATTGGATCGATGGCAAAAAATTGTTAGTCCAACAGAAACGAATGGAAAATTCCAGTCTTACAGATCGATTTTTCTAGCAGTGGTCTGTTGCAAGAATTATTTAGTAAAATACAACTAAATGATCTCACACCAAATAATGTTTGCCTAGAAATCGCACATTTATTTAGATCGCAGTCTGAGGGTAGGATTAGTCTACTGCAACCTAAACCTTCACCCAGCTGATACCCAGAAGAGGCATTATAGTGGGACTCCAGCTAGGGATTATTTCCTATTTCTTTTTGGATATAGAAGAAATAGGAAATAATCCCTATCAGTTTTAACTGCTTCCTAACTGCCTTATAGCAGAAATAATGCTTCAGGGCTGCCCAAAATCACGTATATTTACTTGATTTGCATTTCCGGGTAGGGGGCGTGATTACGTGCCGCCCTACCCGCACCGCCATTGGCGGCTACAGATGTCGATCACCTGGTCCCGGCTGGAGATTCCCCGCCGGCAGCCGGCGATCGCCGAGTATCACTGACAGGGGAGAGCAGTAACATGCTACTCTGTATTTCTCTGCACAGCAGAGAAATACACTGCAGTATGTTTCCCAAGTAAAACACACACAGCACATTATGTTAACCTCTTGTCGCTGGCCGAATGCAAATGTGCGGCCTCCCGGCGTCTGTGCCTAGACACTGAGCGGCCGCACATTTGAATTTTATTGAAAAAAAAATATGTGCTGAGAGCGCGCGCCCAGTGCGCTCCCAGCACACATGTCCGGTACTCACAGAAAGGTCCCGATCTCCTCTTTCGAGCAGGACCTTTCCCGATCATGTGACCACCGTGACAGCGTGACACGGCGGTCACATGACCCTAAACCCCGACCCGCCTCCCGGCTTCTGAAATCCTTCAAGGGCTGGGAGGCACCTGTGCCAAGGGGTTAAACAGCACACAGTTAACCCTTTGATCGCTCCAAATGTAAACCCTTTCCTGCCCAGTGTCATTAGTGCAGTGTCAGTGCTTTGTATTAGCACTGATCACTGTATTAGTGTCACTGGGGATGTCAGTGGCAGTTAGTTCCCACCCAGTGTCAGAATGCCTGCTGCAGTCCTGCTATAAGTCGCTTATCGCCGCCATTACTAGTATAAATAAAAGAAAACAAAAAATTCTAGTATAAACTGTATACCTAAAGTTCCACTGAACCCTGGTTGAGAAAGGCTGATCTAACTCTTAATCAGGCCATGTAGTGATAGAGGAACAAGGAAACAGTTTCAGCGTGACAATGGGTAGACTTTTGAAAAAAAAAAGGATAGTTTCTGAAAATGAACTAGACTGCTTTGGAGTGTTGGACCCTATGTTTGACTCCCACTGGGCATTTTTTGCATGGACGAACATGTCTATGATAGCCAGGCAACTTGCACTTTTAAAAGGAAATTAGCTGTGCTTTTTATTAAACACTATCTTCCAAAAAAACCCACTGAAACCTTCTTACAAGTGCAAAGTCTACCACCCCCACTCTACTCCTACACAGTATTATGTTTACTAATGGCAGATGATTTTTGATAATGTTGGCAATATGTTCTATATGTACTAG
This sequence comes from Staurois parvus, assembly GCF_062004578.1. Lineage (NCBI taxonomy): Eukaryota > Metazoa > Chordata > Amphibia > Anura > Ranidae > Staurois > Staurois parvus. Next base: position 3,802,564 of record NW_028317914.1, on the reverse strand, counting down.
GCAAGCTTCCAGACAGCAACATTAGTGTAAGTATGAGGAATGATAAATTCCATTTTTCTCCATGAATTCTGAAACATACTTATTGCTTCTCAGTGATGTAAAACAATCAGTTGAATGGGATGATAATCCAACATCATTCCTATCAAGATGAGAGAATTAATAGGGTTGCATGAGACGTACTACATAAGTATGAAAGAGATGTTGCCGCGTCTTTAGAAATATCTGCTTTTTCCCTCACTATCCTGTACAGCTAATTATCAAGCTACTAGTCCGTGAGCTGGAGTGTTCAGAGCCCCACCAGTCAGCCCCCAGGATTTACTTAGGACACACAGGAATCCTGAAGATGATAAGCACTTTGGGAAGAATGGTAATACACTTCACAGAATTGTTACAAATTGATCCCACTTCTCTAGGTTAAAGCTGCACAAGTGACTTTTGAGCAATGGAGTCACTTGAACTTAATTAATTGATGAGTTACTTGCTCTTGCTCTTGTAATGTCACTGGTTCCTTGGCTAAATCGCATTCTCATGAATGGGTGCCAGTGGAGTGCTTAGGTTACAGGTACACTTTATAGAGTATTTCACCCAGTGCACAATTATTAAAGTGATTGGAAAATAAATAAAATATTTTAAAATAATAAACATGTCCTACTTACCTGCTCTGTGCAATAATTTTGCACAGAGCAGCCGCCATCCTCTTCTAGGGTCCCTCCGCTGGTGCACCTGGCTCCATCCCCATACTGAGCTATGGGGGCACTTGTGCAGGCTTGATCCCAAGCTGTGGTCTGTGTGTCCATTGAGACAAAGAGTGCGAGTTGCCCCCCTTCCCTGCCCTTTGCTCACTGGTTGTGATTGATAACAGCAGGAGCTAATGTCTCCCACTGCTGCCTTCATGGTCACTGAGGAGGGAGCTGAGACAGCAGTTGTTTACCTTGATTCAGACAGTGACATTATAACCACCTTGAGAAATCAAAGGATGGGTTTCTCTGAGTAGTGACTTCAGCCAATCAAATGCAGCTACTGCTCTGGTTTACTGACATAATATAGTAGCCGAAAGGGTACAGCCATCCATGCTGTTCAGTGTGGATGGGGGAATCTATATGGCCAACTCTAGTCTATAGTCAAGGGCAAATAAGGACCTCAGCATCCTCTGATAAAGAGATACTGGCTTTGGTTTTGTATTTCTTGAAAGGGAAGGGCTGCTCTTTAAAGGATAAGTTCACCTTTTCGTAACATGTTATATGTTACACCCATATCCCAACAAGCCTTCCCCCGCTACAAATCTGCCTTCCACACCTACACCTCCTCCCTCCACGCAGCCAAACAAGCCTACTTCCTGACCCTCATCAAGGCCCTCTCCTCCAATCCTCGCCGACTCTTCTCCACCTTCAACTCTCTACTCTCTCCACCCCCACCTCCACCCAGCACCTCAGTCACCTCCCTTGAGATTGCCAATCACTTCAAAAACAAGATTGACACAATTCGCAAGGACATCGCCGCAACTCACACACCCTCTCAACCCGTCCCCACTCACACAGCTACCCCCTCATCCCCCCTCTCCCTCGACATAACTCGCAGGGACTTCGTCACTGCTCAAACTCCCTCCAACCCCGTTCCCCCTCACTCAGCTACCCCCTCATCACCCCTCTCCCACGGCCCCACCACTGCTCTGACCTCCACTTCCACCCCACCCTACATTCCTATTGGCACTTTATAAATACTGTATAATAATAACAATAATAATAATATTCAGGGTGTAACATGTAACATATTACGACTGGACCGGCTCCTGCCTCCCCCCGATCCCTCGTTGTGACAGTTAGCGGGGGATCTTCTATTCTGTGAATGAGAACATTACAAGTTCCGACAGCCTTTGTTCATTGAGTCTTCCTGTCAGTAAGTATCTGCTTGCCCGTATGATGTATGAGCACAAACACACACTGCCAGGTCTGGAGGAGATCTGCATGGCACCAGCTATCTGCTGATCTCTGGTGCGATGCTTTATAGGCTCCAGAAACAAAAAATAATAAATGCACATTTTTTTACCTGCAAAAAAATGTGCATTTATTATTTTTTGTTAAAAGGTGAACTTATCCTTTAAAGTGGAACTATGAGCAAAGTAAAAAATGAAGTACAGTATATAATGCAGTCTGTCACTAAGATTAACGTGCTTTTTGTTTTTCAGAGTTTCTCTTTTTAACATAGTTTTATTAACTGTTGATCTTGCCAGTATATTTGTTATTTTTCCACCTAATATGATTGGGGGGTAATGCTGTTCATTCTGCGGTGAAATCACACAGTCATTTGAGTAAGTGGTAACCAAATTAAAGCCTAACTCCAGCTAAAGCAGGGCATAGATGGTTTGAATCTTGGCCGGTTCAGCAGGGACCGTCTGAGATTCGAACCATGTATGAGCAGGGTGAATATACCCAAGTTGATCAATCAATCGGCCTCTCGGACTTTACATGCGATTATAGCTACTGACATTAATACCTGTGTTCTGCCAGTGGGGACAGTTCCCTCTGTCCCCTCGCCAGGTGAATGCAATGGCTCTGTGAGAGGGATTGCAGGAAAGAAAATCGCTTTGTCTATGGCCGGCTAGGATATTGCTCCTTCTATGGCAGGCTTAACACTTTTTCAAAAGTTATAGCAACAGTTTAACTTCTTTTGGAAAAAAATATTTTAAAAATATGAATTAAAGCTACTTGTTGTAAGCACCCCCAGCAGTGTTTTATGATTTGCCCCAATATCTGTAAAGGTCACTTTTGCTAGACTGCTCGGTCTGATTATAAATGTAGAGGGAAATATGAATAAAAAAACAAAGGTAGATGAAAAAAGGAAAGAAGTGTGCATGTGTATATACTGTATATATATATATATAATTTTTTTTTTTAAATCCTAGCATTACATGTATTAACCACCCACAATTACCAGAAAATAATAACACTAATACAAGGTGAGAATTGCATAAGTGGGAGTGGGTAACTGTCGGAAAATGTTACTTGTTCCCAAAATAAAAAAGTCTACCAATATATGGTAGGGGCAAGGAAGAGGATGACCGGAGCTTTCATCTTTAAGTGAAGTTCAGCCTTAAGCCTGGGTTTACATATACTGTATGCGGTACGGTATATCGCATGTGATTCGCAGAGAAACCGCACCACATTCCCGTGCAAATCACATGCGATTTGTGTGCGGTGCAATTGGGGCCATACATTTTGTATGACTCTAATCACACCACACCCGCATCAAAAAGGTGCAGGACCCTTTTTTTTGGTCTGCACTAGAATTGGATCACATGGGTATTCACACCTATGTAATCCGATTTTTGAAAATTGGACCGCGTTTTGCAGACCACTTTCGGGGTGTTGTTAACTTAACATACACACCCACAGCGGTTTGCATTAATGGGGTGCAATTCTGATGCAGTGCGGAATTCACACAGAAAACACTGCGAATTCCGCACTGCATCAGTGTGAACCCGGGCTAAATGATGTGATTTTCTGAGATTTTTGCTGAGAAGGGCAGCCCATTCTAAAAAGGGTGTAGCGTTTGTCAGATCATTTTTTACTTAAAAGCGCTGAAAGAGTTACCGCATGCGTCTATTGGTAGTTGTCCATGTGTAATGTGACTGGATTGGAGCATTGTGCTGTTTGTCTTTAACAGGCAATCTGCCACATGCAATCTTAATTTCTTGATTGTGTGATTGAAAATCGTCCATATAGCTCTAGCCTTACTACAATAGTAGACATACAGTTGTGGCCAAAATTATTCAACCCCCACTGAAATTGAGTGTTTTGGCCAGTTTGACATTGCTTTTGATCATTCAGTCATCTTGCTTACATTTACATTAAAGAGGCACTTGTAGGTCAGACAAATATAACATAACAGTTATAATGAAATAACCACAAATGTCTTTTCTGTGCTCACAGCATTATCAGTTTTATTCAACCCCCAAGTGACATTCAATCTTAGTACTTAGTACAGCATCCTTTTACAGTTATAACAGCTTTTAAACGTGAAGCATAGCTTGACACAAGTGTCTTGCAGCGATCTACGGGTATCTTCGCCCATTCTTCATGGGCAAAGGCCTCCAGTTCAGTCACATTCTTAGGCTTGCGCACTGCAACTGCTTTCTTTAAGTCCCACCAGAGGTTCTCAATCGGATTTAAGTCTGGTGACTGCGATGGCCACTCCAAAATGTTCCAGCCTTTCCTCTGCAACCATGCTCTAGTGGACTTGGAGGTATGCTTGGGATCATTGTCCTGTTGAAAGGTCCAACGTCTCCCAAGCCTCAGGTGTGTGACGGACTGCATCACGTTTCCATCCAATATCTCCTGGTACTGAAGAGAATTCATGGTACCTTGCACACGCTGAAGCTTCCCTGTACCTGCAGAAGCAAAACAGCCCCAAAGCATGATTGACCCTCCACCATGCTTCACAGTAGGCAAGGTGTTCTTTTCATCATAGGCCTTGTTCTTCCTCCTCCAAACATAGCGTTGATCCATGGGCCCAAACAGTTCTAATTTTGTTTCATCAGTCCACAGAACACTATCCCACAACTTTTGTGGTTTGTCCACATGGCTTTTGGCATACTGCAGTCGACTCTTCTTATTCTTTGGAGACAGCAAGGGGGTACGCCTGGGAGTTCTGGCACGGAGGCCTTCATTACGCAGTGTGCGTCTTATTGTCTGGGCTGAAACTTCTGTACCCACATCTGACAAATCTTTTCTCAGTTCCTCAGCAGTCACACGGGGACTTCTCTCCACTCTACGCTTCAGGTAGCGCACAGCAGTCGAAGTCAGCATCTTCTTTCTGCCACGACCAGGTAGCGTTTCAACAGTGCCCTTTGCCTTGAATTTGCGAATGATGCTTCCTAAGGTGTCTCTTGGTATGTTTAACATCTTTGCAATCTTCTTATAGCCATTGCCCTTCCTGTGAAGAGAAATCACCTCTTCTCTTGTCTTCCTGGACCATTCTCTTGCCTTCACCATGTTTGTAACCACACCAGTAAATGTCTAGAAGGAGCTGAGTATCACAGTCATTTTAAAGCTGCCTAATTGGTGCTTATTATGCTTGATTGCTGCTCGGTGACATCCACAGGTGTTTTCAATACCTGATGGAAAGCACCTGTATGAACCTCTGTTCTTCAGAGTGGTAGTCTTTAAGGGGTTGAATAATTGTGGCAATGAAGAAACCACATAAGAACCATTTACTACTGTATTACATAAACAATTGATGTCATTTTAGTTGCATTTGGGTAGTTACAACGTCCTTGTAGGATTTGATTCTGAATACAATTCCAAATGTACACTATAGTCCCTAAACCCCTTTACAGCATTGGGGGTTGAATAATTTTGGCCACAACTGTATAGACGACAGCTCACTTCTATACATGACTGATCTTGCAGTTATGGTAGCTGACACAGATCACCAATAGATCTCACCCTTGGGTCTGACCAAACTTCCAGATTGAATTGCAGTCTATGTGATATTTGGCAGTCACAGTTTGGTAGCTATCTGTGCCCATGGCTGAGGAGGGCTTGGATGGTAGATTGATATTCTATCATCTACAAAGGGACATACTGTCATTCAGTATGGCTCTGCTGCAGGTCCTTCAGGACTTACATTGTGTTTAGGCAGTTAAATTAACCACTTGCCCCCCCAGAGGATTTACCCCCCTTCTTGACCAGGCCACTTTTTGCGATACGGTGCTGTGTTATTTTAACTGACAATTGCGTGGTCATGCAATGCTGCACCCAAATGAAATTTATGTCTTTTTTTCACCACAAATAGAGCTTTCTTTTGGTGGTATGTGATAGCCTCTGCGGGTTTTTATTTTTTGCGCTATGAAAAAAAAGACAGACAATTTTGATAAAAAAATCATATTTTTGACTTTTTGCTATTAAACATGTCCAGTAAAAAAATTTAAAAAATAAAATTTTGTCATAAATTTAGACCAAAATGTATTCTGCTACGTCTTTGCTAAAAAAAAATCTCATACGTGTCAATTAATTGGTTTACGTGGATGTTATAGTGTCTATGAATGGCGGTATAGGTTACTGGAATTTTTTTAATACTAGTAATGACGGCGATCAGTGACTTATAGCGGGACTGCGAGACTGCAGCAGGCATTCTGACACTGGGGGGGAACTGACTAACTGTCATTGACATCCCCAGAGACACCAATACAGTGATCAGTGCTAATAAAAAGCACTAACACTGTACTATTGACACTGGGCAGGAAGGGATTAACATCTGGGGTGATCAAAGGGTGAACTGTGTGCTGTGTGCTTTACTGTGTAAGCACATTGCTATGCAGAGCCATACAAATCAATGGCAGGAGCTGACGGGAGAAATCTGTTTTGTTCACATACAGGTCTCTCCCATGGCGCGTGCTGGGTGCCGGCGGGGAATTACTGGCCGGGACCTGGTGATTGACAGGTGAGCTGCGTGCACGCCCCCTACCCGGAAATGCAAAATCACATATATATACAGTATATATATATATGTGTGATTTTGCGCACCCCTGCTGCCCTGTAGCAGTATTTCTGCTATAGGGTGGCAGGAAAGCAGTTAAAGTTGCTGTTCAGAATCCATTATAATGTTTCCAAAAAAAAATTCTATTCAATGCTTTTGGAGAAAGGTGCTTTATTCTATTATCTGTATGTTCTGGATGTTACTTGTATTTTTAGATCTTTCCTAAATTCAGTTTGCTTTATAACATACTGAACTAGCTGGCTAACACTGAGCAAGCCTCATATGCTCTCTTGTTAGGAAAGGTCATTGTTATTACTTGATCCCCTGGAAAAGCAGAATTTTCATTGCTGAAAGCCTGAGACTTCAAATTGTTAATTTAGTGAGCTCTGTGCAAAATTGATGGGTTAAACTCTATACTGTTCTTTGATTACTATCACAGGAAGCACTGGCTGGTTTCGGGTATCTTAAGCATTGTGGAGCCTAAAACCGTTAATAGATCTTCTTGGTGTACTATGAATAGATCTATAAAGTCACTCTGGCACTGTATTTTTGCACTTTTAGCTCCATGTCAGCTTGCTAAATTGATAGCTAAATATATTGGCTGTATTTGTTACTCAGTTGTGAACACTGGGCATACTACATATGTCTAAAAACCAACAGTGAAGTACACTAGCGTATGTAGTACACCCTGTCCTCCTGCTCTGTTGCTGTTCCCCTCCTGGACTTGCTGGCAAAATTATAGCCGGCTGTTGCTGTGTAAACAGAGTATCTATAACAGCTAATTCTATTTAAAAAAAAACAAAAAAAAAAAAACAGAATGTCTGGCAAAGTGTTTGATAATACTGTTCAGACTGGAAACACAAAGTAATCATTGTTACTTTTGTATCTACTTATTCATCTGCAGACCAAAGGGATGAGCTTTCTCTGTTTCTATTTTTCTGTCTCTCTTTTGCTTTCTCTGCTTTGAGAGCCTGCTGCTGGGTGAAAAGGCTGAGTGCTGCCATAACACCAAAAAGGTACTTGTACTCTCAGTATGTGTAGGGTGACCCAATAGGGGACACCCTATTTGTCAGGAACTGACCTGAGTTTAGTTAGTGGTTCAGGTGAACCACTAATTTTTAGGAACTCTTAATGACTGGCATAGTACCACTGGATTGGCGTAAGGCCAATGTGGTGCCAATATTTAAAAAGGGGTGAAAATATTTACCAAGTAATTATAGACCTGTTAGTTTAACTTCTATAGTTGGGAAGATACTGGACAGTTTAATAAATGACCACATGGATGAGTTCTTGCTGGAAAAAAATATTTTGAGCAACAGGATGGATTCATGAAAGACAGAAGTTGTCAAACAAATCTGATTTCTTTTTATGAGGAGTTGAGCAAAACCTTGGACAGAGGGGTGGCGGCGGACGTGGTATACTTGGACTTTGCAAAAGCGTTTGACAGTTCCCCACAGACGGCTAATGTGTAAGGTAAAGTCTACGGGGTTGGAAAATTCTGTATGTAAATGGATAGAAAACTGGCTAAAAGATGGTATGCAGAGAGTAGTGGTTAATGATTCATACTCTGAATGGTCTAGGGTTGTCAGTGGTGTACCCCAAGGTTCTGTGTTGGGACCCTTACTTTTTAATATATTTATAAACAATATAGGGTCTGGTATTAAAAATACCATTTCAGTCTTTGCAGATGACACCAAGCTGTACAGTGGAATAACGTCCTTACAGGATGTCTCCAACTTACAAGCCGCCCCCAATGCACTGTTTATTTGGGCAACTATGTGGCAAATGAGGTTTCATGTTGATAAATGTAGGTTATGCACTTGGGGGCTAAGAATATGCATGCATCATACATACTAGGGGGAGTACAACTGGGGGAATCAATGGTGGAGAAGGATCTGGGAGTTCTGGTAGATCACAAGCTTAATAATGGCATGCAATGCCAAGCTGTGGTTTCTAAAGCGAGCAAAATCCTCTCTTGTATTAAAAGAGGTATAGACTCCAGAGAGAGAGATATCATATTACCCCTGTACAAATCATTAGTAAGACCTCATCTGGAATATGCAGTTCAATTTGGGGCACCAATTCACAAAAAGAACATTGGGGAACTGGAGAAAGTACAGAGAAGGGCAACCAAACTGGTAAGAGGCATGGAGGAGATCAGCTATGAGGAAAGATTAAAGGAACTGAATTTATTCTCTCTTGAGAAGAGGAGATTAAGGGGGGATATGATCAACAAGTATAAATACATCAGTGGTTCATATAGTGAACTTGGCGTAGAGTTATTCACTCTGAGGTAATCACAGAGGACAAGGGGGCACTCTTTATGTATGGAGGAAAAGAAATGTAAATGTAGGTTTCTTTACAGTAAGAGCTGTGAAAATGTGGAATAGACTCCCTGAAGAGTTGGTTCTGACCAGCTCAGTGGATTGTTTTAAGAAAGGCCTGGAATCTTTCTTGGATACACACAATATTACTGGATACTAACATTTATAGATATAGTTGATCCAGGGAACATCTGATTGCCTCTCGGGGGATCAGGATAGAATTTGTTTCCCCTGCAGGAGCAAATTGCATCATACTTTTCTGGGTTTTTTTGCCTTCCTCTGGATCAACTGTGGGTTTAGGATTATAACTTTTTTTTTTTAATGGTTGAACTGGATGGACTTTTGCCTTTTTTTCAGCCAGGTTAACTATGTAACTATGAGCAGATGTTTTGTTTTATGCTATGGGCTTACTGTACAAAACCCTCGCGGCACTGAATCTGTGCTTGTTGCTTTGTGGAACAAAGGTGCTTGGACTCTTTCTGAGTCTCACTGCCTAATACATGTTTACTGCTGCTGTTACCAGCTGAGCCTGTCTCCATTACAACATACATACAGCAAAAGCAATAACCAAACAGTATAACACATGTGCAAGTACTTAACTACAAGATGACTTACTATATACAAAGAATCTCAGAAAATCAGGCAGGGGATGAAGAGCAAAGTGAGCTCAGGCAAGGTGGCAAGATGGCAGAGGAAATAACAAGTCGTGCAAGTACAAGGGATGCAGGTTAAGAATGAGAATAGATGCACAGGCACAATGCTGAGGCAAGGAACATACAGCAGGGAGGAACTAAATATTCTTCGAGCAGTCACCTTTAGGTTGAGGTTAAATAAAGTCACCCGATGCTGGGAGACACTTACAGCTGATTTTCCCATTACTGACTTACATTGCCTTGTTCTGCACTGAGTCTCTATGTGGAAGCTTTTCTTTCTAATATCAGAGCTGCCCCCTGATGACTAGTCATTTGATAACTAATGGGTTTAAGAAGGAGCATGAGAGGTTTAGAAAGCACTGATCTACAGAATGAAAGCAGGAGATCCTTGTACTGCAGGTTCCAAGGCAGAGTTTTCTCTCCAGCATGGAGATCAGTGAGCGGCATCACCAAATCTAACCTCAAATCTCATGGGGCCACCAGTCAAGGGTAGAGTGCCTATGATGATACTGCAGATATACAGCTATGAAACTGAAGGCACAGGAGTGCCTAGGCACAGTTGAGTAACTGCTATTTTACTAGAGGAATTAACATCTCTAGATGTTCTCTATACAGCCAAAAAAAATCTTCACATTTTGAATTTAGGTAGACTTTATCAATGTCAGAGAAGCCATTGATGATTCAGTTTTCTTTCCTAAAACCACTCGTTGTAGGAAAGAAATTACTCAATTCGCTCCCACAGTGCTAATGTGTTTTGCTGGCAAGGAGCCTTTAGCCGCTGACAGTAATCGCATGCAGAAAGTCCACAGTTGATTGATGGATTGACTTCAGTACAACCAGCCTGCCCATACATGGATTGAATCTTGGGCGGTCCCTGCTGAACCATTCGAGATTCGATCTATCTATGGCCGGCTTTAAAAGTGATTTTTAATCATTTTAAACCTGCAGCTTTCTTTAAAATTATACTTGGTGATCCTGCCACGAAGGCCCTTGTTCGGCTCTTTACTGTTATAGAGTAACCTATCACCCAAATTAGGCTCCTTGCATTGTCACCCTGTCACACATTGGTCTAGTGTTGTCATCACCCACCCTGAAAAATTCCATGCAGTCATGGTGTTGGTGTATGCCTGTAGAAAGGAAGAGTCCACATGAGCAGCTTCGAAATGCAACTAAATGCAGTTAAAAAAAGGCGAAAATAAACATTTTATTAAAAAGAAATTAGAATTTTACATTCTCTCACACTCATAAATAAATGAAAGAAAAACAAGTGGAAATACAACATGTTTGTGCTTGTCACTTGACAGGTCTTGTTAGATCTTTGGTAAATTGGATCATATCCAAGGGAAAAATCAGACAGGCACATTTAGCGGCGCCTATGTAGAGTGCAGAATTTAAAGTGTAACATTTGCTGTTATGTTTTTTACAGTTTAATCTTCTAGTGATCTGTCAGGTGAGCGTGCTGGAAGATCGATCACACGCATTGTTTTACCAAATCATTTTAGATCCTTGTGAGAATGCTGTTATATGTCTTTATTTGTAAATGTCCCCATGATGGCATCACAATGGTTACTCTTGTAACGCTATGTTCAAAATATTTAGTGCTCTTTCATGTTTGTCAGACGCAGTCCTGAATCTGACCTGGTCTTGAGGAACAGAGGAATCATTCACACATGGGCCTTAAATACTAACATACACTATATGACCAAAAGTTTGAGGACACCTGACCATCGCACCTACAATATATGGCCAAACGTATGAGGACACATGACCATCACGCCTACTGTAGGTGTGATGGTCAGGTGTCCTCATCCTTTTAGACATATAGTTCAGGTGTGATGGTCTGGTGTCCTTATAGTTTTGGTTATATAGTGTATATTTGTGTACCAGTGAACATCAGCGCTGTGTGGATGAGAAAATGTATACTTATGGAATGTATCATTCCTCCATGATGTTCCTTAGCATTCATGCATAAGCTACAAGGAATGTACATGGAGTTTAGTAACAAGGGAGCTTTGCTATAGAATGTACATTCCACATCCAATTTACACTAGTTAAAGAGGAACTCCAGTCTCCCAGAAAAATGAAAAATCAGCAACTACACTTATCTGTCTAGGGATCCAGCATTTTCCTCACCTGAGCAGATTCTTTAATTGGCTTTGGGTCCCCTGGGCCAGCATCTAAAGTAAGGGAAACCAGCAGGTGGTTTCCTACTGTGGATGTGCGAGCCACATTGCGCTCTGTGAATGGTCCCGCAGTCTTCTGGGGCCTCAGAAGTGTCCCAGAAGGCTGCAGGGGAAAGAAGAGGGACTGTACGTTGCCGTAGCAATCTGACTGGAAGTGGTAGTGGATGCCTGTCAAAACAAGGTACGTACTCTCCCCACCTCCCATAAAGTGCCAATAGGTAAACAAGAGGGGGGGGGATGCAAAGAAGTGGAACTTTCTCTTTTGGGTGAAGTTCCACTTTAAGTTGTGGTGTGCTCAAATGAAAAATGTGATTTCGTTGGTATTGCATCTATGTAAATGAGGTAGCAAGTTTAGATGCACTTTAGTTGTAAGTTAAGTGCACACAGTTACCATTGAAGGGTTAGTTCACCTTTTCACAAAAAATGAAAATATGAGTCAACTAACAACACTCTCCCCACGCCTCCAGTTCTTTGTACATGTACCTTGCGTGATCCCCATCTTCCGAATTCCTCCTCAGCCATCACTTTCACACTTCACTAAACATCAGTGGAGGCCGTATACAGCATAGGCGTAGTAGGATACCTGTCCGACGTATGGCTTTTTAACCTCCCTGGAGGTATTCCCGAGTGTAGCTCGGAGTAAAGTTTCAGCACCACAAGCGGTAACCCCGAGCTACACTCGGGAATACCCTGCAGCGTTGCTCCGGGATATCTTCTTCCCTTACCTTGTCCTGCGTTCCCGTGATGTCCCCCCTGCAGTGTCCCTGGCAATGTCTTCCGGCCGATGCCGGCATCTGTCTTCTGGGTTCCAATCCCTGCAACGTCAGGACGTACGGGGACGGAACTGGCGGGAAATTTACAAATTTTAAAAGTGACATTCACTAAAATCACATAGTAAAACATTACTGTATCAAACCATTTCACATACATTTTGTCCCTAGTGCTTTGTCCTGTGCCCTGCCTGCATTTTTACTGTTCTTTCTGCCTTGAAATTGAGAAACGTCCATGGCGTCCAAAAAGCGTCCCTTTAGGTCAAAAGCAGTTTTAGACCAGCTAAAAAACAGCGATAGTAAATTAGAACCACTTGCAGAATTGAGTGATAATGACTGGTGGGGAAATTCTTCATCAGACACTGAAAACGATTTTGTGACTTTGCTCAGTGGTGTGCGAACTGGCGCTCTATTTCAAATTTCAGTGTTTTTGGTTTGATTAAATTATTGAATTAAATGTATTATTATATTATTATTTTTTTCTGATTATTTATTAAATTATAATTTATGTTTTCATGTTTCAAATTTTAACATACCGTATTTGCCGGCGTATAAGACGACTGGGCGTATAAGACGACCCCCTACTTTCCCTGTTAAAATATAGGGTTTGAGCTATACTCGCCGTATAAGACTACCCCTCTTCCAACGCACACCAAATAAAAATGAAAAAACATCAGATTTGATTTCAATATGGTATGCCATTTCAGTATGGTATTCCAATGATGGGGTGCTATTCCTCCCACTGTCCCCAATGATGGGGCACGATTCCTCGCTCTGACACCAATGATGGGGCACGATTCCTCCCACTGATACTAATGATGAGGCACTACTCCTCCCACTGACACCAATGATGGGGCACTATTTCATCCACTGACACCAATGATGGGGCACTATTCCTGCCACTGATACCAATGATGGGGCACTATTCCTGCCACTGATACCAATGATGGGACACTATTCCTGCAACTGACACCAATGATGGTGCCCCATCATTAGTGTCAGTGTGTGAGGAATAGTGTCCCATCATTAGTGTCAGTGGGAGGAATAGTGTCCCATCATTAGTGTCAGTGGGAGGAATAGTGTCCCATCATTAGTGTCAGTGGGAGGAATAGTGCCCCATCATTGGTGTCAGTGGGAGGAATAGTGTCCCATCATTAGTGTCAGTGGGAGGAATAGTGCCCCATCATTGGTATCAGTGGCAGCGATTGCGCCCCATCATTGGTGTCAGTGGGAGGAATAGTGCCCCATCATTGGTGTCAGTGGGAGGAATAGTGTCCCATCATTAGTGTCAGTGGGAGGAATAGTGTCCCATCATTAGTGTCAGTGGGAGGAATAGTGCCCCATCATTGGTATCAGTGGCAGCGATTGCGCCCCATCGTTGGTGTCAGTGGAAGGAATAGCGCCCCATCGTTGGTATCAGTGGAAGGAATAGCGCCCCATCGTTGGTATCAGTGGAAGGAATAGCGCCCCATCGTTGGTATCAGTGGAAGGAATAGCGCCCCATCGTTGGTATCAGTGGAAGGAATAGCGCCCCATCGTTGGTATCAGTGGAAGGAATAGCGCCCCATCGTTGGTGTGGGGGGGGGGGAATAGTGCCCCATCATTGGTGTCAGTGTGGAGGAGGAATAGTGCCTCATCGTTGGTGTCAGTGGGGGAGAGGAATAGTGCCCCATCGTTGGTGTCAGAGTGGGGGGAGGAATAGTGCCCCATCGTTGGTGTCAGAGTGGGGGGAGGAATAGTGCCCCATCGTTGGTGTCAGAGTGGGGGGAGGAATAGTGCCCCATCGTTGGTGTCAGAGTGGGGGGAGGAATAGTGCCCCATCGTTGGTGTCAGAGTGGGGGGAGGAATAGTGCCCCATCGTTGGTGTCAGAGTGGGGGGAGGAATAGTGCCCCATCGTTGGTGTCAGAGTGGGGGGAGGAATAGTGCCCCATCGTTGGTGTCAGAGTGGGGGGAGGAATAGTGCCCCATCGTTGGTGTCAGAGTGGGGGGAGGAATAGTGCCCCATCGTTGGTGTCAGAGTGGGGGGAGGAATAGTGCCCCATCGTTGGTGTCAGAGTGGGGGGAGGAATAGTGCCCCATCGTTGGTGTCAGAGTGGGGGGAGGAATAGTGCCCCATCGTTGGTGTCAGAGTGGGGGGAGGAATAGTGCCCCATCGTTGGTGTCAGAGTGGGGGGAGGAATAGTGCCCCATCGTTGGTGTCAGAGTGGGGGGAGGAATAGTGCCCCATCGTTGGTGTCAGAGTGGGGGGAGGAATAGTGCCCCATCGTTGGTGTCAGAGTGGGGGGAGGAATAGTGCCCCATCGTTGGTGTCAGAGTGGGGGGAGGAATAGTGCCCCATCGTTGGTGTCAGAGTGGGGGGAGGAATAGTGCCCCATCGTTGGTGTCAGAGTGGGGGGAGGAATAGTGCCCCATCGTTGGTGTCAGAGTGGGGGGAGGAATAGTGCCCCATCGTTGGTGTCAGAGTGGGGGGAGGAATAGTGCCCCATCGTTGGTGTCAGAGTGGGGGGAGGAATAGTGCCCCATCGTTGGTGTCAGAGTGGGGGGAGGAATAGTGCCCCATCGTTGGTGTCAGAGTGGGGGGAGGAATAGTGCCCCATCGTTGGTGTCAGAGTGGGGGGAGGAATAGTGCCCCATCGTTGGTGTCAGAGTGGGGGGAGGAATAGTGCCCCATCGTTGGTGTCAGAGTGGGGGGAGGAATAGTGCCCCATCGTTGGTGTCAGAGTGGGGGGAGGAATAGTGCCCCATCGTTGGTGTCAGAGTGGGGGGAGGAATAGTGCCCCATCGTTGGTGTCAGAGTGGGGGGAGGAATAGTGCCCCATCGTTGGTGTCAGAGTGGGGGGAGGAATAGTGCCCCATCGTTGGTGTCAGAGTGGGGGGAGGAATAGTGCCCCATCGTTGGTGTCAGAGTGGGGGGAGGAATAGTGCCCCATCGTTGGTGTCAGAGTGGGGGGAGGAATAGTGCCCCATCGTTGGTGTCAGAGTGGGGGGAGGAATAGTGCCCCATCGTTGGTGTCAGAGTGGGGGGAGGAATAGTGCCCCATCGTTGGTGTCAGAGTGGGGGGAGGAATAGTGCCCCATCGTTGGTGTCAGAGTGGGGGGAGGAATAGTGCCCCATCGTTGGTGTCAGAGTGGGGGGAGGAATAGTGCCCCATCGTTGGTGTCAGAGTGGGGGGAGGAATAGTGCCCCATCGTTGGTGTCAGAGTGGGGGGAGGAATAGTGCCCCATCGTTGGTGTCAGAGTGGGGGGAGGAATAGTGCCCCATCGTTGGTGTCAGAGTGGGGGGAGGAATAGTGCCCCATCGTTGGTGTCAGAGTGGGGGGAGGAATAGTGCCCCATCGTTGGTGTCAGAGTGGGGGGAGGAATAGTGCCCCATCGTTGGTGTCAGAGTGGGGGGAGGAATAGTGCCCCATCGTTGGTGTCAGAGTGGGGGGAGGAATAGTGCCCCATCGTTGGTGTCAGAGTGGGGGAGAGGAATAGTGCCCCATCGTTGGTGTCAGTGGGGGAGAGGAATAGTGCCCCATCGTTGGTGTCAGTGGGGGAGAGGAATAGTGCCCCATCGTTGGTGTCAGTGGGGGAGAGGAATAGTGCCCCATCGTTGGTGTCAGTGGGGGAGAGGAATAGTGCCCCATCGTTGGTGTCAGTGGGGGAGAGGAATAGTGCCCCATCGTTGGTGTCAGTGGGGGAGAGGAATAGTGCCCCATCGTTGGTGTCAGTGGGGGAGAGGAATAGTGCCAAGAGTGTCACAGCATGATGCTGCTGCACACTTACTGGCCGCTCCCTCACTCGATTTTCGCGGGGCCGCTCGGCTCCGCCTCCTCGCCGGTGATTGGTCGCCTGTGTGCTTTACCAGTGCTGGCGCCCAATCACCGGTGAGGAGGCGGAGCCGAGCGGCCGCGCGACCATCGAGCGGCCGAACTGAAAGAAGGAGCAGCCGCGCTTCCTGGACCGGATCGTCGTGGGACCGGGACCGGAGCCAGGTAAGGTACAGCAGCCCCCTGCCCGCCCCTGTACTTAGTGTCCCTTCCGCCACCGCGGAAGTGCCGCCCTGACACCGGCTCGCCGTATACCGGCGTATAAGACGACCCCCGACTTTTCAGAAGATTTTCATGGGTTAAAAAGTCGTCTTATACGCCGGCAAATACGGTACTCGGAATGTTTACTGGACTCTTGTTCACACAGATTTCAGTGAGTTATTCCTAAAAATTACAGGCCTACAATAAAAAAACTACATATTTCCATGCAAAAAAAAATGTACCGTTTTGATCACAGAAATATGGACATAATCAGATCGCTAGGGAGGCTAATTAAATTGTCTTTACAATCCTCTTTAAAGGGTTATTTCACTTTTTTACAAAAAATTAAAAGGTGAAGTAACTCACAGCACCCACCCCACCCCTCCTGTCTATGCTGTATATACCTTATGTGATACCCTTCTTTCCATGCCCTTTCCAGCTTGTAAAATGGTCCACCACTTTAAAACATCACTATGCAGCCAGATAAATTGCCAGACAATTATACTAGCTGGCAAGGGTGTTGGTAGACGATGATCACATAAGGTATATGCAGCAGGGACCAGAGAGATAGGGAGGGTGTTGTGAGTAAGTTTACCTTTTCAATTTTTTTGTAAAAATGGTGAACTAACCCTTAAAAGAAGGCTGTAAAAAGCTTGATTTATAAAAAGTCTTACTGAACTGTAAATTTATAGATATCATACTACACTTGAGCAGATCTTTGAGAGCATACTCCGAGGTTTGACAACTAGTCATTGTAAGAGATTCCATACCCCGGTGCTTGGACTACAATCCAATGATAAATACCCATACATATGTGTCTTCATATGAGTTTTTGAGATGACTTTGATATGACGTTTAGCTTGACGTGTAAAAAAAATGCTTAGCAAGCCAGTCACATTTTTTATAATGTGTTGAATGTGGACCAACAAACTAGGTCCACATTCTACATGTTAGTTGGATTGTGTTAACATGCAGGCTAGCAGGATTGTGTTAACATGCAGGCTTGCAATCCAATTATGTGCTTGAGATTTATCCTGCTCTTGTTTATTATATCCAGAACATCACCCTCACCGTCTCAGCCATATCAGGCCTAACTCATCACTGTGGGCCACTAAGGCTACCCATCACAGTGATGGGCCAATAGTGCATTCATCATTTTGTGTGCTCAGTACATAAAACTATATAAGAAGGCAAATATAAATCTTTCATTTGTAATATAATAATTTGTCTGAAAACATGTAACTAATAACAAGAAAAATATATTTAACAATAAAGATTGTACATTCCACATAGTAAGTTGTCATTCTTATAACATAAATAGGAACTACCATGTGCATCACATAGAGCATTAAGTATTTGAGTAAATATTCATGAATGAAGGCATTATGAGGCATTGCTACAATAGGTCCAATAAATACTGAAGTGATGAAAGGTAATAACACAATCAAATATTATAATAATAATATAACCACTTGCATACCGCGCCATGTATATATATATTGTGACAGTGTGGTGATCTGTCACGATGTGGAAAGGTTATTTCACCCAGGATTCTCAACAAGGCAGGTTGAGGGGCTCCGGGGTACATGTTTGATACAGAGGGAAGTGGATTTTCACTTTCCTCATTTCTTTGTAAGGTCCATTTTGGGACCTGGAGCCTGGAGATTTCAAAGCGATTTGGGAGGGATGAAATCTCCAATCCTGGTACCAGGTTTTGGGAATGGCCAGGATACTGATTGCTCAGGTGTGCATGGCTCTTTTGTAGTCAGGACCAGGGTTCTGGGCTCCACCCCGGCAGACAGGAGTCAGGAGGGCTCCACCCCGGCAGACAGGAGGCATGCAGTTAACCCTTCGATTGCCCCTAGATTTTAACCTCTTCCCAGCCAGTGTGATTAGTACAGTGACAGTGTATAGTATTATCACTGGTCATTGTATTAGTGTCATTGGAGATGTCAGTTAGATCCCAGCCAGTGTCGGTTAGTGTCAGATTGCCTGTTGCACTATTGTAGTCGCACTATAAATTACTGATCTCCACCATTACTGGTATAAAAAAAAAAATCCAGTATATATACCATTGTAGACACTATAACTTTCACACAAACCAATCAATTTACACCTATTGGGATTTTAGCAGAGTACATTTTAGCAAACAGTTCTGAAGAAATTTGTTTAGCCAATTACAACAGACTGCGACAGCCCAAAGGTAAAGTAGCTAAGCAAAGTCCTTTGCAGTAGCAACACTTGAACAAGCTCTTCATCAGATTAGCCAGTGTTCCCTTTTTCCAGACCCATGCTGATTATCAAATCCCTGGGGGGGTAGCAAGCACACAACGTCCCCAAGTTCCTCAATGTCAGTACTAACTGGCCCAAGGATAGAATGGTTTTCTCCTTCCAATCTTCCAAGCGAAACCCTCCAGTGGTACCAGACAGAGCTTTGGTGGACAGTTCTCCTCAATCAGTTTCCTGCAAAACCAGGGTCACTCTCTCAAACTTCAGGCCCTCGGGTCAACACACCTGAGGCCACATGGCAGCTAGTGCCAGGCGAGGCAGCCTGCCTCCAGCCTGGCTGGTACAATCCACCCCCGACAAAAGACACTAAACCCATGTGCTCTCAGACTATAAATACCACTCCCAGCATGCAATGGGACTACCTTCCTCTGCAGTAGGCCAGGGCTTTATCCATATTCATTTGCCTAGCCCAGGGGTAGGCAACCTGCGGCTCTCCAGTTGTTGCAGGACTACAAGTTCCATCATGCCTCTGCAAGTCATAGCTGTAACTGTCAGTTTTGTAATGTTGCAATGCCTCATGGGAAATGTAGTTCCACAACAGTTAGAGAGCCGCAGGTTGCCTACCCCTGGCCTAGCCCCTTCCCATGTTCTGGAAGACTCTCATAGCTTCCTGACCGCAGGCAGATCGCAGACAAACTCCAACAGCACCAGAGCAGTATGAGCAGACCTACTTAATCAATCAATCACAGCACTCAGTTAAGTAGAACACCACACTGACATTTACCTGACAGCCTCTCTGGTAAGCAGAGAAACACAGCTATGCTTAACCCAACTATACACATCCTAGCACCTAACTAGGAGGGTGATATATCTATATATATATATATATATTGTGGGAACTCGCTTCAACGTGGTAGAGCTTCTTCAAAGCACACAGCAACTCGCTTCTTTTAAGGGCTTTTTTGCCCACTTTTATTTACAAGAAAGTTCAAGAAACACAAATGCTTCCCACGCAGGGGTATCCAACATCAAGCAAATCAATAGTATTCAGCCTCCTGGCTTACACGCAGTTTTAAGTCTGCCTCCTGCAGACTCTTCCCAAAATATGGCACCAGCACACAGCTAGTCTGGCTTCCACCTGACTCCAAGGCAGAGACCTCCCGTCTGCCGGGGTGGAGCCCTCCTGACTCCGTTTGCCGGGGTGGAGCCCGCCTGACTCCTAACTGCTGGGGTGGAGCCCAGAACTATGGTTAGGCCTCTACAAAAAGGCCTGCACACACCTGTGCAATCAGTGTGCTGGGGGTTCTCAAAACATGGACCCCGGATTGGAGATTTCATCCCTCCCAGATCTCGTCGAAATCTCCAGGCTCCAGATCCCAAAACAAACTTAATAAATAAATGAGGAAACCGAAAAGTCAGTTTCCTCTGCAATACATTAACTCTCTGGAGCCCCTCAACCTGCCTGGTTGAGAATCCAGGGTTTTCAACTGGAGTTTGACCGTGGCAGGACACCGCACTGCCACATATCCCCCCCCTTTGTTTTGACCCCATAGGGGGCGGAACACACAAATCTAAACTTCTTGCTTTAGACCTTCCGTGCGTGCTATCACCTGTAAAGGTCCAATCCTGGCTGACTTCATTTTCATCAAAGGGAGACGCTACTCCCTGCCCCAAGAGGTGACTTCCCCTGTCTCCCCTTACTTGGGCTCTACTACTTCCCCATGCCTTTTTATGAGTGCGCTTCCAAAAGCGTGGTCTTTCTAATTTCCTTAAGACTATGCTAGTCCTTTTACCACTAGGGGGTTTACAAATCTCAGTACCCTTTATAACCTGGGGTTGCCGCCTAAGCTTTAAGTGCCTGGTACCTGTAATATTACAATGTGCTCCCTCAAATTCCTCTAGACCATCCCTTTTTGCTTCATTTACTTTTACAGGGGATATATTTTTAAACCCTTTAGTAATAGAGGTGGGCTCTTTTATTTGGGAATCAAACACTTTTAACATCCCCTTGTTAAGCTTTGGGCCAGTTACCTTAGACCTTTCATTCTTAAAACTTGGGAGTTTCCTGGACCTTTGGAAATCTTTCCCAAAATTACCTTCCTGAACCTGTAGGGGGCCTATTTCCAGACTCTTAACCTCTCTTGTGTCTGTTAAGCACTCATTACCTTTTCCGGGATGACCAGCTACCATGTCAACTTGACCACCAGGTCTACTATTCTTTTTGTTATCACACACAGTAATCAGACAATCCAAGTTCATCAACACATTTCTCTTTTCATCATTAGCCAAAAGACTCTTGTCAGAACTCAGTTCACTAGTAGTTGGCAGGGCAGTTTCTGGAGAGGAATTACACACAGCGGAGTGGGTGTCTCCCATGGAAACTTCACTACCCACTGACTTCGCTGTCACAAAAGACTCTGCCAGCAACTGTCCTGATGCCAAACCATCCTTACATAATTCTGCATTTGGGTAGATGACCCCAACCACATCACATATACATGTGTCTTCCGGCACTTCTGGCCAAACCTCTGTCCTGTCCAACAGTACTCTGGTGTGCCTCTCATACAGATTACTGCTATGAAGCAACCCAGCCATGCACTGAAAGACAATTTTCAGCATTACCAACAAGGATGGTATCACAGAATTCCTATATTGACCATCTTTGTCTTGTATAGCCTGTAATACCAAGCTCCGATTAGCGGGACTCCACTGTACCAGCTCCCCTGAACACGGAAGAGACCGCAAGGTATACACCGGCTGTACACTCCAGAAGGATAACATTTCCTTCAGCAGGTCTGTTATAAAAAGACAGCCTGATTCCACCCATAAGACCTTCCTGGAGACATGGAGACACTCATTTACTGATGCCTCAGAGGTGGGGCTTCTTAACGAGGCTTCCTCTCGGCTGGAGGTACCCAATACAATAACCTGGGGCTCTCCCAGAGCGTAACCAGGTGTGGGATTCACCCAAATACTCTGAGGCTCAGTGTCAATGAGCTCTTCCACGGCTTCTCTATGGGTGTCAGTTTGGTATACCACTCCATTAACTCCTTTATGGGCTGTGGGCAAAACTTCTGCTGAGCGTTTGTCCTTAACGGTGCCTTTTACCAGCGGTGGGTTAATTTTAGCAGCGACAGGAGCGCCCTGGACTAATAGCTGCTCCACAGTCCCTCTATTCAGCACAGCAGAAACCATGTCCACCCCATTGTTACCCACAGAAGCATCTTTTATAAATGCCAACAAGCTTGTTGCCCATCTGTCCCAGTCCATTGTCCCTGTGATCCCATCAGAGGTACTACGCAGTACCACTCCAACCGCTGAAGGCGACACAGAGGGACAGAGTGGCTCTGTATCAGACCCATTACCTATATCTTCATTATCCATATCACACTGGGAGACTCCATTTCTAGGCACAGCAGGTTGCAATTTCCTACTCTCACCACCGTGACCTAGTGGCGTGTCACTCACTACAAAAACTTTAGCATTAGTGGATTGCATTAACCCATCATCATTATGAATACGTTCATACCTTTTAGATTCACCATTGCCACACTGAAATAAATTCTCATCACTCAATTCAGATACACTCTGGTCCACCAGAGCAACATCATAGTTATTCTGGGTTACCTTACCCACCGTTGCTAGGGGAGATAACACATCCTTAGTGGTCACCCCTACTACATTTAATTCAGCATTCTGTTTATATGACATTGGTGCAACCCCAATATCAGTACTCTTCACATTGATATTTTTAACCGTTGCCTCCCCACTAAAAGCATTATACAGAGGCAAGTCTTTCTCACAATCAACAGCAGTGGGTTTCCCAACTGGGAGTATCCCATATTTATAGCAGAGTGTCTCAAGTTCAGTCTCAAGCAGTGCATTAGTGTCTCTCACATTTATCTCAAAAGTACCAGTCTTACCCACCACTGTAACAGGCTTCACCTTCACTTGAGTGCGTGGAATCTGGATCCTTTCTGTCATCTCCTCTGCTTGGCTTTGGCCAGCCAGTTCATCCATGCAGCTATAGGAGGATACTGTGGCAGGCACTTCTGACTCCTTGGCACCCCCTGCAGGCAAAACGGGTACTTCACTGTTGCTAGAGGTGGCTGCCAACATTTTTAAACATGAATCTGGGCTTGCAGATGAAGACTTTTGCCCAGTAGCACCCTCATCAGTGGTATTCCATAATATGTGGCAGGTAAAGATACCATGCCCAAACTGACCACATTCCAGGCAGGGTATGGTTCCACCGACAACCTTCTTGGGATATGGAACCACATCTCCCTTGTAGCCCCTTCTCCTGGTTGGCAGGCTTTCTCCTGTTGCTATGGGAGATGGCACTCTCCCAGCTGAACTTTGTGGGTTCCTCCAGATGCGCTGAACTCTCATCTCGGCGTTGCCACAATCCTCTGCAGACGACTCTTCTCTCACAGGGTCCACAGGTCTGAAGTCACAGGTGTTGCTCTTGGCAACCACATATTTTTGAAACTTTTGGGGAGCCTGCTGCTCCTTCCTGGAACTCCAAGCAGGCTTCCCAGTTGCATACCCAGACCTTTGTCTGGTTGTGTCACCTTGTACTGGAAGCTGGGATAATGGGCACTTGGAGACAGTGTGCCCCCATTCACTGCACCGCAAACAGCGCTCTTGCGGCAGTATCTTGGCCGAACTTCCAACACTGCATCCTCTTTCAGGCTTAGTACTCTGCACACAGAAAACGGGTTTCCTTTCACCAGCGTTGCTAGGGGCAACAGCATGCACTTCCCACTGTGGCAAACTCTGTGCAGCCATGTATGGGGCTTGTTCTGGTGATAACAACCCCTCCAGCCACAGGGCTCTGTCTCTCATTTCAGAAAATCTTGCTTCTTTTTTGAGTTTTGACCGCCCCATCTTTGCAGTCACTCCACAACAATTTTGCACAGTCCAGCAACACAATGGAGCACTGTCTCTTTAAGGAAAGTTCCTTTTCTCTGCAGGATCTCCTCACCTGCACACACTGATGGTGCAGAGTCATGCACCAAACACAGTTCAACACATGAACTTACTTCCTTGCTGGGATCTCTAGTTCTGCCCACTGCATCCTCCACCATATGTGGGAACTCGCTTCAACGTGGTAGAGCTTCTTCAAAGCACACAGCAACTCGCTTCTTTTAAGGGCTTTTTTGCCCACTTTTATTTACAAGAAAGTTCAAGAAACACAAATGCTTCCCACGCAGGGGTATCCAACATCAAGCAAATCAATAGTATTCAGCCTCCTGGCTTACACGCAGTTTTAAGTCTGCCTCCTGCAGACTCTTCCCAAAATATGGCACCAGCACACAGCTAGTCTGGCTTCCACCTGACTCCAAGGCAGAGACCTCCCGTCTGCCGGGGTGGAGCCCTCCTGACTCCGTTTGCCGGGGTGGAGCCCGTCTGACTCCGTTTGCCGGGGTGGAGCCCGCCTGACTCCTAACTGCTGGGGTGGAGCCCAGAACTATGGTTAGGCCTCTACAAAAAGGCCTGCACACACCTGTGCAATCAGTGTGCTGGGGGTTCTCAAAACATGGACCCCGGATTTGAGATTTCATCCCTCCCAGATCTCTTCGAAATCTCCAGGCTCCAGATCCCAAAACAAACTTAATAAATAAATGAGGAAACCGAAAAGTCAGTTTCCTCTGCAATACATTAACTCTCTGGAGCCCCTCAACCTGCCTGGTTGAGAATCCAGGGTTTTCAACTGGAGTTTGACCGTGGCAGGACACCGCACTGCCACAATATATATATATATATATATATATATATATATATATATATGTAAAAACATTTTTTTAAATGTTTGGTCTTTTTTAATTTGTATTATAAAAAGTAAAAAACCCAGTGGTGATCAAATACAGCCAAAACAAAGCTCTATTTGTGTGAATAAAATGAAATAAAATGTATTTGGGTACAGTGTTGCATGACTGCGCAATTGCCAGTTAAAGTAGCAAAGTGCAGAATAGCAAAAGACATCCTATTCATGAAGGGGATACATTTTTTCAGAGCTTAAGTGGTTGAAGTGACACTAAATGATATCTTTATTCTCCAGAAATAATTCATACACATCCACTACTTAATGGTACTGTAATCTATTTTTTACTAAATTGTTTCCTAACTGTATTTTTCTGCCTCCTTCTAATGTCCTCCATGAGTTCCTGAATATCTCCTTTTCCCTCTCACTTTGCTTGTTTGGAATGAGCTGTCCGCATTATTTGCAGTCATGTGGACTGCTCCATGTACGCTACGCATCCCATAGTCCATAGTACATTTCAGGAGTGAGCAAGAGAATGTGGCATACATACAGTGGGACGAAGAGAACAAGATGTAGCCACTCTATGGCAGGAAGTCAAATCACAGCAGCAAAAAAATTTAAATTTGGAGGAGGATGGAAGTACTAGAAGGTAATTTTCTGAGTTATGAAGATATACATGAATAGAATTGTATTTTTTAAATTAGAGTTTGGAGTCACTTTAACACTGACATATAAGGCCATATCTTGCCTGGTTCTCTTTATATTCCTACAACTTACCAGCAAAGGGGCTCTTTTCCTCTTTTGACTTCAAGTGACTGCCTTGGTGGCTTTACCTTTGAATGTCCACCCTATAGGCATGCAACTTCACAAATTTGTTTAAAATGACACAAATACAGTGCAGAGCATCAAAATGTAATTTTCTTTATTCCCTCCTCTTTAACAGCTTCATGAAATATACATGAATAAAGCTAAAATAAACATTATTCTCCAAGTTTATTCCTATTTGTTTGCCATTTAATGGAATTCTTGTTCAGTCTCCGATACTCTGCACCTGTGATGGATCACTGAGTCAGATCACTTTCCTGACAGTCTGAGTATACAGTGTATTATAGTGTGTTAAATAGATTTCAATTGCTGATCTCACCGCTGAATAACAATGATGACCTGAGTGCCCGGGTGAGCCATCCATACTTAGCATGTGCCAGTCTCCACCAATGTGCCTACATTAAAAATGGAAGCATATGTCATTTTCTTACTATCCCGAAAACTGGACTGAGTTACTTTATTCTTAAAACAATGCAAGAGAGCTGGTAAAAAATTAAATATGCCATTTGCCTGGTCTGGGCAGTAACATTTAAAGTGGTAGTAAATGCATTTTATTCATTTGTACCTACAGGTACAGTGCATATCTCCTAAACGTATACCGTTTCGGAGATATTCACTGTTGTGCAGCTGGTGACATCACCGGCACGTGCGCTCTGAAGTAAGGGACTTTCCTTCAGGGCTGTGTGCTGTGCCTGTGACTACCGCATGCACGTGGGAGTGATGTCATCATGTTATCACAGCTCGGCTATTCAAAGGACAATGCGTGGCTGGAGGGATTCGTTTTAAGGTACGTTTTTCATAATGTGCTAGTATGTGGTGCATACTAGCACATTATGGCATTGCCTTGCAGGGGATTTTATTTTATTTATTTATTTATTTTTTGTTGGAAGAGTTTATTATCACTTTAAAGGTAAATGCAAGGCAGGTGTAAAAATCCTCATTTAATGCAGTTATAGATTCCTTTACAAAAAAAAAATAGTTTTAAAATACAATTAGGCTCCATGTACACGGGACACTTCTGAACGATGGAAACTGACTGCTGGAAAACGTAGGTTAAAAAAACGTGTGTTTAGCCATGTTTGCATACCGCGTTTATGCGTATTTATGAGCGTTTGCGCTTAGAAATGTTTTTTAACGTTAACCTCAGGAGACCTTCTAAAATGCCCAGAATGCACTGAAAAACAGTAAAAAATTAACTATTTCAGACATTTTGAGAGAAAGAGAGAGAGAGCAGAAGCAGAGAGAGCAGTATTTGTTGAGATTAGCTGTCTTTTCTTTTTGTGGTGTTTGGATGTGTTCCAGCTCATTTCTGTGCAGACATTATTACAGCAGTGTGTAACATATTTTCTTTCATGCAAAACCTCAAAGTATGGTGTACCAAGTCCATTTGAGTACCGGGACAATGCTTTGCATGCATTTTTCATGATGAAAAAAGGCTCTGGACAGCATCTGGAAATGGAAGAGTTAAAAGAATTTTCCAAACGCTTATAAACGCAGTTAGCCGCGTTTACAAGCGTTTGGCGTTTGAAACGCTGATAAAATCTACTCCTGAACGCAAGTTTGGTGCATTAAAAAAAATGATTGTAAACTCAACTGCCTGTAAACGACTGTAAACAACATAGTGTACATGGACACATAGGAAAACATTAGGGGGAGTTCAGGGACTGCTGAAAAAAAAACGCAGAAAAGCTCCTAAATGTGAGTTTATCAGCTGCAGTGTACATGGAGCCTTAACATTAGCGTCTGAATCTGCTTATCAGTGTCTGCCATTCCATGGACAATACCTCTGTCCCGTACCTGAATGCAGAGCCTGAGAAGATGAGGGTGGCCTCTCCATCTCAGCACCCTTGCATGGCAAAGAAAAGTATATAAGAGACAAGACAGAAATATGAGAGCACGGGGACCCGATGAGCAGAGGTTTAGCTGAAAATGTACCATGCAGATGCCAAGTACAGTTGAAGGTGGAGTCAGGTCCCAAATGTGTTCAGGTGATAGCCGAGTGGAAGGACACAGAATCTGAGTCAGGAACAGGCAGAAGTTGACAACGATCGGGCAGTGAAGTACACATTCAGTATACGAAAGCATAGTCAGTAGTCCAAGCCAAGGTCTGCGGTGGAGACATACAGCAAACATGGACAGACAAGGATAATACGAGAGCAAGCTCAGAGAGGAAGGCGGGTCAATAACAACATCAAAATACTTATCAGGAGCTTGGTAACTGGGACAAGACTGAAGACCATTCAGCAAAGGCCCAGTGTGTGTAGCGCTACCTTCGTAAGGGCCGCTGTGTAATGGGTATCCCTAAGCCTCTCTCCGAACAGCCAGACAACAGGTATTTCTCACACAAACTTGCATCCAGAGACAATGACCAGTCCACGGGCTTGGTTGTATTTTTTTATTATGGGAAATCAGCTTGGATATGCACTAGGGATTATGGGATGCCCAGTTTGACTTGAAAGAATGAAAGAGGGATACTTCCCTCCTATGCAGAAAGGCAGATCCTGGACTGTTCTTTTCCTGAAAGCCATCAGTCGTTGCAGATCAGTTGCAGTTGCCCTTTTACAGGCGAGGAACTAGCAGTCCCTCAAAAATCAGTTTACTTCTCGTAGCTACATGCAGAGACGTCTTCTCTTCCCCTATAGAGCTGCTCCCAGCTTCACAGCCTGCAAGCACTACCAGCCCTCCAGGCTTCTCAGAAGATCTCCCTTGAAAAGGATTAAGTATTGAGCCCAGCGATGTCCTTAGAAAGCTTGCTACGTGTGGCAGTCTTTCCCCTTGCAGAACCTAGAGTGTGCTCCTGTACTCACACTGTCCTCTGTGCTCCCTGCTGCTCCAGGTCAATACCATTAACACCTCACCACTGACTGTAGCCTCCTGAGCCAGCCTGAGCCCAGCCTGGAGGATGCCCCCCTCCCCTAGACCTAGGGGACCTCTCTCCTAGACACCAACAGTCTCCTCAGCACTCCATCTGCCACCCGACTCCTCTGTCAACCTGACTCTCCCATATTTATGGGTCAGTCCACCATTCCACCAGGGCCTCCAAACCTGGGATTGGACCGCTATGAACACGTAGATTAGGTCTCCCCCCTTCCAGTTTACCGACTTCTGGAAGGCTCTATTGTCCTCCAGAGCCAGGAGGAGGCAATAGAGCGACAACCTGTTGAGTCAGCCAGCTGACCTGCAACAAACCGACCTCAATCACATAAATCACACAACTGCCATGAGTCATTCTAGTAGCACATTACACGTGGATTTCAGAATTACATTGGCTGCTTGACGGCAGTGGACACGCACACAAGCTTGTGTGTGCATGTACTAATACATGTGAGAAATGACTTACGTGCTGTTTGTCTTTATAGGAATGTGCTAGCCTGCACCTATGCACATGCGCATTTGCCAGACAGCAAACCTTAGCCTGATGGCTGGCACCATGTTCCTGACAACCTCCCAGACTGCGTCATGGCAAAAATTATATAACCAATTTATCAGGCGTTCTAGGACCATGTCAAAAATGTGGTTGTGGAGCGTGTGTTGCAGGCACAGAGTGCTTTTCAGAGAGGTAGTAAATGCTGCTACACATGTAAATGAGGTCCAAGATTAATCATTTCATTATTAAGAAACCATTAGATTAGACTATGGTTATCCTCACTTTATAGGATTGCTGTAATGCACATACTGTACATGTAAAACGGCTATATAGGCCTCAGATGTAAAACATCTATATAGGCTTCAGCTTGCTTCTTAAGGTAGCGTCCTATGACATAGCTTATTAGTAACAATTAAATGTACACAATCCTGGATATATCTTCCGAAAAGGAAATATGATGCAGGCAAAACGTGTGGCTAGACTTTAAGGAAAGCTTTATTTTAAAGCATTTTGGAAGGGGCTGAGGTCCATCAGGAAAACCGATTAAAGTGTTACTAAACCCACAACAGTAAAATCAGTCTGTATATGCAGTAAAGCATGCTTGTTATACTCACTGTGAAATTTAAGGGGTTAATCCTCTGCTTTGTGTAAAAATGCTGTTTGATCATGACTTCTCTAATTCTCCCCTTTTTCCAGTGTCTACCTCTTATCTCCTGATAAGACATATGGAGTGGAAACACTGCACATGCTCAGTTCGATGTGTATTGCTAGAGAGGTTTTTTGTTTTTCTTGGTAGAGTGCATGTGACCAGCACAGGGCCAATCAGCACTGTCCAGACAGAGGTCAGGGGTTCTACATCCTCTTAGAGAAAACTCCTACAAGCTTTAACCAGTGCTCGGCTGAACACTGATAGAAGTCACAAGACAGCTCTAACTGCTAATGAGAAAAGGTATTTAGCAGTTTATATTTACTAAACTAATTGCATTTCCATGTTGTGTGTATAGTGGGAGACCAGGTATAGTGAATGCAGGGTCCTGGGTTTAGAAACACTTTAAAGCAGTATCTATTGTATAAAATACACATAGGGCTTTTTAACCCCTTCGCGCCGGTGCCTCCTGGCCCTTTAACGGTTTCAGAAGCCAGGAGGCGGGGCAGGGTTTAGGGTCATGTGACAGGCCGTCACATGATTGGGAAAGGTCCCGATCGAAAGAGGACCTTTCCGGGAGTACCGGACATCTGTGTGCGCTCTCAGCACATAAGTCTTTTTTTAATAGAACCAAATGTGCATCGCTCAGACACCGGGAGGCCACACATTTGCGTTCGGCCGGCGTGAAGAGGTTAAACTCACTGGCAACAGAAATGACATGCTTTCACCTATTTTAACTCCATCTATACTGAACATATCTATACTGAATAACAGGGCCCTTTTACTTGATAAAGGGTTCCCCAAGCACCAAGGGTTAGCTAAAGAGGCATCACAGCAGTAATTATGCATTTTCCAGCTGGCCTCCTTTGACTGAAAGATGTAAATGAGCTTTCCAATAATTGGATGAATCAGTTATCTGATGATTACTAGAAACTTTCCAACATGTGAAAAGGAGTCTGAAACTCCACCTGCTGTCTGGACGAATGACTATATTATATTCATATGAAATATTTCACAGTTCCCTGACATAAATAGAAAACTATTCAGATTTTGTGGTATTGGCAGTACGGCACTACAGATTTCCTTTAATTCTTTTGTTTCTTCTGTGACTATTCTTTCATTGCAGAGACAACAATGACAGTGGGCAAATTTTTATTAAATCTCCAGTGAATACTATTTACTATTATGAGCCTGCACACCTGCCTGCATACCATAGAATACAAATCGGAAATGGCAGCAATTTGCGGCTTTGTTCAGCTGTCTATGCTTGTCGGGAAAGTTTGTTAGAATGTGATTTTCTGTCTCACTGTCACTGTGATGAGATGTTCGTAATATTGACCTTCTGTAATGCTGTGTTGGTTGCTATAGCTGCCCTAGTCTCACATGACATTTCCATGCAGTGATATTGATAATTTAATGTTCTGAAAACACATGTGAATAAAAAGCTTTTTCACGCACAAGGGACAGAATGGATTTGAAATCATTTAAAGGCCACTAGAGGAAGTGGATAGCAGTGGGCAGAAGTACAGTCAGGTCCATAAATATTGGGACATCAACATAATTCTAACATTTTTGGCTCTATACACCACCACAATGGATTTGAAATGAAAAGAACAAGATGTGCTTTAACTGCAGACTGTCAGCTTTAATTTGAGGGTATTTACATCCAAATCAGGTGAACGGTGTAGGAATTACAACAGTTTGCATATGTGCCTCCCACTTGTTAAGGGATCAAAAGTAATGGGACAGAATAATAATCATAAATCAAACTTTCACTTTTTAATACTTGGTTGCAAATCCTTTGCAGTCAATTACAGCCTGAAGTCTGGAACACATAGACATCACCAGACGCTGGGTTTCATCCCTGGTGATGCTCTGCCAGGCCTCTACTGCAACTGTCTTCAGTTCCTGCTTGTTCTTGGGGCATTTTCCCTTCAGTTTTGTCTTCAGCAAGTGAGATGCATGCTCAATCGGATTCAGGTCAGGTGATTGACTTGGCCATTGCATAACATTCCACTTCTTTCCCTTAAAAAACTCTTTGGTTGCTTTTGCAGTATGCTTTGGGTCATTGTCCATCTGCACTGTGAAGTGGCGTCCAATGAGTTCTGAAGCATTTGGCTGAATATGAGCAGATAATATTGCCCGAAACACTTCAGAATTCATCCTGCTGCTTTTGTCAGCAGTCACATCATCAATAAATACAAGAGAACCAGTTCCATTGGCAGCCATACATGCCCACGCCATGACACTACCACCACCATGCTTCACTGATGAGGTGGTATGCTTAGGATCATAAGCAGTTCCTTTCCTTCTCCATACTCTTCTCTTCCCATCACTCTGGTACAAGTTGATCTTGGTCTCATTTGTCCATAGGATGTTGTTCCAGAACTGTGAAGGCTTTTTTAGATGTCGTTTGGCAAACTCTAATCTGGCCTTCCTGTTTTTGAGGCTCACCAAAGGTTTCCATCTTGTGGTGAACCCTCTGTATTCACTCTGGTGAAGTCTTCTCTTGATTGTTGACTTTGACACACATACCTCTACCTCCTGGAGAGTGTTCTTGATCTGGCCAACTGTTGTGAAGGGTGTTTTCTTCACCAGGGAAAGAATTCTTCGGTCATCCACCACAGTTGTTTTCCGTGGTCTTCCGGGTCTTTTGGTGTTGCTGAGCTCACCGGTGCGTTCCTTCTTTTTAAGAATGTTCCAAACAGTTGTTTTGGCCACGTTAATGTTTTTGCTATCTCTCTGATGGGTTTGTTTTGTTTTTTCAGCCTAATGATGGCTTGCTTCACTGATAGTGACAGCTCTTTGGATCTCATCTTGAGAGTTGACAGCAACAGATTCCAAATGCAAATAGCACACTTGAAATGAACTCTGGACCTTTTATCTGCTCATTGTAATTGGGATAATGAGGGAATAACACACACCTGGCCATGGAACAGCTGAGAAGCCAATTGTCCCATTACTTTTGGTCCCTTAACAAGTGGGAGGCACATATGCAAACTGTTGTAATTCCTACACTGTTCACCTGATTTGGATGTAAATACCCTCAAATTAAAGCTGACAGTCTGCAGTTAAAGCACATCTTGTTCATTTAATTTCAAATCCATTGTGGTGGTGTATAGAGCCAAAAATGTTAGAATTGTGTTGATGTCCCAATATTTATGGACCTGACTGTACATACCAGACTTTTAGGCCTGGTTCACACCAATGCGTTTTTAAGTGCTTTTTGCAGAAACGCACGACAGTCCATTTACTATGGTTTCTGTGGGACATGTTCACATCTATGCTTTTTTTGAACTGCGTTTTTGGAAAGGGTCAGGGACTTTATAAAATGTAAAACACTGTGTGTTTGATTCAATAGACTTCAATGGCGACGCTGCAGAAAACACATGTAGTACGTTTTTGATGCGTTTTGCATTTAATCTGCACAGCAACAAGTTGACCCAAAAATAGCAAAACGCATTAAATAAAAGCGTCAAAAACACGCATGCAAAACTGCAACACGCACTGTAAAAAGCACTGCAAAACAGACAAAACCGCAAATTGCGTTGGTGTGAACCAGGCCTTATATTGAACTCTAGCATTGGAATCTTTATCCCTGACCTCCACCTCTCCATAGTCACATGCCACCAGCTGCATTCTCCACTATGTATGCTAAATGGAAAATCTGATGGAGGTGGGGAGTTGAGTATTCTGATAAAGGCTGCAGCAGGAGAAATGACCTGAAAGCATCATTTTGACATCTAAATGTGCTGGGATTGTTTGGATTGTGCAGTTTATTGTCTTTGTGTATTTTGACTTTGCTCAGGCACTGGCTGGCTAAAGGTGCTAGATCAGCCATTCTCCACCAAGGTTCCTCCAGAGGTTGCTAGATGTTCCTTAAAGCTGGCCATACACTGGTAGAATTTTGTTTGAAATTGTTCATTTTTAGAATGTTTGTTCAATTTTTTTAATGGTTGGTGGGATCAAACTGACGTTCATTTTTGACCGTAGTGAGGAGAAAATTTGAAGGAGCAGGATAGAAATTTTCTAACAGTGTATGTGGTTTTGTTTGGGAAATTATATTTATACTAAAATCAATTGTTAAAGTGTAGTAGACTTGCTTCTGGTATTTGTACCTACAGGTGAGCTCATAATAAAGCTTACTTATAGAAAAAATGAATATCTCCTAAACATGCAGCATACTCGTGCCATTCCTTCAGAGCTCTATGCCTTGGCTATGACTCCCGTGGGCATACGTGGGAGTGACATGATCGCTGCTCTGCCAGTCAGATGGCTAGAGCCCGCGAACAGAGAAAGTGAAAATGGAAGTCCTATCAGTGGTGACAGTGTGCCGCTGGAGGGCTTTGTTTTAAGGTACGTTTCTCATAATGTGTGCAGTGCATACTAACACATTATTGCCTTCCAGGGAAATTTAGTTTTTTTCAAAACTTTACTACCGCTTTAAAAGCTAAATACTAAGTACTTTCAAAAGACATTAGCCAAGTCTCTGTTGGCGCTTCAAATGTACAAATAAGAATTTTTATCCGTAGGTTTGTTGGAAAATCAACAATGGCCACCTACCATGCTATCAATCTTGGCCAGCTTAATTGACTTCCCATCTGACCCTAGGTTCACATCTGTGCGGGTGGTGCCGCTACGGATCCGCACGAAAAATCCGCACCACCTGCACAGAGAAATAGGCACGCCGCCTGCACTGGTAAACGCAACCGTACTGGGAACTGAGGTTCCCGTGCGGGCTGTGTTTTCAAAAGAAGTTCAAGGACTTCTTCCCTGCGCGTCACGGGCACGGGAGTCCATTCAAATGAATGTGCTCTCGTGCCTGTGTAAAACGTGGCCCGCACGGCCACATATGTGTGAACCGGGGGTCATAGTGCCTGCATAGTTCCAGATCCAATGCGCCTTGACAAAGCCAGCAGCGTGACATCCATGATCTTTTTAGTTGAGTGTAAGGGGCTCATTCTAACCACCACTCTGAGGGGGGCATTCTTCCTACTGGCCACCAGTGTTTTCCTAATGACCCCTGATGGACCAATCTTAGCAGGGGTTCTCCTATATAAGTTCAATTTAGGGTGCCTACCTCCTTACCCACTTATTATTATTATTATACAGGATTTATATAGCGCCAACAGTTTGCTCAGCACTTTACAATATAACGGGAGACAATACAGCAACAATACAGTTCAATACAAGAGGGATAAGAGGGCCCTGATCCTTGGAGCTTACAATCTAGGATGTATGGACTTATACTCACGTTTGTAGCCTCTCCTTTGTCCATTGTAGCTGATGACAAATACTCAGTGCTTAACCACTTCCCGACCGGCCGCTGCATATAAACGGCCGGACAGTGGCAGTACAGGGTCGGGTGGCTGTTTATGAACGGCCTCCCCGCACCCTGCTTGTGCGCGCTCCCTGGGAGCGCGCAGCACCGCGATCCGGTGCCCGCTGTGTCCTCCGGACACAGTGAAACACCGATTGTCGGACGGGACCTCTGTGCGAGGTCCCGATCATGTGATCGCTGATTGGCCAATCAGTGATCACATGCAAAGTAGTAAGCAAGATGTCACTTGTGACATCATTGCTTACTACGTGTGAAATCTGTGAATGATCACAGAGGTCACATGGTACAAGGCTATTCACAACAGCCTTGTACCATGTGACAAGCTGTGACCAATCACAGCTCACTCAGTACTTCTCAATGAGTGCAGGAATGCACACAGAGAGAAAGAGAAATGATTGCTTTTACATCCTATATGGGTGTAAAAGCAATCATTGTACAAAAAAAAAAAAAAAAAATCTTCATCACCCCCCACAAGTAGTACAGTGTCACCATGGTGACAGTACTGCTAGGGTGACAGTATGTAAGAAAAAAAAAATACATAAAAAATAATAATATAAAAAAAAAAAAATGTAAAAAAAATGTTTAAAAATTATAATTTTTGGTTATAAACTATTTTTTTTTTTTTTTACTAAAAAGATAACGGAATACATTTTGGCAAAGATTTATGATGAAATATTATTTATTTGCAAAATTTTATAAAAAAAACACTTTTGTTCAAAATTTGTGGACTTTTTCATTTACATAGCAAAAAAAATAAAAATCCCAGCGGTGAATAAATACCACCAAAATAAAGCTTTATCTGTCTCAAAAAAATGGTAAAAAATTTATTTAGGTACATTGTTGCATGACTGCGCAATTGTCATTCAAAGTGTGATAGCGCTGAAAGCTGAAAATTGCCCTGGTCAGGAAGGGGGTAAAGGTTTCCGGTCTGGAAGTGGTTAACGGTATGGGGGAGCATGTGAGGATAAGTGGGTTGGGTGTAGGGTTGCCACCTGGTTGGTATTGTACTGGCCTGAACACTAATAATAGAAAGTGTTGTCAGTGTTAATAATAGAAAAGAGACAATAAGGTCTGTATTTTTCTCCAGAAAATGTGGCAACCCTCTTTGGGGGTCAATCTCTGTCACTTTGCCCTGACATAGTCTCTGCACATACCACACAGAAAAGCAGCACCCTCTAGTGTGCTACTAGTGTTAGTGTAGGTAAATGTATATTACGGCGGTATGGCACATGGTAATTGTGTGAATCTGTAGTTAGGTCGGGTTGCTGCAGGTCAGGCTGGAATGTGTGTGTCTAATGACAGGTTCAATAGGAGCAAAGTAAAGAAGAGGAGCACAAATCAACTTAACACAAACAGGCCGGGCTCCGTCCACTGACACCCAGCCTGTGTCTGATAGTAAAAAAACTCCCCAATGCCCTGTACTGGTGACATCACTTCCTGCCTATACCACCATGTTTTGATTTGATACTGCCAATATTTTTCAAGGAAGATTCCATTTTTATGCAACACACCACAACTGTATAGTTTGGATCAACATCGATGCAGAGATATGCAACATGAAAGTGGAAGCAGCAGGCTGATGATATCATCTCTCTGCCACCCTGCTCTCTCCCCATATCTGCATATTTCAGGTTTAGCCCATGGGCACTGTAGCCACTGCAGCAGAAATGACTGGCTTCCTGTGCTGCTTCTCCCCCTCTGACCTGAGCTCTACTGTACAGGAGATTGCAAGAGGCTGATAAAGGGCTTGTTCACACTTGACTGTTTTACCAACTCTTGCCAAATGCCCCTATAGCGTTTGGCAAGTGTTGGTCCGGCGCTTGCGGAGCGTTTTTTAACGCTCGGCAAACGCCGCATGCACGGTTCAGCAGTGGTTGCTAGGCGTTTGCCGAGCGTTAAAAACGCCCCACAAATGCCTATAATGAAGTTTGGATGGTGTTACCACTGAGCAAACGCCCCGCAACTGCGTCGCAACCGCACCGCAAACTCCGGCCTGGCGTTTGCGGAGCGGCACCATAGATTAGAATAGGAGGCTTTGACGCCTCCTGACTCGACCAGAGGCGTCCGTTTTGCCATGCCGCGCCGCTAACGCTCCCGTTAGAATAGCACCATGTGCTGCAATGGGCAGAATTGTCCGAGGCATTTGGGAAGCTGTAAAAACGCTTCCCAAACGCCTTTCTGCCGCTTGAAAACAAGGCTAGTGTGAACGTAGCCAAAAGGTCTGATTTGGGTTCCCACACTGCTAGTATTTAAATCTCTTCCCCAGGCATCAGCTCACCCAACTAATCACTAGATTAGGAAAATAATCTAAAAAGCTAGAAACATCTTTTACTCACCTAAATGGGTCCCACTGTGGAAGAGATGGGTCCTTCTTTGGGTGTCAATGTCACTACCTGGATGAGTGGGCTACTCCTTTGTGGGAGTCCAGAGGAAGGGTCCTTCAATGGCTCCAAAAGACTACATAGTGGGATGACAAGAAGATGACACATCCCCCTGTGCTTTCTCTTTTATGCTTTCTCCTTTTTGCAGGATCTATTTGTGGATGGTTTGTTCCTTGTGGTGTGTAAGCTGTGTTAAAGGATAAATTTACCTTTTGCTGATAAAAAAATGTGCATTTTTTATTTTTTGTAGTAGGAGCCTGTAAAGCATTGCACCAGTAATCAGTAGATCGCTAATGCCATGCAGGTCTCCTGCAGACTGTCAGTGTATCGGCTTGCTAGTACATCCCATATGGGAAAGCTGATACTTCTGTCAGGAAGACTCAATGAACCACCACAGTCTTCACACTTGTAGTTAACCACTTCAATACCGGGCACTTTTACCCCTTTCCTGCCCAGGCCAATTTTCAGCTTTCAGCGCTGTTGCACTTTGAATGACAATTGCGCGGTCATGCAACACTGTACCCGTATGAAATTTTTAACATTTTTTTCACACAAATAGAGCTTTCTTTTGGTGGTATTTAATCACCACTGAGTTTTTTATTTTTTGCTAAATAAAACAAAAAACACCTGAAACTTTTGAAAAAGAAACGCACTTTCCTTTTTCTGTTGTAAAATTTTGCAAATAAATAACATTTCTTCATAAATTTAGGTCAAAATGTATTCTGCTACATTTCTGTGGTGAAAATAATAATAATAATGGAATTTGTATTTTTTTCAAATGTTTCTATTTTTTATTAAATTTTTTCTTATATTTACTATTTTATTTTTCAGCACACTGTGACCAAAGCAATACAATGTTACCATAGTAACATTGAACTACTCTGGGCAAGTGATCAGGATTTTATATTTATTTTTTTTAACAGATTATGATTGCTAATACCAATGTATTTCATTGATATTTGCAGTCATTGTTACTGAATGAAACTGATTCATTCAGTCTTTTGTTGTGATTAGCTGTGATTGGGCAAAGCTGAACACTTGATACAGATGGGCTGTGATTGGCCCTGTCTGTATTATGTGTCTGCCTTGACCAGTCACAGCTAACAACATAATTGTATACAATGGATGGCATAACAGAAAGCCATCCATTGTGTACAATTGACATATGATCTGCTGTGATTGGTCACAGTGGTTACATGACACTGGCAACGGACCGGTGCAGTGATATGTCATCGGATGTGTCCCGTGGACACAGCCAGTGACAGAATGTGCCGCTGCGCAGCCCTGTGGCTGTGTGAGCGGCTCGTTGTGACAGGACGATATATGATGCCCTGTCACAACGAGGAGTGTCCCACCTGGCCATCAATCTGCTATAGGCCAGACGGGAAGGTGTTAACTGAGAACTACAAGCTGCTAAGGCTGTTGAGACTTGTAGTCCATTCATTCACAGAACACTGTGAATGAATGATGTGGCCATGTGGACGGAGCCCTGCACTGCCACGCTCTTTTTAAAAAATGATAGCTAGTACTGGGAATTTCTCCGTGTACTGCTGTCACAGGGAGGAGGGGGATCAGGTGGTGGCTGCAGGATCAGGAACATGTTGTATGTTCTACCCTAAAAATAGGTGGAACATGTAACATGTTCCCAAATGTGAACTTATCCTTTAAGTGATATATTGCTGCAAATCAGAGGAAGGAAGATTAAGTGGAGTTTTTTCCCAGCTAGATCTGGTATTGCTAAAAATAGAGGAGAGTGGTGTAGTGATATCAAAGCACGTTTCATGACTTACTTTGTAAGAGAAGGTGTCGAAAACCTCTGGTGAGCCCTGGTGGTGTGTTTAAAGACACAGTACCCCTAAGTGGAATTTGGTTTTTACTCACTTATTTGTTAAGCCAGGCATGCCCATCTGGAGAGTCGTAGTAATATCACAATAGTTGTGTACAAAACGATGTATATCTAACTTTGCATTATACTGAATCATCTAACATACTACACCATATGTTTTTTTATACTCGGGGTCCCACTAGATTTAAAGCAGCTGAAGGGGTCCTAGTGTGGATGCAGAAGGACTGGTGGAAAGGCATTTATGTGGGGTGTAGATTCTAACTTGGAGATACTAATGAAACCTCTCATCTACTGTATATGACTGATTTACAAGGAGATTTTAAGAATCATTTATTTTGTGAGTAAAATAATACCAAAGTTTAGGATTACACTATGGAGATATCTTTTTCTTTTTAACATGCACCTCAAGTCAAAGGATTAAGGAGAAAAAAATCTGATGCGAGTGAGAAGGAAGAGGTGATCAGTAGATCTGGTATACACAGGGTCGGACTGACAACTCATGGGGCCCCCGGGCAATAGGGGATCATGGGACCCCTGTGTCCTTGCCCAAACTCAAAAAAGCCTTTGAAAAAGGTACCAGGGGCATCTCATGGGGCCCCCTACTGACCCCGGGCCCTCGGGCAGTGCCCGAGTTTCCAAATGGTCAGTCCACCCCTGGGTATACACATCCTTTTTTTAGAAGAGCGTTTTTTTACCTACCTGTAATTTAAGGGGTCAATATATTTTGGTGAGCCTCAAACTATTGTAGACACTTTGAACAATTTTTTGGAGAAATTAACAATTGAGTACTGTCCGTGATACTTTTTTTATTTGCACTAACATACAATTTTGAGGACAAGCTTTCGAGGTATGTCCCCTTCTTCAAAGTCCAAACAGTACTATTACAAATCACAAAGTTTAAGCAGAATGTTAGAAGGGATTGAGAAAAAAAAAAAAGGCTACAGATAAGATACATCAAGAGCGAGGGGGGAGGGGGGGGGGATACTACACTCACACAGAGGGGGTCAAGCTTCAGCTAATAGATAGTCATAAAGCTGTTGGATAATGGTTGAGGAGTCCCATGTCCAAGTTAAGGCCGTTATCTTTTGTGTCAATTAGAATTATCATTCTTAATTCAAATGTTTTTCTTTCCTGGATAGATTTG
This sequence comes from Staurois parvus, assembly GCF_062004578.1. NCBI lineage: Eukaryota > Metazoa > Chordata > Amphibia > Anura > Ranidae > Staurois > Staurois parvus. The sequence goes on along the minus strand of NW_028317914.1, from coordinate 3,762,596 downwards.
AATTTTCCTTTCAGAACCAAAACATTGAGGTCTTCCATATTGTGGCCTGGTTGTGTGAAATGGTGTCCTACAGGTGTGCAGAAGTCATCTTCTTTATGTTCCTTGATGGTATGTCTGTGCAGATTCATCCTTGTTTGCAACTTCTGTCCTGTTTCACCAACATAAGATCCTTTGCTGCATTTTCTGGATAAGGTACAAAACATTACTGGAGGTGCAGCTGTATGATCCGGAAATATTGAAGATCCCTTTTGAGTGTCTGACACTTTTTGATAGATTGATTTGGTTGCACAGTTTGCAGCGTTTCTTATTGCAGGGTGTGCTTCCATTATTTGTGACATCATAATCAGAAGGAAGTTTCCTACTGATTAGTTTATTTCTGAGGTTGGGGGGTTGTCTGAAAGCTAGTATTGGGGGTTGCTGGAATATTTCTTTCAGAGTTCCATCCTCTGTTATGATGGGTTGTAAATCTTTGATTATTTTTCTTATTCCTTCTAGTGCTGGTGTCAGAAATGGACTGGCCAGCAATGGTGGGACTCACCTGCCTTTTGATCTGCAGTACCAGGGCTGGCCAGCGGGTGCTCCCAGCAATCAGAGACTCAACCTTTCAGCCAGCTAACACCTGGAACTGATGATACTGGTGTATTTAAGGGATGGCCAGACTTGCAGACTCTGCCTTGGTGTTGTGTTTGTCCTGGGCCCTGTATCTGTCCTGCATCCTGTTTCTGTTCCTTTGCTGACCCTGCCTGATCTGAACCGCTGCTGACTTCTCCTGCTCTGATCCCGGCTCGCTCCTGACCATCCCTCTGCCTAACCCTCTGTACCACTCTGCTTGCTACCTGTTCTGATCCCTGGCTTGTGACCCTGACCATCCCTCTGCCTGACCCTCTGTATTACGCTGCTAGCTACCTGCTGAACCTGGCCTGTGACCCCGACCCATCTCCGCTTGCTCCCCCTGTACCTACCTGCCCTATTGATATTGACCCGGCCTGCCTGACGACGCTTGCTTGTATGTACTGTTATCTGTGGGTGGTTGGTTTGGTTTGTTTGCACTGTATTATGTTTTAGTATTGCACTGCGTTTATGTTTGTATGGTTAGTGGTAATAAATTATATTGTTTATCACATATCTGAAGTCTGCGTTTCCCTGCGTCAGTCACACACCTCTGGTCACACCTGGGAGCCCTGACAGCTGGGTTGTATGTGGTTACTAGAGGTACACGGTTGTTTGTTTTTTTCTCTTTGTACTGAAGTAGATTTTCCCTTCGTGTTCTCAAGGCTGTGTTTATGCCGGTGTTGATAGTTTTGTCCTTGTAACCTTTCTTATGGAAGGCGTACGGACAGTACTCAATTGTTTCTGTCGCAAATGCACTAATACGGCTACAATCACCTTGGAGAAATTAAGGATTTTTAATCTATTGAATTTTTATCTTCATGGATTACACTATTGACTACACTATTGATTTCTAATTCACAGATTTCATGTGAGACTTTTTAATTTATATAGTGGTCCTCACTTTATGTTAAGGATTTAACATTTATTACATGTATTAAAAAAGTTTATTTGGTATTTAGAACACTGGGGAGTGCATTTTTATTGGCAGCTGGCTATATTAGTTATTAATATAATAGATATTGTTAAATTTAGGACAGTCACAGTTTTAATTAATTTGTATATCCAGGTGAGTAAGGACCTTCTCCTCAAGTTTTTTTTAAGAGGTTATAAATGGGTGGAGGGAGGGAAGGTAGGGAGGTTTGCGTATGCCCAGAGATACCTTGTAAAACAACCCATTCAGTTTAAAATAGAAAAATGTGTGTTTACATATAAAACATTGAATACCCTTTTTCACATTCCCTCTGTTCTCAGCTGCAGAATGAGCTCAGAGAGGTGGGGGAAGAGAAAGAGCAGCAGACTGGTCTTCCCAGTGACACACATTAGACCCACCGCCAGTTTGCCTTCTAGACTGCCCCCCCCCCCTTCCCGGGCTGTTCTGTGTATTAATCCTGCAGCCTCCTGGGGGATCTGATATAAGTACCCCAGGACACTACAGGACCAGGTACACATAATTCTGGCCTAGGCCAAATGCCAAATGATGGAGCTTAGAATTCATTGAATTAATATATATATGGCATCTAGGACCTGTCACGCAAGGCCCTATGCAACCTGGTTCTCACCAGAGTCTAATCAAAGAAATTGCATGCAGAGGAATTTGATTTAAATCAATCTTCTCCTACACATGATTGGATGTATGAGAAGGGATTGAGATGTGTTAGAAATTCTGTATATAGCCCTTCACAACACAGTGCACAGTCCACATGCATACCTTCCAACTTTCTGAGATGGGAATAAAGGACACCTGTTAGCTGAAGTATGTAGGCATTGGTTAAACCCACAAGTGAGTTTTTACCACTACTATTCCTTTATGTTGGCTCTTAAAATTTACAAATGCAGCAATTTAGAAATTGGATGAAAGGTTTAGCACTGTGGAAAACTTTTTGATAGCTATGTAGTGCATTTTATATACAACTATATAGATCAGACCAAAATGAGCGACAAATGAGGAGGAAAGAAGGACAGAGGGACATTGCTCCAAATGAAGGACAGTCCCTCAAAATCAGGGACAGTTGGGAGCTATGCACATGTGTTTATTTGCTGCTTCTCTGCAAACTGGAAACTTTATTCAGGAAGAAGACATAGAGTATAGTCAAAGATGCAGTTACAAACTTATAAACACTGCTATCTACTGGCTGAAAAATGTATCTCTACTGAATACTGATGTACAGTAGTTGTTGCACACAAATACATAAGCAGTGTTTTCCAACGCCTCCACTCAACAACTACTCCTTATATTAGTCCCAATTCGGATCTCAGTTCTAGAAATCCACGTTTTGTAAGCAGTTTTGTCAAGCATCCGCTTTTGTTTCTCATGGGTTGGAAGTCTTTGAATCTCATCCCCTGAATCTGGCTCTGGTTTTAATGCTACGCAAGCAACATCAGACAGAAGTTTGGCTGGGATGCCTTTATTGCTTCTGGTGGATTTCCTAACTGAAGCCTCTTGTAGTTTGGTTTCTTCTTTTACAATACTTAGATTGCATTAATATCTATTTTTGTGTCACTTTTTTTGCTCATCTTCATGTGACATCGATGTGGAATTTCCTTCAGTTTGAATCATTTGTGTTAGTTCATTACATTTTGAACACACTGAAGTTTCATCGACAAATACAATTCTACTGATGGTTATCTTGTTTGTGTCTTGGTGTAGAATTTTGTAACCCTTTGAGATTCATTGTACCCCAAAGTACACTTTCCTTTTTTCAAGCATCCAATTTTCTTTTTGGATGTGCACATAGGCTTTGCTTCCAAAAATTTTGGGATGGTTAAAATTTTCCATTCCACGTTTCAAATGGAGTTTCTCAGTTGATTTTCCTGGTAGTTGATTTTGGAGATAGCATGCAGTCATAATTGCCTCTACCCAGTATGTGGTTGGCATATCTGCATCAAACAGCATGGTTCTTCCACTCTCACATAGAGTATGGTTAATTATTTCTGCTACCCTGTTTTGTTTTGGGTTGAATGTACAGTTTGAAATATTATGCCATGCTTTGTGAGAATCGCCTGTGTATTATCACCTGTATATTCAGTTCCATTGTCTGTGCGCATTTTGCCAAACTTGTTGCTTACTTGAGCCAGTACTGTTCAGGTTTCTCTGGTACTTCACTTTTGTTGTGTAACAGATATAGTGTAGTATATCAGCAGTAATCATCTAAAAAGTGAGAAAATACCTCTGCACCCCAATGGGCTCTCGCTGTCTCAGCCAATGCGGAGGAAGAGTCCCCAGACAGTGGAGGCTGTCTAGAACGTCGCTGGATTGGAGGGGTCTCAGGTAAGGGGGGGGAGTCTGGGGTACCGCTGCATTCAAAAGGTTTTTTACCTTCATGCATAGAATACATGAAGGTAAAAAACTTTGAGCCTTTAGAACTAATTTAAGTCCAGAGGTAAGCTCTGCTATTACTTTGCTTTGCATTTTTCCTTTTATACAGCTGGTGCATTTCATTGTGTGATCACATGAACTAATTTTTATGCCACTTGCATAGTCATTTGCAGTTAATTTCTTTATTATTTCAGGTCTTCAGTGCCCAAGTTGCCTGTGTAAATGCAGTTTCAATGTTTTCCTCATTGGCAGTATTAACCACCTGATTGCAGTACAGCTGATACAGTTCATCAGTAATTATAACCTTTGCAAGTAAGATATCACCTTTTGTGATGACACAACTGTCATCTTGGAAGGTCACTACATTGCATTGTTTTGTGAGTTTCTTCACTGACAAAAGATTTCTTTCAAGAGCAGGGACATACAGGACATTTTTCACAGGTATCTTTCTGGTAACACTGAGAAATAGGACAGTAAGGAATGCCATCTCCTATTCCTTCTGATTCCATTATTTGCCAATTAGCTGTGGTGATTTTTTTCTCTTTTACCCTGGTCAATGTGAATAAAGAAATTTTTTGTCATTTGTCATGGGACTCATAGCTCCTGAATCAACACAATAAAGGGGAAAATTCCCAGCTCAGCTTACCAACCAGCTTGCAAACAAACCAAATTAGCCTGTCTAACAGTATGCGTTAAAAACAGGGGTTTAGTTAGCACACATTTGCAAACAAATGCATAAGCTGCAAAGCCTCTTCACGGCTCCCTGATATTCTGCAGTTCCTAACTCTACAAATTTTGAGAGCCCCCATAGTAGAGGGACATGTATTTAATGGATAGACTGAGGGCAGGTGAATCTGAGGGAGTCCACCCCTTCAACACACCATGCATGCAAAGATAAGATGCAATTTATGGATTAAAAAACATTTATTATCTGAAGAAAAATCTGTTTCCTCTTTCACACTTTTGGCCTTTTATAGTTTAGCTTGTTTTTGCATTCTAGCTTTTATGTGTTTCTTGTTGCATGTTACATTTTTATTACTATTTTTTGTCTTTAAAGCAGATTCTGTGACAGAGGTACTGTCACTATTAATGCTTTTTGTTTTACGCCTTTATTCATCCATAAGCTTGAGTTGCCACTAAGTAATACTGCTGCGACATGGAAATCTTTTATTTCTTCTCCTATACCTCTCAGGCTTTAAACTATTTCCAAGGTGTGCCTTATGTAACCTGCATATCCTGGCCTTTCATCAGCTTGGTTTTGTATAGCTTTCTAATCAAATACAGTTTATTGCTGAGATTAGCTCTTTCATGCACATTTTGTAATTCTTCTAACATTTCTTTAGCAGTTTCACACTTACATATATGAATGATTTGATCATCTTCTATGCTAAGAGAGATTGTGCTCTGAACTTTATGATGTTTCTCTATCCACTCATCCAAAGGGTGTTCTGGCCTGACTTCATTTATACATTTCCACGGACCTTCTCTTATTAGCAACATTTTCATCTTGAATTTCCAAGACTGGTAGTTCTGGTTTGTCAGATTTGAAAATGAAAGCTTTGTTGCAGTTGTGTTATTGGCCATTTTCTTTTATTCTGTTGCAAGCTTCTCTCTATTGCTGTATCTTGCACTTCTTTTGCTGTAGTCAGTTATGTTTGGATGGGTGTCTGGGCTGTGTCTGGGTCTATAACCTGTTAGAGATTCTGTATATAGCTCTATAGAACAGACAGTGCACAGTCCAAATGTGTTTATCTGCTGCTTCTCTGCAAACAGGAAACAGGAACGTTATTCAGGAAGAAGACATAGAGTATAGTCATAGATGCAGCTACAAACTTATAAACACCTCCATCTACTGGCTGAAGAATATATCTCTACTGAATACTGATGTACAGCAGTTATTGCACACAAATACATGAACAATGTATTCTAACAAGATGACAGATAGGATTGGGGAAGATACGTGAAGGCACACAGCCTAGGGGGGTTGGTTTGGGGTTTTATTTTTAATTCTCTGTGGAGGCAAATTAAATTATTGTAAGCTAAATTACTTCTGACCTTTTAACTCTACTTCGGTACATTGAAAGGGAGCCACTGACCTGTCTGACTGTGCTAATTATTGCTAATTCATTAGGCGTATAAAGAAGAGTGTCTTCTAACTGCATGCAATATGTTGGTATGCGTGGGTGAAAAGACAAGCTTAGTAACCATGTCCGCTGTGAATATGATCAAATTATTAACCATGTCGGTTGTGAATATAATCAAATTAAAAATTACATTTCATCTGTTTTTTTTTAAATAAATTTGATATAGTTTCAGGGTCAGGTTCAGGTTTGTATGCCTTCAGTGCTGCATGTCATGGTGGCAAATCAGATCATTCATTTAGCAATTCTAATTGTTTTGTATTTATTTCATTAGAATTCATTCATTAAAATAAAGCCGGGTGATCCTGCCATGAAGGTCTTTGTTCAAGCACTTCCTGTTATGAGGTAACAGCGGAATGCTGATTGTGCTCCAGAGTTGGCACCTTGTCACATGCACCCCTGGTAAAGACAAGTGGCTGTGCTGACACATACCCCAACCCCTAGCAACTCCATAAGTCTGCCACTTACCTGTCCTCCATCCAGAGCAGCCTTTCTCAACCTTTTCAACACAGGAACTCCTGAAATAACTTCCTGGTCTCAGGAAACTCCTGCAAAAAATTACTGTCTAAAACTAATGATACAATAGTGTGATGGTCAGTGGGAAGAATGTCTTTCTTACTTGTGTCTTTGGGAAGAATTACCCCCTTACAGATAGCTAAAAAGATCATCGGTATCAGTAGAAATGTACAGTATCTGAGAGTCAGAAATTTCTCATTGCTCCCGGAACCCATAGCAACCTCTGGAGGAACCCTGGTTGAGAAACCCTGATCCAGAGAGTTCTTCCATGGAGGCCCTGGAATGGGATGCCGATCCTTTAAGAATGAATAAGAAATGTACAGTGCATGGGTGACCTGTCTAGGATACTTTCTGTGGGCATGTTCTGTGGCTTTCAGGGACCCACAGTGCAGATCTTTGTGGATCAAAGAAAGGTAAGTGGCAGACTTGGGTGGTTGCTGGAATTTTTGGGTTAGCTGCATTTTAAGGATAACTAAAGGGATAGTTATCTTTTAAAGTTGAACTCTAGGGAGAATTACATTTATACAGCTTTTTAGGGGTGACAACAGTCTGTCCCTCATTCCAAACTGTTCTCCTGTGTTGTCACATGAGTTTTAGATGGAGACTACAAGTGACAACACACAGATTAAGCAGGTATGGTCCACTGTTGTCACGACTGTTAAGCCCACTCGGAGGATAGCCATGCAGTCATCACTGGAGTATGTACATTTAGACAAAAGTGCCTGCAGGAGATCAATAGTGTAACAAAGGCTTACAGAGAGAAAAAAAGACATTCCCCCCAGGAATGATCTTTTCCATCAATTCGGGCACTTCTGCCACTGATTCTTTGGTTTATTCATTAAACACAAATTATCTGTTACTTTGCAAGGGATTTTGCCCTAGAGTTTAGTGAACGTGATGACATTTTATTTTGCAAAGAATACCCATGTATTCCTGGGAAATAAATAAAAAAAAAGTATTTTTGCTTGCACATGATTGGATGGAGGAAGTCAGCAGAGCTTCATCTCATTCAATAAGCTCAAGGGCAAATTATTTTGCAATGTGAGCAGAGCAGTTTATTTCCATTTACTAACCTAACTCCACTATGATACTGAATCACAGTGGGGTTGATTTACTAAAGGAAAACAAACCGTTCACTTCGCAAAGGAAAGCAAATATTCTCTTAGCTTAGTAAATGAGGTGATGCTCTGCTGACTTTCATCATCCAACCATATACAAGCAAAATTCATTTTTTTCAATATTCCATGCACATGACCGGGTGTTTGTTGCAAAGTGAAATTCCACGACATTCACTAAGCTCTGGGAAAATACCCTTGAAAAGTGAACAGCCTATTTGCCTTTAGTAAATCAGTCCTAATGAGTGAATAGATGCTTGTTTCAGCACCATCAAAAACCAATGAAAGGATTTGTCATTGCGACACACCCCTCATTATTACATCCCGCCCCCTTACTAATCATCAGCAGAACAGAGAAGGCTGGATGTAATTGATTACACAAAGAAGGCTTCGCATTAAAGCGGTTTAACCTCTTCTTTACCTTGTTCTTAAAGCAGTTACCCTGTAAAGGCCTTGACAAGTTAAACAGTTTTTTTTGGTCAGCACCTGGGCTCATATAATATTTAGTGTGACTGTTTCTGTTTTTGCGTTTGATTCGATTATGTCATGAAGGTACATTGTCCTGAGGTCGTAAATCAAACCCTACCCAGTTCAACCACATTTTTTATGTGATGTTTTTATGAAGGATTGCAAAATGAACATTAAAAATGAAACACACCTAAATGCAAATCACTTTTTCAGTTGGAAGGAACCCAAGTTTAGACAAGCTGGTCTGGTTCCAAGTGACTGATGACGGTGCAGTGCTGGAAGAGTTAAAGCTTACAGGCCAGAAAGGCAGAGTAAGCACAGAGGTTATGTGATGTTTTCTATGTGAATTATTGATAATCTTGTCTCTGTCATTAGCAGCATGTTGTGTGCTCAAAATTCAGACATGCTTCACAGACTTTCACCAGCCAGCACTTTTTCAGAAATAGTAGAAGGATGGCACAGGTAGATTCACTGAGACTTCAAACAGAGCAGCGATGAGAGTAAAAGTGCAGTAACCAAGGGCAACAAATCTGTCAAATGATTTGAGATGAAATCTGATTGGTTGGTAGATATTACCACTCTGCAAATCCCAATTGCTCTGTTATGTTTTGCTCTTTACATGTTATGAACATAACATGGCTTAACCTCCCTGGCGGTATGATTATTTCAGATTTTTGGTGCTGAAAGCGGTGCCATTATTTTGCATGGAAATTTGACGTTTTATATTGTAGGCCTGTAAGTTTTATGAATAACTCACTGAAATCTGTTCGAAAAAGAGTCTAGTAAACATCCCTGGTAGGATAAAACTTGAAACACAAAATCATAAATTATAATTTAATAATCATAAAAAATAATAATATAATAATAATAATTTTTTTAATCAAATCAAAAACACTGAAATTTGAAATAGAGCACCAAGTTCGCACATCACTGAGCAAAGTCGCAAAATCGTTTTCAGTGTCTGATGACGAATTTTCCCACGAATCATTATCACTCAATTCTGCAAGTAGTTCTAATTTACTCATATATTCTAACCTTTTTGTGATACAATAATAATACAATTAAACCTTAAAGTGTCATATATAATCACCAAAACCCCCCATAAATTGTCCAAAAAGAAAAAAAGAAAAATCCAACGAAAAGTCCAGTGTTCAAAAAAGTCCCAGATTTCCAAACTTTATCATCCAATAAGAAGAATTGAATCCTATTCCATCCCGTGATAACCTCAAAGAAAAAAATATATAGATACTCTAGTGTATTACCCTTATATAAAAGAATATTCACTCTGTGCAAAAACACAACCTATAAAAATGTGCAAAAACTTTTTAGATTAAATTAATAATTAATTAATAATTATATATAGTGCACATATCAACTACAGATTAAACTGTGAGCACTCCGTGAACACTGCAACACTGTGCAACCACCAACACCAATAGTATTACATACTATTACCCTCTGTATATATATATATATATATATATATAATCAGCTCATCAGCATTAAATCAGAGATCTTCCATTTCCTCTTCAAAGATATTTTCCAAGGTCCTCAAAAGACAAGAAGGGTCTCAAGACTCATATTCAAAGTATAGGGAAAATTTTAATAGCCACTTACATTTAAAATTCCAAATTTCCAGCTCCAAACATGGCTCCTATGCAAGTTCTAACAAACAAATGCAGTAAGCCATGTGTGACCAACCAAGTCCGGAAGTGACGAAATGCGTTAGGGGTGTGACGTCAAGACGCACGTACGCAGACCGGAAGTGTCGCCGTGGCCATTTTGTTGGTTGTTCACACATGGCTTACTGCATTTGTTTGTTAGAACTTGCATAGGAGCCATGTTTGGAGCTGGAAATTTGGAATTTTAAATGTAAGTGGCTATTAAAATTTTCCCTATACTTTGAATATGAGTCTTGAGACCCTTCTTGTCTTTTGAGGACCTTGGAAAATATCTTTGAAGAGGAAATGGAAGATCTCTGATTTAATGCTGATGAGCTGATTATATATATATATATATATATATATACAGAGGGTAATAGTATGTAATACTATTGGTGTTGGTGGTTGCACAGTGTTGCAGTGTTCACGGAGTGCTCACAGTTTAATCTGTAGTTGATATGTGCACTATATATAATTATTAATTAATTATTAATTTAATCTAAAAAGTTTTTGCACATTTTTATAGGTTGTGTTTTTGCACAGAGTGAATATTCTTTTATATAAGGGTAATACACTAGAGCAGTGGTTCTCAACCTTTCTAACGCCGCGACCCCTTAATACAGTTCCTCATGTTGTGGTGACCCCCAACCATAAAATTATTTTCGTTGCTACTTCAGAACTGTAATTTTGCAGTGGGAGGAATAGTGCCCCATCATTGGTATCAGTGGGAGGACTAGCGCCCCATCATTGGTATCAGTGGGAGGAATAGTGTCCCATCGTTGGTATCAGTGGGAGGAATAGTGCCCCATCATTGGTATCAGTGGGAGGACTAGCGCCCCATCACTGATGTCAGTGGGAGGAATAGTGTCCCATCGTTGGTATCAGTGGGAGGAATAGTGTCCCATCATTGGTATCAGTGGGAGGAATAGTGTCCCGCCATTGGTGTCAGTGGGAGGAATAGTGCCCCATCATTGGTATCAGTGGGAGGAATAGTGCCCCATCATTGGTATCAGTGGGAGGACTAGCGCCCCATCACTGATGTCAGTGGGAGGAATAGTGTCCCATCGTTGGTATCAGTGGGAGGAATAGTGCCCCATCGTTGGTGTCAGTGGGAGGAATAGTGCTCCATCATCGGTATCAGTGGGAGGAATAGTGCCCCATCATTGGTGTCAGTGGGAGGAATAGTGCCCCATCATTGGTATCAGTGGGAGGAATAGTGCCCCATCATTGGTGTCAGTGGGAGGAATAGTGCCCCATCATTGGTGTCAGTGGGGGGAATAGTGCTCCATCATTGGTGTCAGTGGGAGGAATAGTGTCCCATCATTGGTGTCAGTGGGAGGAATAGTGCCCCATCATTGGTATCAGTGGGAGGAATAGTGTCCCATCATTGGTGTCAGTGGGAGGAATAGTGCCCCATCATTGGTGTCAGTGGGAGGAATAGTGCCCCATCATTGGTGTCAGTGGGAGGAATAGTGCCCCATCATTGGTATCAGTGGGAGGAATAGTGCCCCATCATTGGTATCAGTGGGAGGAATAGTGCCCCATCATTGGTGTCAGTGGGAGGAATAGTGCCTATCATTGGTGTCAGTGGGGGGAGGAATAGTGCCCCATCGTTGGTGTCAGTGGGGGGAGGAATAGTGCCTATCATTGGTGTCAGTGGGGGGAGGAATAGTGCCCCTTCGTTGGTGTCAGTGGGGGGAGGAATAGTGCCCCATCGTTGGTGTCAGTGGGGGGAGGAATAGTGCCCCATCGTTGGTGTCAGTGGGGGGAGGAATAGTGCCCCATCATTGGTGTCAGTGGGGGGAGGAATAGTGCCCCATCGTTGGTGTCAGTGGGGGGAGGAATAGTGCCCCATCGTTGGTGTCAGTGGGGGGAGGAATAGTGCCCCATCGTTGGTGTCAGTGGGGGGAGGAATAGTGCCCCATCGTTGGTGTCAGTGGGGGGAGGAATAGTGCCCCATCGTTGGTGTCAGTGGGGGGAGGAATAGTGCCTATCGTTGGTGTCAGTGGGGGGAGGAATAGTGCCTATCATTGGTGCCAGTGGGAGGAATAGTGCCCCATCGTTGGTGTCAGTGGGAGGAATAGTGCCGCATCGTTGGTGTCAGTGGGAGGAATAGTGCCCCATCGTTGGTGTCAGTGGGGGGAGGAATAGTGCCTATCATTGGTGTCAGTGGGGGGAGGAATAGTGCCCCATCGTTGGTGTCAGTGGGGGGAGGAATAGTGCCCCATCGTTGGTGTCAGTGGGGGGAGGAATAGTGCCCCATCGTTGGTGTCAGTGGGGGGAGGAATAGTGCCCCATCGTTGGTGTCAGTGGGGGGAGGAATAGTGCCCCATTGTTGGTGTCAGTGGGGGGAGGAATAGTGCCCCATCGTTGGTGTCAGTGGGAGGAATAGTGCCCCATCGTTGGTGTCAGTGGGAGGAATAGTGCCCCATCGTTGGTGTCAGTGGGAGGAATAGTGCCCCATCGTTGTTGTCAGTGGGGGGAGGAATAGTGCCTATCATTGGTGTCAGTGGGGGGAGGAATAGTGCCCCATCGTTGGTATTAGTGACACAAATGATGGGGCACTATTCCTCCCACTGACACCAATGATACTTACCTTGCTGACCCCTGCTCCAGCCTGGGCTCGCTCTCTCCCTCTCCCATCTACAGCCTGCAGAAGCAAAATTTGCACTTACCTGTCAGCAGTCTTCCTTCTCTGGCCTCTCTCCTCTTCACTCGGTCCTGCAGCTCCCTCGATCTTCTTCGATCTGCGCGCTCTGCCGCTCGGCTCCTCCTCTCCAAGCTCCACCTCCTCGCCGGTGATTGGCCGCCTGTGTGCCTCTCCTGAGCTACAGTTCCGGTGGCCAATCAGCGGCGAGGAGGCGGAGCTGTTGAGTGATCCCGGAGGTGTGGCCAGGTTACAGGGGCAGCATATCATCCCGCCCACAGATCGCGAGACAGAGCAGCGGTGTCTCGGTTCCTAAGACCATCAGAAATATGTGTTTTCCGATGGTCTTAGGCGACTCCTGGGAAATGGTTGTTCGACCCCCAAAGGGGTCGCGACCCCCAGGTTGAGAACCGCTGCACTAGAGTATCTATATATTTTTTTCTTTGAGGTTATCACGGGATGGAATAGGATTCAATTCTTCTTATTGGATGATAAAGTTTGGAAATCTGGGACTTTTTTGAACACTGGACTTTTCGTTGGATTTTTCTTTTTTTCTTTTTGGACAATTTATGAGGGTTTTTGGTGATTATATATGACACTTTAAGGTTTAATTGTATTATTATTGTATCACAAAAAGGTTAGAATATATGATTATTACACTTTCTAGGGAGAAAGTATGACTTTTTGAGGGGTTTGAAGTGGAAGAGGTTATATATTTATTTATTAGTTCTAATTTACTATCGCTGTTCTCTAGATGGTCTAAAACCGCTTTTGACCTAAAGGGACGCTTTTTGGACGCCATGGAAGTTTCTCAGTTCCAAGGTAGAAAGAACAGTAAAAATGCAGGCAGGGTACAGGACAAAGCACTAGGGACAAAATGTATGTGAAATGCTTTGATACAGTAATGTTTTACTATGTGATTTTAGTGAATGTCACTTTTTAACATTTTAAAATTTCCCACCGGTTCCAGCCCCCGTACGTCCCGTACGTTCCGACGCTTGCAGGGACTGGAACCTGGAACCCCAGCCGGAGGAGATGGCTGGGGATGCTGCAGTGGGGACATCGTGGGAGCCAAGGACAAGGTAAGTGCAAGAGGGAATCACTGAGCAATGCTGCAGGGAAATTAAGCTGGCCATACATGGATCAAAATTTGGGCACATCAGGGATCGGCTAACTTTGGTTCCATGTGTGGCCACTGTAGTTAAACAGAAGTTGATCTATCGATCAACTTCTATTTTTTCACCCTGTCAAGGAAAAAAAAAAGCTTGACCAACGTATGCAGCCAATGGCTCACTGTATATTAGTGATTGGTCAGTGGGAAGAATGCTCCTTACATTTATGGTCAATTGGAAAAAAAAACCCTCTAACAGATAGCTAAAAATATCAGAGGGAAGATCAAACGATCATCTGAGAAGCAGACATTGCTGCTTGCTCAAGGAACTGTTAGCAACCTCTGAAAGAACCCTGGTTCTGAAAGGCTGATTCAGGTGAAGAGTCCTACTTTTTTTTCGCTGCATATTTTTTCAGTTCCCATTCTGGGCAAATGAACATGGTTATTTTAAGACCCCCCCCCCCCCATCTCTCCGTCCAGCAGCACATACTTATGTTTCCTTTGTCCCTCACCTCTGCATTCAGCACTGGAAGCCAAAAGAAATACCCAGCTCTTCAAAGTGTGGCCTCCCTCCTTGTGACAGCGCTGGGACAATCAATGCTGTCATGCAGCAATACACAGGGATTTCCTTCCAACTGAATGGAGCAGTGTGGGATCAAAAGAAAGATAAGCATGTACAGGTGGGGGTGGTGGGGGTCAGCATTAAATGTACCTATTAAGTTGCCTTACATAGGCAAAGCAACAGAGAACTAACATTTTATTCCAGAGAACTAGCATTTTTTTCCCTGGTATGTAGATACTGAGAAGATTGTGTCAGGGACAACTACTGTGGATAGCGTGGCTTCCTGCTCCATTATAATGATGCATGTAACTGAAGCGAATGGCATGTGCCACAATATCAAAGCAGGTAGACCTGTTTTCAAGTCTATCTGTGGCACCCAAGTCAGCTTTTGTTTCAAAGTCAAATTAACAAAAGGAATGTGGCAGCTTTCAATATAGAAAACTGCCATAGATCCCTGTCAGATTAAACCTGATATACAGGATGTGAACTGTCTGCCAGAAATCTGTTGGACAGCTGACATGCCTCTTTGCTCCTGCAATGGATGCTACTCCAGTAGAGCCTGCATTTAGACAAAGGAGGCTTCTTTTCCTGCCTATATGCCAAGCAAAAGCAGGGTCACCAGTCTTCGCTCTCAGCTGAGTGGGGGTAAGCAGGGGGAGCCAAAGCAAGCAGCTCTACCTCTTCATGATATTTCCACAGATACTGCATAGGAAGCAGAACAGAAGCCTGCCCCACTCTTTATTAACCCCCTTATGTCTATGCTGGTTCCCCTTAGATGTTAGCCATAAACCTCCTTGGTGTTGACAATGGAGCATCACAGCGGCAGAAGCCTTTGGTCACATTAAGGGCACCATCAAACTTTGTAGTTGGTAAGCCATTGCAATAAAGCATCATCAATCCAAAGTGGTTCTACATATCTTGCTTGAGATTTGTGTTACATTAGTCCAGTGTTCATTACAGTAGGTCAACCTTTTTTCACCAGGGTGCCGTGGGTGCCGTAGCAATGCTGTAGTGCCTTCTGGGTTCTTCAGGGGTGCTTTTGTAAAATGCCTAAAATTGACCCAGGTTGCCCAAAAATTGTCAAAAAACTGCCAGGTGGATCAAATTTTCCTTTTTTGTTACACAAAGCTAAAGGCTTTTATTGTGCAGCATTACAACCTTGGGCACCGTGCTGGCCAGCCACTGGTGTCCTAACAACTGATGATGTCGTAGATTGATAAGGAGAATGTAGGCATCTGAGGTCATTATTGTTTGTCCCTCCTCTGCCTGTCTCCATCAGCTCTGGAGTCACGTTAGGTGAATAAAGGAGATAAATGGAGGGAGAAGAGAAATGCTGAAATACTAGCTGGTACCAGTGTGTAAAGGTGTATTTGTGTATTATTATTTTTATACAGTATTTATATAGGGAAGCAGTTTACACAGTGATTTACAACATAAGGGCAGGCAGTACAATTACAATACAATTTAATACAGGAGGAATCAGAGGGCCATGATCATTAGAGCTTACAATCTAAGAGGGAGGGTCAAAAGATACAAAAGGTAATAACTGTGGGGGATGGGCTGATGGAGAAAATACATGTACAGTTGTTAGATGGGGGCAGAATAGGCCCCTCTAATGAGATGAGTTTTCAGTAATTGTCTAAAAGTGAACAGAGTAGGAGACAGTTGGACAGATTGGGGTAGGGAGTTCCACAGGACGGGAGAGGCTCTGGAGAAGTCCTGGAGGTGAGCATGGGAGGAAATGACAAGGGAGCTAGAGAGCAGGAGGTCTCGGGAAGAATAAACCACTTGTAATGCTTGTAATGTTAGATGAGCCATGTGTTTGGATGCTGCTGCATTATGTTAAACTATTTGTTTCGTTTTTACGTTTTAGAGTTGGGTGCATTGAGTGTGTGTAGAATTTTAAAGGGTGCCACAACTGAAAAAAGGTTGAGAAACACCGCAGTAGCTGTTTTCCTATACAGAAGAGTCATTTGCAATGCACAGGGCTGTGTTCTCTGATAATCAAACTATGCAGAGATCATAGGATGGTCTGGGGTGTGACCTTGCAGCAGAGTCTTGCTTTGAGCCAGGTGCTAGAAGAAATAATGATAGCTGTGTTCTAAAGGGCTGCAACACACAAGTGAGATGTTCTGTTGAAGAGACAATTGATCTAGCACTTTTGAAATGCACTCTAGATACCAATCATTACTATATTAAATCTATCATAAATGACCTGACTGTACATTACTAGTGATGGGCAAACTTGTCCAGGTTAGGTTCCCCAAGGTTTCGGAGAATCTTTTCAAACTTTGGCAAACCCAAGCTTAAAGGCAAATCCCATTGAAGACTGTGAGGGGTGAATCCTGTTGTTAAATATTAAGGCTAATAGGCAAATTACTGTAAAATAAAGACATAGGAAGCTGAACACTTCCATGAAGTATCAATGCAAAAAAAAATCATATTTTCAAATTACTGTAAAGTAAAGGGATAGGAAGTGGAACACTGCCATGAAGTACCAATGCAAAAAAAAAATGTCATATGGTTTTGAGGGCAACATTAAAAATATACAAATCTTTTCAATTACATGTTTGGGGAATGCCTTAAAGCTGTATGTGGCGATTGTCGATTTTTTTTTTTACCAAGTATTAGAGCTGTTTTGACCGTCAGATAGAAATTGACCAGTATTCTGGCTGTCTTTGTTCTTCCTGCTGTATAATTCTCATGCCACTGGCTCATTAAGGGAATAAGACACTGCAGATGATACAGCAATGTCAAATTTGTCAGCAGCAGGACATTTTCAATGAAGGAGATTTGGCTGAA
This sequence comes from Staurois parvus, assembly GCF_062004578.1. Classification (NCBI taxonomy): domain Eukaryota; kingdom Metazoa; phylum Chordata; class Amphibia; order Anura; family Ranidae; genus Staurois; species Staurois parvus. Next base: position 3,745,645 of record NW_028317914.1, on the reverse strand, counting down.
ATGTACTGAAGTAAAAGGGTAAAGACAGGTGCTTTATCACAAAAATTAAAGTGTGTCTGTGGTTGAAATGTGTAATCATATATTTCCACTCTGTATTTCAGTTATTTCTATCCTACTCCTATTAATCTGAAGGAGAAAGGTTAAAAATGTACTTTGTAATGATACCCACACATTTACGTGCTTGAATTATGTTTTGATTTATCTAGTTAAGGTTAATTTGCGTTATATATATGCGTTGTATATTAATGTGCCTTTACTAAAGAAAATTCTGTACATGCAGACTATTACAATTATAGGAAAAACAGTACAAGACTAGCAAATATACAGTACTTACAACACGCAAAATGCTACCTACTTCCTAGCGAAACTATGTTCTATATACAATAGAAAAAGTTACTAAGCTCCGATTTATAGAGGCTTCACGGTCTCCGTAGGCAACTTGGACCCCAGGCTTACTCTAAAATGGTTGCAGGAGATTGGGCTGAAAGTGTCTTCAGGCTCTGGCAGAGATTTTGCTTGGTGTTAAGTCATCTTAGAGTCCTTCTTGTCAGCCTAACCTGCTGACCCTTTATTTGAAAAGTTTTACATTCCCACATAGGTGTGACCCCTTTCACAATACTGTTTCCATGGAAGTGCCATTCTCCAATTCGACTTCAAGAAAACATTCTGTGACACGTATTCACTATGCCCTGTGAGTAGCACTGCTGTCTCACACATTTCACAGAGCCTACCTTCTGAACTACAGAGGTGCTGAGAGGAGGAGTTTCAGGAAGCAGAGTTAGTATAGGAATCACAGCTTGCAGGCAGCAAGGTACCATGGGATATGTAGTCCTTAGAAATTGAGGAAAAGCTCAAAGCATGCAAGGAGGCACTCACAACATGGAAGCTTATATTGGATGATCAACACTAACTATTGTTTGTATTATTATTACAGTGCTGATGTTATCAGACTTATTGCCTGTATGTGAGATGAAAAATATGATCACTTATGTTCCTACGTTGTGTAATAATAATCAAACAATAGGAAGGATAATACTTTTCCTGATCTGCCTGCTTACACACTTGTAATTCAAGAATCTACTCAGATAATCTGTTTTATTTGTATCCAGCCAGGTATGCCCTTGTATTACATAGTTGTTGGTAGATCTACAGTAAATGAGATCGCTCAATCAGATGTGCACAGTCTGCTTTAGACTTTGCAAAAATTGACAGTGTTAGATGATTGACTAAATGTTGGTAGACAATGTACAAATCTCTTAGATTGTAAGCTCCAAGGAGCAGGGCCCTCCTAACCCTCATGTATTAAACTGTATTGTTGCTGTATTGTCTCCCATTATATTGTAAAGCGCACAGCAAACTGTTAGCACTATATAAATCCTGTAAAATAATAATAATAATAAATGCATACCTTTATAAGATACAGTAAGTGCTTAGGGCAACCTTTCTCAACTAAGGTTTGTTGAACCCTATTCCTCTTGAGGTTGCTGGGGCCACCAATGGAAGGAGGCAATTTTTCTCTTACTTCCAGTGTAAGGGATTATACCCTACACTGACCAATAGCATTATGGGGCACCACGGTTTTCACTATTTGCTTTTCTGTATTAGTGTTTACTTAAAGTGGTTGTAAAGGCTGAAGGTTTTTTTTACCTTCATGCATTCTTCTGTGTACTGCTTCCCCATCACCCCCTAATATTCACCTGAGCCCCCTCTCAGTCCAGGAATGTGCACGGGAGCCTCGGCTGTCCGGAGCTCTCTCTCCTCACAGGCTGAGACACAGCAGCGGGGGCCATCGTCTCCAACTGATGTCAATCACAGCCAGTGAGCCATTGAGGGGAGTGGGGGCAGAGCCAAGCCGTGGCTCTATATGTATTATGGCTGCATACAGTGGGTCTCGGAAGCGAGCATGCACCAGTGCCCCCATAGCAAGCAGCTTGCTATTGGGGGCACTGGTCAAGGGGGAAGAACCAGGAGCACCGGTGGGAACCAAAGAAGAAGAGGATCTGGGCTGCTGTGTGCAAAGCCATTGCGCAGAGCAGGTAAGTATGACATGTTTGTTATTTAAAAAAAAAAAAGCTGACACTTTAATATCACTTTAATTTCATTATTATTACTGATATTTGGTTTATGATCTACCATGGGTGTCAAATACTCAAGGTATTCCACATTGTCTGTGAAGGTTCTCATTTATCCAGGTCCTGATACAGCTAGTAGTAGTTAGTCACATTTAACTTCAAAATCTATAATCTTGAAGACTTTTTGTGGCTTATTCAAACTTTTTCTTCAATATTCCAAACTTTCTACAGCTTTCTGATCACGCTAATGTGCTATGAAATGTAAGTATAGTCAGTTTTATCTAGGTTTTCACATACCTGAAATTGATTTTTTTTTTCATTCTTTATTTATATCAAAATTTCATACAGTAGGTAAGGTTACATGTTTGTAGTTAATATACATTTGATGACATAAAGCCTGTATGTCACCCTCTTCTTCATTTTTAGTAGTACATAATACCTTAGTTTTCTGTATAAAGAAATTGCATTAGGAGCTTACCGATGGTGGAAGAAACCAGATATAGAAATTGTCTAAGAAATCAAGTTATTCACTGCATAAAAAATGTTGAAGGTTATGAGATGAGAGTGTGGGGAAGAATATGAGAGTAGGAATGTCAGCAAAAGAAAAGAGACGAAAGTCCAGGATAAAGAAAGATCTCTCTCCTTTATCCCCCTTCTCCTTCTGGAAGGGTCTGATAATCTTGTCCAAGAGTCAGAGTGCACAAGGGCTTCATTTTCTGGTGTAGGTGAGAATTTATTCAAATAAAACCAGGCTTTCCAGAATTTGCCATGGATGCCTCTACCTTATGCTATAAAGTCTTCCATTCCGCTTCTGGCAGCAGGATCAGATGAGGGATATTGGATCTCTAAGATTTATCTATAAGATTTGATGTTATAAAGGTGCAATAGAAAAAAGGCTATGACATATCTCTAGCACGAGTAAGATGGTAGATATATATGGTGTCCTGTACTAATGCTTAAGGATCTTGAAGCCAGACTGTTTTTCATACATACTGATGTTTTGTGCATATAATAGATTATCCTGTCTCTTTGTTCAGGAGTCATTTAAATCTGCAAGTCTGTCTCCCACTTGTTTTTCTATGTAAGGAGCTAAGAAGGTGTCAGATGGTGAATTTAGTAGCCTGTACATAATAGAGATTGTCTTGTTGTTTTCGTTCTTTTTCAAATCTTGCAAGGAGTCTAGCAAAGAAGGTGTTCCAGAACCCTAGATGGGATAGTTGAGTATGTGTCATTATTTGTTCTAATGTGGACCATCGGTGTGTGGTGATAAAAGTATGGGCCCTAAAGACCCGTCTTGAATTCGCTTCTGAAACTGGGGATCTTCCACACCTGGAGGGAAGGAAGGTTTTCCAAGGATTGGACAGTGTGAGGAAGGTAGTGGAGAGGTGTCTCCTCTTAGAAGAATTCATGTAGGACTTATGGTATGGTGGGATTTGACCAAGATAGGGATATTACCTAGGCGCCATGGGAGTGCTTTCAACTGGATATTTCGAAAGGTTTGTTCTACTGCCACACATTGTTTTATCTGGCTGTGGTTGAACTAGTGTATTGATAGTGGCTGCTTGGTAAAGCAAGAAATCTGGTAAAATGATCCCCCCAATCTTTATGATGTCTGAGGATGGACTATTTTAGTCTTGATGGTTTATGAGCCCATAGAAACTGATCGAATGTATAGTTTACTACCTTCACAAATAAAATAGGGATGTGTATGGGCAGACCTGAAAACAATTTTAAGGGTAAAAAAGGTTGAGAAAAGCTTGTTTAGAGTGTCCACTGTGGGCCTCATTTATCACTGTGTTCTTGCTAAGAACTAGAAACAGTTCTTATCTGTCAATCATTATGAGATCCTCCCGGAATCTGATTGGAGGCTGTATGGCTTTAACTTCAGTTCTCAGCTGATTTATAATGCCCTTGTGTTCATACCATGTTTGCAGCTAAAGCAATTCCTAAACCATATCATATTTGTGTATATAAATGTGATGTATAGTATACAGCTTGGCATCTGAAAAACAAACTATCTGAAAACCAGAGGAGAGCATTATTTTGTTTCATGGTTTAAATTTCCCTGTTTTCTCTCTAGTGCATAGCAGCTGCCACTAGACAGAAAAGATTTTGGTCCTTCCAACAAGGTATTAGAAGTGAATTAAACTTTAGGTTTAAAGTGTCTGTTTTTATTGGCTCTGGTGGCTGTTTTGGGGAAAGCTTTAACCTGATTAGATCTTTGCTGTGCCATTGAGTGGGTGGATGTGGCAATCAGGGATCTGGCTTGGATAGTTTAGTGATGGAGATACTCTACAAAGACTCAAGTGACAGTATTAGCAAATACATGAAGGCCACAACTTTACTGCCAAAACGTATGAATTGCTGTTTGATCAAATATAAGTGTGAATGTTAAACGTGTGAGGTGTGACTTTTTGATCAGATATGACTGGTATCTTTTCAGTTTCAATACATTTTTATTAGATGTTTGCAAAGTTACAGGCTATTACAAGCAAGTGTTAAACATACGAATTTGAACAGTTCACCACCATAAAAGAGATACACAGCTTCAAGCCCATTTGCAGTTGCTTAAGCGCAATTTTCAAAGGGCATTGGGGCAGTTATACATGAGGGTGGCTAGGTCTGTGTCTGTACAAGGAGCCCTGGATACTCCAGTGCAATAAAAATGCAGTCTGGCAGAAAGATATTGTAGTGGGAAGCAGGACCTTTTCTTTGATAACCTGTGGTACACCTGATGAAACTGGAGTTACAGGTCACTGGGTTGTGGCCCATACCTAGGTGAATTGTGCATGGTGATTTTAAAGAATGAAAAAAATGTAAAAGAATAAGCAAAGTCTAGAATAAAAAAGGGAAAAGGGTAGAACATTGGGTCAGGAAATAAAGGAGACATATCTTTTATTTAAACACATTCAATGCAGTGACAATTTAATAAATAGAAAATTAATTTTGCTTTATCCAGCTGAATTGTAACCAGTATGGTGTGTTTGTACAATCACAATGCACTTGTTCTGGCAGATAAAAAAAGATATAAAATGTTATTACACAAACTTTTTGGCAGTGTTTGTAGGATTTTTCAGGAAAAATAAAAACGGACTGCGTTCTGAGCCATACATTGGTCCTGCACAGATGTACACTCAGGGATGCAGAGATCAGTGAATTCAGTTCACTTGTAACTTATTGTGCAACCTAGACGCCACTGTGGTATTCCCTTTCCTTTGGTGTGTTTGGCAGCCTTCCTTCGTCTCCCTAGCAGTGAATCTCATTTATGACGTCCCTCTCTCTTCAGGATATGAACTGAATGCATTATGATGCCAACTGCTTGATGGCTGAATTGGCATCCAGCACTACATTTCCTAGTGGGAAACCCTTGATCCAACCTGCCCACTTATTTGACTTAAAGTAGAACTAAAGGCAAAACCTTTTATTTTGGATAGAGTAAGGGAGTGTTATAGACAAAAGAGAAAACACTGCTCCAGGTTCCCCAGCCAGGCACTGCTGTCATGGCACTAAACAGCTGCCAGCCCAGCTCACAGCTGGTGATGAAGGGAAAAGGAAGTCCAGTTGGCCCCACTACTGTAGAAATCACCTTTATTTAGAAAATACAGGGTAAAAGCATCAAGGAAATACCAGCGGAGGACCACGATGACCCACTGACATGTTTCGCACTACACTGGACTTTTTTCATAGCAGTCTGGGTGGGTTGTAACCCCTGTAAGGTCTATTTTTGCTGTCTGTGTCCCATTGGACAGATTTCCCTTCACTTCCTGTCCCGTAGCCAAAACTGGAGATGAGAAAATCTCTTTAAATTGAGAGAATTCCTTGTTGTTACCAGGGTCACCAAAACTAGTGTGCCCATTAGAAAATATTCCCACTGTTCCTGTTCTGGGGACAACCCAAAATGTGGGATTTTCTTTTACTTTCACTTTCATTGAATGTGAAGAGGGACACAGACAGCAATAAAAGCCTGACCAGGATTCTAATCCCTTTCCACTCTATCCAAACCAAAAAAAAGTTTTCCCTCTAGTTATACCTTAATAAAAATAATTCTTTAATTCTAGATGTCAAGAGAACCAGAGAGCACACAGAGACAGATTGCATGGAACCCAACGTGCAGGCTCTTATTGGGGAGGTTTTTGGGGCACAGAGAACAGTTCCGTTAGTCCACAGATCCACAGCAGACACAGTATTACAGTAAAGGTCTTTGGAAGGCAATATGGAACAACAGGGGTATGGTAATCCACAGGGTTCAGTAAGGCAAGGGCAGGGTGGCTTTGTGGGACTTCGGGTTCCTGGGGAGAATTGGGCTCAGTCTTTTGGGCAGCACGGGGTTAGTCCACTTACTGGATGCGGGGAGCCGGACACAGAGGGCTACAGTCCACACAGGCAACACAGGGTTAATCCACACAGGCAGCTCCAGGCAGGGAAGGGTTAAGTCTGTTCGGCTCACGGGCAACAAAGAGTTAAATCCAGGCAGGGAAAATGTCCAGCCCGCAGGCTCACAGGGGACAAGAGGTAAGTCCAGGCAGGGAAAAGGTTCCAGGCAGCAAAGAGTTCACCCCACACCGGAGAGGATCCAGCAGCAGATGAACAGTCAGATCAGCCAGGGAGATGAGAAGGAGGACAGGGGATGGTCGGATGAGAGAAACTGGCGCTCAGCACAGCCTTCTCTCACACACGCAGCCAGGAGAACACAAGGGGGGTTTTCCTTCCTCTCTCTTAAGTAGAGAGCTGGGTGCCTTGCTGCTGCAGTGGCAACCCGATACTTCCTGTTGGGTTACCATGGCAATGGGTCCTGTCTCCCAGGTCTCCAGACCCGCCCAGGGAACACGGCCTCCGGCATGGAGCCTGGGAAGATGTGCATGAGGGGGAAGGGAGGAGGGGGGCCTGTTTGTGGATTCCCTCAGCAGGGGGCCAGACTGCCAGGGACAGGGGGGTGAGGGGCTGCTGAGGGCTGCCTGTGTCAGGGGCACGGAGGACTAGAAGTCCCAGCATGGACGGGACAGAAGAGTGAGGGGCTGCTGAGGAGTGGGGGGTGGCAGGCAGCAAACCTAGAGGATGGGGAGAAAGGACCAGCTCGGTGACACTAGACATGTGTAAATTACTTTTCTTTTTCCTCTTTATCTGCTAGCCATTGGTTTTAAACCTGTATTCAGATCCTAGCAGAATGATTTTCAGGCGTATTCAAGCATATTTGTTTAATGTTTAAGCACTAGGAGGAGATCTGTTCTTACAGGCTAAAAAAATTTAAAAGGCACACAAAATGTTTGATTTGCATGTTTTCAGGCATTCCTATTCAAGTCTGTGGAGTCAAAAACTCCCCATTCTGCCTCAAATGTAGCTCATGTAACTTTGGAGCAGTAGTTACAGGGAAACTCTGCTGTAAGGGTGACTCCAATGTACAAGGGAAAAGTTCAAGTAAAACACATTTATTCATTTAAATTTGATTTGTTCAAAAAAACGATATTTTTCGGCCCACAACTATTTGTAAAATATACGATATGGGCCTTGTAATGAAAGGCTTGGAGACCCCTGCTTTGGAGGAACCCTTTAAAAAGTTCTAAAGCAACCTCATAAAAATTATATCTACAGCTCATGATACATTTGCATGATCAGTAGGTTGCAGAGAGTTTTAAATAAAAGCATGAAGATTGGGATGTACTTAACCTCTCCCATATAACAAAATTATCTTCAGTGATAAGTATAAACTGAAACAAATAATACATTGACCCATTATTTGGTGGTCATTGAAAAATGTGTTTTCCACCACTCTCTTTTCAAGGAACCCCTAGCAGCCCCTGGAGGGTTTTATGGAACTCTGTTTGAAAAAGACTGGTATAACGGTTGGGGAACTTAGAATAACGCTTCCTAGGAAATATATGCGAACAGCCCCCTTAAGTCTTTGGCATTCCCTCTACTTTCTGTTTTGATAGAGCCACAACAACAATGTACTTATAAATAGCAGCAATGCCTATAGAGTTGTTGAGACCTCCTGTGTACACAGAATTAAATCATCACTGAATGGAGTTTAATTGTTCCCTGTGGTGAACACCTTAACAAGAAAACATGATAATATTTATTGCAAGTGTAACAAAGCTAAATACATAATTTCCTTTACCATTATTTATATTGTCAAAAAGACATATCTATATAAATGCATAAACATACACACGTGGAGGCCACGTTTATTAAATAATTGTTACAGTCGGGTCAGGCTCGGAGACCAGTAGCTATAGCAATAGAGAAGCTCCCACCAACCAGCAGTATAGGTATACAAGCAGGTCACCCAAGTGGATGGCATGAGCTCACCTGAGGTGTGTCTAAGCACTAACCAATATTCACCAGAGCTCCCAATGATGATGGTGGGGATGGGTACCAGTACCAGGTACCAGCCCTCATGATTGCCCCACTAGAAGGTAAGCAGGCTGGGTCCAGGAGCAGGTTGGGATCAAGCAGAAGCATAGTCAACGAACAAGGCAAAGGTTGGTAATAAGTGGCTGCATGTTGGAATCAAGCGGAAGTGTAGTCAAGTATACGGACGGCAGTAGAAGCGACAAGAGCGAGATATTGGCTGGAGAGAGCACAATAATCTTTCAAACAGGAAGTGCAAAGGCATGGATTTAAAAAAGGAAGTTCATGGAAGGATCAAAGGGTTCAAGGGAAACAATACATAAACTAAGGTTCTCTAAGGAATCAGGCAGGGTGTTGTCCAGCATATCAGGTGTTTCAGCAAGAAGAGAAGTTTCCAGACACAGCAGAGGCTGCAGGTTCAGATTCGGGTCCTGACAATAATGTTCACAGACCATTAGCTTGCCTGCAATATCGAGTTTATACAACATTGATTAATGCGATTACAGTTTTCCTGCGTTGTTATTCCTATATACAGACCCTAATGTATTGGCAATCTGTAGACAGGTATGTATGGGACATGCTGCCTCACAATTTCCAGCCTAAGGTGACACAGGATCAGCAACATGACAAGCCAATAAATAAAGAAAGCAGGCAGCACTAGATTAAATGCCCTCAACATGTGGCTCTTGGATCCCTAGATGTCAGTAATCAGTGTTTTTCCTACCTAGGTGATTAAGCCAGTGAAAAAAATATACTTTAAATTGGGTTTTAATAGGGCCTTTTATGATGCAAAACAGTTAAAGAGAGCTCTCCCTCTCTCAAAGCCACCATTGGGGTACCAATTTAATAACTGGGTTCCTCTCCACTTCATAATCCTGTCAAATAAATTAAAAAATTCTGGAGTCCAACTATGATGCCCTTCAATGTTATTGATGAAAATTCAGCAGCATCTGTAAGTTACAAGACCGCTATTGCTCAGCATAATCACATAGTTTAAGGCTGTAAAGTAAATATTTAGTAAGTATTGGATGCTGCTGAATTATAATAAGTAAAGTTGTAGAGGATCATAGTCAGACTCCAGTTCTATTTTCTTATATCTTTCATAATGTATCATGCTGTGGAACAACTAATTTTTGTATCCCCTGAGGATAGTCCATTCACTGAGTATATGTAAGGGTTTATAACCACTTTAAATTTTGTAGCATTTTTACAATGGGAACATTGTAGAGTTTTTGTTTTCATGAATAGTGATAATGATTTGGTGTACACTTTGATACTTGTCCATTGACAAGGACAATAAGTTCCTAATGTAATAGGTTGCGTCCATTGAAGTCTAGTAATGGTGTGTTTGAATTGTGTGTTTCTTAGTGTTTCCTACCTTATCCTTTTCATCATCTATGGCTCCACAAACCATTGATTTCATGTGTCTCACAACATTTTTTTGCCACTGCTCACTCGTGAGGGCAGTGACACCCAGAAAACGATGAAAGTTGAGTCCCCTGACACCTGCTATCTGATCTCATGCATGCCTGGCAGAGAAATGGTCTGGAGCACACTTTTGGTCGAGATAGTATCTGTTGGCATAACAACTTGACAAGTGACTAAAGAAGAATGTGAATAAAGCAGCACATGACTGCAAAATCAGTAGGAGCCATTAGGTTCTTAGATACATGGTGCCACAGCTGCTTGGAGACTTGGGGGTAGATTTACTAAAACTGAAGAATGCAAAATCTGGTGCAGCTGTGCATGGTAGCCAAGCAGCTTCTAACTTCAGCTTGTTAAAGTGATCCCCACATGAGCTGTAAACTACCTTAGCAGCATAGGTTGCAAGTTCTGCCTTAAGACAAAAAATATCAAAGGGAACACAAAACATATAAGCATATACTATATGAGTAATAGTGTCTGTTTAATCCTGCACTATGGTAGAGTGGCAACCCATTTAATGTGTAATATTTATACACAGACAACATGAGGCCATCTAAGTAGAAAAAAAACTGGAGTGGTTTTGTAAACTTAGTTTTTACCTTGTGATTCTTTGTAATACTTCTCTAAAGGTCAGAGCAGTCCAAATTGCTGGGGACATCATTCAGAATCTGTTATATTATGTGGACATTGATTTAATATCTAACATGCCTCTCCTGTCCCCTGTGCCCAAGTCAGCGAATGAAGTTTCCTGGGCTGGCGATGATTGCATAGACACATGACTGACAGCGCAAGACCATAATAAGTCATATTGTAAGGGGAAGTGGAGCAGGGTATTACTTCATTGTGACAAAGCCAGATTTCAGCTCATAGAATACATGTTGTGGTAAAAGATATTTTCTAGTTTGTGTAGATTTATCCACTCCTGTCTTGAACCTCTTGCTAATGAAATCGATATGGTATAGTCTTTATGATGATCTTTAAATTATATGTATAAAAGAAAAAAGTTTCTATGTATAACAATTCCCAAAACGTTGGGACAGTGTGTAAAATCTACATAAAAACAGAATGCAGTGATTTTCAAATGACCTAAACCCATAGTTTAGTCACAATAGAAAATAGAAACCATATGAAATGTTTCAATTGAGAAACTGTACAATTTTTAAGAAAAAATAGGATAATTTTGAAATCTCTTCAGGCCTTCAGACAGCACTGTATTAAAAACAAAATTATGTGATGGACATCACTACATGAGCTCAGAAATACAGTATGCCCAAAAATCACTGTCTGTGAAAACAGTTCCCTGTACCATCCAGAAATGCAAGTTAAAGCTCTATCATGCAAAGATGCCATATCCAGAAACTCTGGGCCAAAGCTCATTTAAAATGGTCTGTTACAAAGTGGAAGACTGCTCTGTAGTCAGATGAATCAAACGTTTACATTATTTTTGGCAACCATGGGCACTGCGTCCTCCAGAGGAGTTGGACCTTCTTTCTTGTTGTATCTCTGATGGTATTTGGATGCATTAGCACGTATGGCATGGGCAGCTTGCACATTTGGAAAGGCACCATGAATGCTTAAAGATATGTCAGATTTAAGAGCAGCATATGTTCCCATCGAGATGACGCCTTTTTCAGGGATGGCCTTGCATATTTCAGCAGGGCAATGTTAAACCACATACTGCATCAATGACAACATCATGGCTTTGTAGTATTAGAGTCCGAGTACATAACTTGCCTGCCTGCTACCCATACCTTTCACCAAATGTAAATATTTGGCTCATCTTGAACCAAAAAATATGACAGAGAAGACCCAGGACTGTTGAGAAGCTAGAATCCTATGTCAGACAATAATGGGACAACTTTCCTCTCCCAAAACTTTAGCAGCTGGTCTCCTCAGGTCCCAGACATTTATAGAGTGTTGTTAAAAGACTGCGATGCTACACCATGGTAAACATGGCCCTGTCCCAACTTTTTTGCGATGTGTTGCTTCCATTAATTTCAATGTACCTTTTTTTTCCTTAAAATGGTGCATTTTCTTATTTTTAACGTGATGTTTTCTATTTGAAATAAACTATGGATTTATGAGATTTGCAAATCATTGCATTCTGTTTTTATGTAGATTTTACACTTTTTTTGAATTAGGGTATTGTTTGTAATACACATATGTATTTATATATCAGTAATCATAGTTACTGCATACACAGCTCTGTTTGCTTCCTGCTGTACAATGCTATACTGTTGTTGGCCATACACGTTCTATTTTCACATGCAATTGAATTTGATTCCATTTTTTGTTGCAGCTGCAAAGCTATCAAAGACATAGTGGTTTTTTGAAGTTGAAATCCAAATTTCCCAATGGAACACAGTGGAAAAATAGGATGACTTTTTATGATATTACCAGAGTTCTTTCACACTTCACTTCCATTTCAAGTCTATCACAATTTTTGCTCAACCTTTCTGTTAATAAACTTTGAAACTGCTATTCCAACTGCATTGACAAAAATGTTAGTGCTTACTTAAATAAAAATTTGTTTCTATATTAATTTTGTGAATTGAAAGGCACATTTGTTTAATCAATACAACTCAGTATTGTCTGATTTTATGGGTGGTAGATTGTTTAGTTTCTGGGATATTATTTTTCATTGTATTTAGAATACTGTTGGATCAAAGGTGGTTGAAAGATACTGAAAATGACCCATAAGTAATGGCCAACTTATGGGTTGGCTAATTGATTGAAGACAATGCTCTGACTGCAGGGACATGTAAATCATATCGCTCAACGCCTGCGACATGCAATTCTGGGTGCCAGGAAGCTGTTTTTATCCTATGGGAAAGCAGCAGGGTTTACTTTATGCGGTGCAATTTTCATGTCAGTTTTTAGTATGATTGTCAAAGGTAATTGTTCAGTGGTTCAGGTGCAATTCAAATCTGTGTTCTAGCCACTTCTATGCAAAACTGCCTTCAAGCCACTTCTATGCAAAACTAGCTATGAATCGCATCCTATGTGAACAGTTATCTCAGAATGCCACTATACTCTATGCTGTGCAAGTTTGTGCAAGTTTTTAACTGTGTCAAAATTGTACCACATAAATGTGGATGTCCTTCATAGAAAACAATGTATTTTCAGATGCCATGTGAATCAATGCTTTTTGGAGTGCATCAGATTCACACCATTGTTAAACAGGACTACAGTTGCAGTCACACCTGAGCATTTTGGGTTTGCGTCAGAATCGATGTGATTCTGTCCGCGATCTCAAAGCGCACTACAATCACAAATTGCACGTTTAGGTGACATTTTTTGCAGTGGCCCCAAAAACCAGTGCCGTTTTGTTGTGCGATTTATAGTGCAGCAATCGCAGCAAATCACATTGTATTAAGCTTGACGCCCAAAAAAGAGCAGGAGCTTCTTTCGGGCTACAAGCTTTGTGCAATGCGATTTGCCGCATTTGCCGAGCAATAAATCACGTGACAATTGTGGCAATACCACACAGCATTGTAGGAGCCATTGAAAATAATGTATAATAATAACCTGCATTTTGCGATTGTACTGTGTTTTGAGATTGCAGGTAGATTTCAGCAATTCTGCCATGATCCCAAAATGCTCAGGTGTGAATGGATCCTCGCGGAGCGAACACTAGAGCTTGATTTAGCTGTTGAGTATGCACTTGTACTGAGCGCCCAAGTGTGTCCATGTGCGAGGGTAACCTGAAGAAATAAAGGGTTTTTTTCTCATTTGAGCGGTAGCCTCATTTACCTGCTCAGCAGATGCGCTTCTGCTGAGCGTTAGGAGAGCCAGACACTCACCTTTTCTAACAAGCACTTAATCAGTGTCTCCCCCCCACTAGTTCTTGGGTGTGGTGGTGGAGATAGGCAGGGAGTTGAGTAGGAGATAAACAGCGCAATGTTAAAACTAATATACTTGACTCTTCGCTTGATCCAGCGCTGTCCTGTTTGCAGTGCTTCTGCTCTCTCCTTCTGCTGTCACAGGCAACTCTGAGAGCAGCGGGAGCCATAAACTGCTGCTGTCACTCAAATCCTGTGAGGAGGGTGTGTCTATGGATGCACATAGCCTGTCTTGGGTGCACGGCTTGCTAAGGGCGCACCTGCAGGAAAGCAGGAATGGCGGGGAACTTCAGAAGAAGAGGAAAGGGACTCCTCTGTGCAATGCAATTGCACAGAGCAGGTAAGTATAACCTCTTTCATTTCAATAAAAAAGTGCCTTTAAAATCACTTTGATCTACAAATCTATATATTTAATTCTTTCTGAACACAATCTGTAGATTTATATTCTTGGCATTTTTGCATATTATGGCAAATGTACCTTTTTTGTTTACGCTCCTCCAGCAATCAGAGTTCACACTTCATGCAGACTTTTTCCATGCCACTGCTTCCATATTCTTGGATTATTCTTCTGGACTGGTGTCTTCTTACTTTGGCTGTTGGGAAGCCTCTGATGATATACAGTGGGGCAAAAAAGTATTTAGTCAGCCACCAATTATGCAAGTTCTCCCACTTACAAAGATGAGAGAGGCCTGTAATTGGCATCATAGGTAGACCTCAACTATGAGAGACAAAATGAGAAACAAAATCCAGACAATTACATTGGCTGATTTGGAAAGAATTTATTTGCAAATTATGGTAGAAAATAAGTATTTGATCAATATCAAAATTTCATCTCAATACTTTGTTATATAGCCTTTATTGGCAATGACAGAGGTCCAACGTTTCCTGTAAGTCTTCACAAGGTTGGCACACACTGTTGCTGGTATGTTGGCCAATCCTCCATGCAGATCTCCTCTAGAGCAGTGATGTTTTGGGGCTGTCGCTGGGCAACACGGACTTTCAACTCCCTCCAAAGGTTTTCTATGGGGTTGAGATCTGGAGACTGGCTAGGCCACTCCAGGACCTTGAAATGCTTCTTACGAAGCCACTCCTTTGTTGCCCGGGCGGTATGTTTGGGATCATTCTCATGTTGGAAGACCCAGCCACGTTTCATCTTCAATGCCCTTGCTGATGGAAGGAGGTTTGCTCTCAAAATCTCACGATACATGGCCCCATTCATTCTGTCCTGTACATGGATCAGTCGTCCTGGTCCCTTTGCGGAGAAACAGCCCCAAAGCATGATGTTGCCACCCCCATGCTTCACAGTAGGTATGGTGTTCTTTGGATGCAACTCAGCATTCTCTCTCCTCCAAACACGACAAGTTGTGTTTCTACCAAACAGTTCTATTTTGGTTTCATCTGACCATATGAAATTCTCCCAATCCTCTTCTGGATCATCCAAATGCTCTCTAGCAAACATCAGACGGCCCGGACATGTACTGGCTTAAGCAGGGGGACACATCTGGCACTGCAGGATCTGAGTCCCTGGCGGCGTAGTGTGTTACTGATGGTAGCCTTTGTTACGTTGGTCCCAGCTCTCTGCAGGTCATTCACTAGGTCCCCCCGTGTGGTTCTGGGATTTTTGCTCACCGTTCTTGTGATCATTTTGACCCCACGGGGTGAGATCTTGCGTGGAGCCCCAGATCGAGGGAGATTATCAGTGGTCTTGTATGTCTTCCATTTTCTAATGATTGCTCCCACAGTTGATTTGTTCACACCAAGCTGCTTGCCTATTGCAGATTCAGTCTTCCCAGCCTGGTGTAGGTCTACAATTTTGTTTCTGGTGTCCTTCGACAGCTCTTTGGTCTTCACCATAGTGGAGTTTGGAGTGTGACTGTTTGAGGTTGTGGACAGGTTTCTTTTATACTGATAACAAGTTCAAACAGGTGCCATTGATACAGGTAATGAGTGCAGGACAGAGGAGCCTCTTAAAGAAGAAGGTACAGGTCTGTGAGAGCCAGAAATCTTGCTTGTTTGTAGGTGACCAAATAGTTATTTTCCACCATAATTTGCAAATAAATTCTTTCCAAATCAGCCAATGTGATTGTCTGGATTTTTTTTCTCATCTTGTCTCTCATAGTTGAGGTCTACCTATGATGCCAATTACAGGACTCTCTCATCTTTTTAAGTGGGAGAACTTGCACAATTGGTGGCTGACTAAATACTTTTTTGCCCCACTGTAACTCCTGTGCATGTGCATTGGAGTTACATTATCCTAGCAACTCCTGGCATCTTACAGATGCTGAGCTTGCATATGCCACAGACAGCGTACATTTTTATAAAAGGCTAGTACACAGGTAAAAGAGGGGTTCAGTGACAGTCCAGGTACAAGGCAGGCAAGGTTTAGAGTAGTCAGGGCCCAATCCGAGTCAAAAAGCAGGCAGAGTTAAGAGAATGGTTGATATCTGATCCGAGGTCATAAACAGGGGAATCCAAACAGCAGAGCGGGACAGACAGAGAGGAAGCTTGAGCACGTTTTACACACGCTAACACAAGCATGAGACTGCAGGCTTGGCTGGTTTAAATCAGGTTTAGTCTCCACCCAGAGACTGGCCACATCAATCACCTTGCAGATGGACAGATAGACAGAGAGAGTGTTTCACAACCAAAACCAGGATGCTGGAATGACACCAGCAGACATGATTGAGCAGGAGCGCTAGACGCACCTGACACCTGGCTGTTTTAGTCTATTATTACACATGTAAAGCCTGATGATGTTTTATTGGATGTACAAGTGCATTTAATAAATGAGAAATACTTAACTGCTTTAGACACCATTTTTATGAATTTTTTTTTCTGCTTTCTCCTCAGGTCAACTTTGTAGCGTGCCAACTATTTGCCTTGCTTGCTGCTATCTGGTTTCGTACCTACCTACATTCAAGCAAAACTAGTTCTTTAATCAGACATGTAGTTGCAACCCTTCTGGGCCTGTATCTTGCACTTTTTTGCTTTGGATGGTAAGTAGACTCTGGTTAATGTACACTGTTTTAAAGTCTATGGTTAAAGAAAATAATTTCTGTACTGAATGACTGGTATATGTCCACTTATTATTGGGAATGCTTAGCCACGATTTTTTGAGTTTGTTTACACACTTCTACCACACTGCATAGTCAGGACAGTATCATTACTTTCTCAGCAGCAGTTAAGGTATATGTCAACTTTATCTCATTTCCCCAGCTTACTGATTGGAAAGTGAAGCAGCATAATTATGAGGTCATCTCTGCTCTCTCTTCCTTTAAGGATGTTCACTCTCTTAGTTTAACTGTACCATGCATTACATTACAGCCTGATTGGTTCACCCTGAGCTGCTGTGTAGAGCAGCCTTTCTCAACCAGGGTGCCCAGGCACCCTGGGGTGCCTTGAGGTTTCTTCAGGGGTGCCTTGGCAAAATGTCTAAAAATTGCCAAAACTTGTATACAAACCAGCAGGTGGAACAAGCCTGCCTTTTAGTTACACAAAGCCACAGGTTTTCTTTGTGCACCATTATGACCTTCTAGTTACTGGCATCCTGACAACCAAATACTTCATCAGTTGATATGGAGGATGTCAGCTACCTGCACAGCATCCTAGTTTAACCCTCCCCTGCCCCTCTCCATCAGTCCTGGGGTCACATTAGCTCAGTGATGGAGAACAGAAACACTGGAATCCTACTCTGTACCAGTGTGGAAATTTGTATTTGCTTTGGAAGATTAAATCACCTCTAATGTTGGGTGTCCTACGTGTGTGGATGTTGCTGCGTTACATAAAATTATTAGAATAGTTTTTCACATTTTATAATAGGCTGCCCATTTAAAATTATGGACAGTCTTGAGACACCGTATTTTAAAATGGGGTGTCTCAAGACTGTTCACAATTTTAAAGGGTGTCCCGGGACTGGCCATAATTTTAAAGGGTGCGTTGACTGAAAAAAGTTTGAGAAACACTGGTGTAGAGTACTATGGGAAACTGATATAAAGCTACATTCAGGTACATACAGTATAGTGGTTGTATTTAAAAATGCAATAAAAACATACCTAATTGCATTAATCTGTATTTTTTTTTATATCACCTTTAAATTACATGATGTCACTTGCAGTGCTGCTTCCGATCTCTTTATTTACACCACACATACATCTGTGGCTGTATCATGTCACAGTACGTTTTCATGTGTTTTCACCTTTAAGTGCAAGTTCTCCAAAACGTGTCCAACCTGAATATAATTGCTATGAGATCTCCAGTGTCTAAGTTATGTATAATCAACTTTCATTGCTTTATGGACCATTGACACATTGCTGTTTTCATGCATTGCATTGTGCTAAGGCAGCTCATTCATTTTGAATGGACTGTTAACAGAAAATGGGCATGCAGCATTTTTCTCGACTCAATGCACCACAGTGTATGGCAGTTTATTACCCTGCTTTGTGGTGTCCTTTGATGCATGTGTGTTGGCCTTCAATGCCTTAATACTTTGAGAAAGCCATTCAGAATGAAGGGCAATGCAACGTCTTAAGGAATGTATTATTACAGTAAAGTTACAGCAACATACCGCATCACAAAAATCTTCCCTTTCAAAATGTTTTATTATATTTTTTTGGCCTACAGAATAGAAAGCACAATTCTAGTCAGAAAGAGTACATACACAGACAGCCAAGCACAAAACAGTGGGCCCTAAATGAATCTTTGTTTGGTTTGTTTGTATGGCCCCAAGCACTTTTTAAGACTTCCCCTGAGTGATCACACAGCTGTGGGCGACCCATCAGCACATGGAGACCCTGACTGTCCTAGTCTACCACACCGATGGTCACATCAGAAGAGAAAAAGCACAGGCTAGGAATTTGTTTATAGATTACAGCCTACCAGTCCTTAGATGTGGCAGCTGTATTAATTTTAATTAGTTCAGGCTTTTTCCCTTTAACCTCTTCCGTCCGGCCCATGTCGATAAACGGCCGGACCGGAGTGCTGCTGATGCGGTTGGACATTTCTAAACGTCCCGCACATCTATTGCCTGTGCGCGCTGCCTGGGAGAGCATGGCACCGCGAACGGTGCCCGCTGTGTTTTCCGGACACAGCAGAACACAGATTGTTGTATGGGACCTCTGTGTGAGGTCCCGATTCATGTGATCACTGATTGGCCAATCAGTGATCACATGAATAGTAGTAAACAACATGTCACATCCTGACATCATTGCTTTCTTCGTGTGATATCTGTGAATGATCACAGAGGTCACATGGTACAGGGCTATTCACAACAGCCTTGTACCATGTGACAAGCTGTGACCAATCACAGCTCGCATGGTATTTCTCAATGGCTGCAAGAATGCAGCCAGAGAGAAAGAGAAATGATTGCTTTTACAGCCTTTACGGGTGTAAAAGGAATCAGTGTAAAAATTAAAAAAAAAAATCATCACCCCTCACAAATAGTACATACTGTACTGCTAGGGTGACAGTATGTAAAAAAAAAAAAAAAACATAAATAATAATATAAAAAAATAAAATAAAAATGTAAAAACATTTTTTGAAAAATTATTTTTGGTTATAAACTAATTTGGTTTTTTTTTTTTACTAAAAAGATAGATGAATACATTTTGGCCAAGATTTCTGAAGTAAGATTATTTATTTGCAAAATTTTGTAAGAAAAACCCTTTTCCCCCCAAAATTTTTGGACTTTTTCATATATATTGCAAAACAATTTAAATCCCAGTGGTAAATAAATACCACCAAAATAAAATTTTGTCTGTCTCAAAAAATGCTAAGAAATTCATATGGGTACAGTGTTGCATAACCACGCAATTGTCATTCAAAGTGTGATAGCACTGAAAGCTGAAAATTGGCCTGGGCAGGAAGGGGGTAAAAGTGTCCAGACTTGAAGTGGTTAATTTATTTTAGTAACCCTGAGAATAACACACTTCCTGTCCCTGGGGCTACGTTCATTCCTGCATTATATCTATGGAGCCAGTCATAGTTGTCATACAGGCTGGATTTTAAATGTGTCTTCTTCATTTAATCTCCATTACATAGGGTCTGATGAGATTAGTAGTTTACAGAAGAAAGATAAGGTTGTTTGCATACCCGTCAAACTTTCTGAAATTATCAAGTGGAATATATTTTTAGTGTGTATGCAAATGACACGTCCCTGACATGGCTCTGGTTACACAGACCACAAAGATCTAATATGTAGAAAATGATTGGCTAAACCACATAAATGTTTCTTTTACCTGTGTAGCCGGCTCATAAAGTCAGCTCATAGTAGTCTCCACTCGCCCCCACCCAGAGTATCAGGAAAGCAGTACAGCTGTAGGCTGTGTGTGCTCGCTCTCCCAGTCTAGAAGTGATGCTGACAGAGAGGATTGCCGGGCTGTGGAATCTTTAGCTATTCTTTCACTTGTTTAAGTGCAGAGCAGTAGCATGGCTGCAAGTGGTCTCTCCCTCTCTCCTCCGTTTGAGCCTGCAATGGGAGAGAACAGCAATAGGATCCCTTGCTCACTCATTGCCCCTTCCTCCTGGCTACCTCAACCTGGGCTGATCAACACAAAGGATACAGCTGCTGCATGCACTCATGGGAGTTGTACCCAGGAGGAGAGGTGACTACAGTGAGAAGATCCCCTCTGCAGAAGGAGGGAGAGCTTCACTACAGAGAGGAGTTAGGGCAGTCTTGAGAAGAGTGTGACGGGAACAGATCTTCAGCCAGGGTCTGTGCCCCACAGCCGATGGACTGGAACTATTAAAGAGGAGCTAAGAGGAGCTGTTGCTGTTCCTGTTCCCCCACATGAGGGAGAAGGGACGGACCTGCAATTGAGCCTGTTGCAGCTGCCTTCTGAGACCAAGTTGAGAGATAGAGAATTGTTGCATCTTCAGGGTCTAAGCTGAGGCACTGCGGCCTGTGTGAGGATCCAGGACCTGCTCGCTGAGAATCACAAGTCACCATGCCATTGGGACCAGAGTAGCTGCCTACCATGAAGTGGTGAGCTAAACTACATGCCCTAACTGCTCACCCCATATGGTTAGCCAAAATGGAGACTTCTCCTACTTGGCGACTTAGCCTTTGTTGATCAAATACTCGTAAAGAGACAGTGCACCACCTAAAGAAGGGCCTCACTTAAAACTGGCTAGTCACTAGGCATTAGGTACTTTCACCACCTCCAGGGATACCCCCACTCTAGGAATGCAAATACCCTCTTTGACGCTTCTGAATTGATTGAGATTATTGAGAGACTCTAATAGCCCAGTTTAGATTCAAATTAACAGTGCTGTAGTTTTTTTAAGTGCATGTTAGGGAACCGTTGCCCCTTTGTCTAATATAGTGCACTTTTGTCAATGCATTTATCTGTTCATTTGCATTGTATTGCATTGAATTGCCTAACTACATTCCATTGATTTACTGTCAAGCTGTTTGTGGCCTCATACCTGGGCATTCTTAGTGTGGTAGCTTGCTAATGCATACAGTCTTTAGTATATGACCAAGTGTGTCAGAGGGGACCAAGCAGTTTAGAGAATTGTGGGAGAGCAGAGGACCCATCCTCACCATGGCTTCTTCGGGAGGTACTGTGAAGCACCCTTTGGGGGTAGCGCTACACCTTTATTTTCCTTTATAATGGCTTTTCAAAATAACAAATGCAGTATTATAGAGATTGGATAAAACGTTTAGTATGGTGTAACACTTATGGTAAAATATACATTTTGTATGGACATCTTCACATTAGACCAAAAAGAGGGACCACTGAGGCTGTACAAAGGACAGAGAAATTTGGTCACCAGTGAGGGACATTTGAGAGCTATGTTGTTTGTGCCTTCTGTTACACTCAAAGGATGTGACAGGAATGCTGGATTTCTGGCAACATCAATGGGTATATTGTGTACATGCTGTAACTATTCTTAAGCTGGCCAAACAATAATCAAACTTTGGCCGGTCCCTGCTGAACCAGCCGAATTTCGATCTATGTATGGGCAGACTGATTGTACCCAAGTAAATTGATGGAAAGCCGCTAGCAGTAATTATTTTGTCCTGCCAGTTGGGAAGGCTCCCCGCACCCCCCTTCCCTCCAGGAAGAACGCAATAGCATGGCAGGAGGCATTTAGTCTGTGTCAGTGTTAATGGGGGTATCAAGCACTTTTTTTAAAATTATGCATAGGCTGCCTTAGTCTGAAAAAGAAAACAGATGCAGCCACCACATCTAAAGACTGGTAAGCTGCAACTTATCACATTATTTTTTAGTATAGTTATTCTTTAACTGTATACTTTAACTTTATTTGCTCCAAATTTGTGACTTGGAATAAAAGCCCCTGAAATTAGCTGACAGACAGCAACAAGCATGTGGAGTGGTAGACAATGGTAACCCCAATATTTTTCTCTTGAAGGGTTTCCATCAGCCACCTAGACATGTGTTGCTGTAAGTCAGTGCGGTATTCCTCTTCTTGATATGAGGAAGCAAGGACTTTTTCTGTCCTGTCATATTGTCCTCCTAACTTTACTGTGTGGGTTGGCCTGCATTATTACTATGCGTGTTTCCTGTAGAACTATGAGCGTCAGTAAAGACATAGTAATGGGAATATTTCACAATGGGCGTTGTTATGGAAACTATTAAAGCCTGGCTTTGTGGCCTACTTAAAATATCTAGACCTGAAGATATACAATTATCCACCAATTAGACTAATTGTCTATGTCCTATGCAATGAACCCTTGTCTCTGCATTTGCTCACCTCAGAGCAGTTGCATCATTAAACACTTTGGTCCTGATTTTTGCAGACCTCATTCTCTAAAAAAAAAAAATGTTAGTCTATTTCAGAATGCTAACACGCTTGTTCTGCTATCTATAATGAATAAGCTTTGCAGTGCCTATTACCCTTACACAGCAAAAGGAAATAGAAGCAACGTCCAAGCTGAGAAAGAGGAAGAGGAAATTGCACCTACTTGATGAATTGAACATATATTTATTGATTTTTTTTTTTGTTAAATAACTTTTATTAAAGAATATCTAGAAATAAGTTACAGGTGTACAGATCACAAAGCCATACAAAATAGAAAAAAATGTGAAAGGCAAAGAACAGAAACAACACATTGCCAAGTCAACTTAGCTGTTCATCAGAGAAAAATAAAAAATCAAAGAACCAAATAAGTGAACATTCTATGTAACTTCCTTTGGACCCCACAGATGTTTTATGTATCTTTTATATTTCTGCACTTATGATTTAAAGAGACAGCACACTCACCTCCAGACTATTTTCCAAGTATTGAGTATTCCAGTGATGAGTTGCAGCAGGCTGTTTTCCTTGTCTTTTCTTTTCTCTTTTAGGTGTCCGTTTATGACACAGAGAATAGCTGCGATTCAACAGATCTCAGCTATTCTCTGGTCATTCACAGTTTTTGACACTCAGGAGATCATGTCAGCCCTTCTCTGGAGATCTGTGTTCTGCCTCCAGATTCTCCAGCCCAGAGATGGAGAATCAGAGGGACCGAAAACTAAGCAGAGATAATTTACCTCTGCTTAGTAAACTGATCTTTTACTGTAATCTCGCGAGATTATAGTAAAATGAGCCGTTTTTCAGAGTTTGTAGACCGTTCTCTAGCGTTTGGAGACCGTTCTCCCTTCGTTTGGAGAACTGCTTCATAAACTGCATTCACAGGAGAACTGTGTTCTCCGCGAATGCCGGAGAACTGAGCAGCGATCTATTACCGCTGGTTCATAAACGGACACCTTAATCAGGTAGGCACTAAGCGCAGATAGTAAAGTTTTTTATTTTCGGTACAGCAAAAGGAAACATTGCTATTGATGCCGTAGAACAAGGGTCTCCAAACTAAATAAGGGGCCAGTTTACTATCCTTCAGACTTCAGAAGGGCTAGACTGTAGCCAGTGGGAGTAAAAAATGTCCTGGTGTCGCTAACAATGCTCTATTGTTGGTGTCAGTGGGAGGAATAGTGCCCCATCATTGGTGTTAGTGGGAGGAATAGTGCCCCATTATTGGTGTCAGTGGGAAGAATAGTGCCCCATTGTTGGTGTCAGTGGGAGGAATAGTGTCCTATTATTAGTATCAGTGGGAGGAATAGTGCCCCATTATTGGTATCAGTGGGAGGAATAGTGCCACGTCATTGGTGTCAGTGGGAGGAATAGTGCCCCATTGTTGGTGTTAGTGGGAGGAATAGTATCCCATTATTGGTATCAGTGGGAGGAATTGTACCCCACTGTTGGTGTCACTGGGAGGAATAGTGCCCCATCATTGGTGTCAGTGGGAGGAATAGTGCCCCATCATTGGTATCAGTGGGATGAATAGTGCCTCATCATTGGTGTCAGTGGGAGGAATAGTGCCTCATCATTGGTGCCAGTGGGAGGTATAGTGCCCCATCGGTGGTGTCAGTGGGAGGAATAGTGCCTCATTATTGCTGTCAGTGGTATTATTATTATTATACAGAATTTATATAGCGCCAAAAGTTTTCTCAGCGCTTTACAATATAACGGGAGACAATACAGTAACAATACAGTTAAATACAAGAGGTATTTGAGGGCCCTGCTCCTTGGAGCTTACAATCTAGGAGGGAGGGGCTAGTGGTACAAAAGGTAGTAACTGTGTAGCCTGTGATGAGTTAGGCCAATGAGGAGGGAGTTACAATAGTCAAGGCGAGATATAACAAGGGAGTGAATAAGTTGCTTAGTGGTTTCCGAGGTTAGGAATGGGCGTATCTTGGAGATGTCATGGAGGTGAAGTCTACACGATTTGGACAGTGATTGGATTTGGGGCTGAAAGGACAGATGGGAGTCTAGGATTACACCTAGTACCCTGGCATGAGGGGAGGGACTGATGATTGTGTTATTGATCTTGATGGAGAAGTTAGGGGAGGGGGCACGGGCTGGAGGGAATACTAAGAGCTCATTTTTGGAAAGATTGAGTTTGAGGAAGTGGAGTGACATCCATGCCGATATGTCACTTAGTAATGTGAGTAGAGACTGAAGGGGTGAGGTGAGGGGTAGAAAGATAGATTTGTGTGTCATCAGCATAGAGATGGTACTTAAAGCCATGGGAGTTTATCAAGTGACCAAGGGAAGAAGTGTAGACTATCTAGAAATAAGTTAGAGGTGTACAGATCACAAAGCCATACAAAATAGAAGAGAAGGGGTCCAAGGACAGAACCTTGAGGGACCCCTACAGAAAGAGGGAGTGAAGAGGAGGAGGCAGCGATAAAGGTAACATTGAAGGAGCGCTGCGATAGGTAGGAGGAGAACCAGGAGAGAGCAGAGTCTCTGAGGCCAAGAGAGTGGAGTTTTTTGAGGAGGGATCGTCGGCTTTCTTTACAACTTACCTTTTCTTGGAGCTGGTCCGGTGTCACACCGTATAGATTGTATGCCGATGATCCTCGTCGGCATGCAACCTATACGGGGTGAAACCGGACCCGCTCCAAGAAAAGGTAAGTTGTAAAGAAACTCGACGATCCCCGCAGGATGCAGCGGATCTGCGGATTAAGCATAATGGATCGGAGTCCAATCCATTATGCTTAATCCGCAGATCCGTTCCATTCTGCGGGGACCATCGGAGGGGGTGTCACCAAGTGTTACCGCACTGGGTGACACCTACCCTAGGGATGCCTCTGGTGCACACAAAGTCAATCGATAAACACAAATGCTCCTGCGCTTGGGGATGGACTCAATGCAGGCTACAACCACATTAAGAATGTCCTGGAACATGCACACCTTGCTGCCCTCAAATGGACTGAATGAGGAAAGAAAAAACAGAGGGCACACAGGCCTAGTGCATTACCATAAAAAATGTTTAATAAATAATAAAGTAGGTGTTGTACTCACAAATGACAATATAGTCAAGGCACATCATAAAGAACAGCTGGGTTGGGATGAGCTCTGCGTTGGGCTGCTTGCATTGAATAATGGGAGTCCATCACAGCATTCTTCCGTCTACTGCAAGCCATGGTTTATACAACACAGGAGCAGGCTGATACAACTATAGAGCACACCATACCACGGTTTCTAATTAAAGGATAAGCTCCACATTTGACTGGCCCTTCTCAAAAACATGATTGCCTCCTCTGTCTGTATAAAGCTGGCTATATACTAGAAGATTTATACTAGAAGACCAGTGAAAAGTTGTATGAAATTTGTGTCTCAGTACATTCAATGACTTAATGAATGTCATTCAAAAGTACTTTGACATTTCGATTGCTTTTGATATTGGAATTAATGGTCTTGGGTGGGCTTTCCCAAAGAAAAACCACATACACTGTTAGAAAATTGTTCTTTCAAGATAAATTTTCCATCTTGCTTCTTTAAGTCTTGTTATCACTGTGGTCGAAATTGAATGTTTATTTCCCCTAGAAAATCAAACTAATGTTCTTAAAACAAAAAAAATTGTAACAAAATTCTACTAGTGTATACCCAGCGTTACTGGTGCATTTATAATTAGAGTGTACTTTTCTCATTCCCAGTAAAACTGTGATATGTTTCTGTCTCCTTTCCTTAGGTATGCCTTACATTTTATTGTGCAAAGCAGTATCTCCTATCTCATCATGATCACGGTAGGCATGGAACATATGCACAAGTAAGATATATGTTTGATTAATCATTCTTTACAATAGATAAAAAACACACTTTTTTTCTTTATTAAACTGTCTTAACTTGGAAAGCTATTAACTGTTGTTTGTCATTTATTATTTCTGCATTGCTAATATTTTACAGTCCTTAAATATCTGTAATATAGATAACTGTATATTTGCTGTGTTAGGTTATGCTTTGCATCAGTCTTCTTATAATGAACTGATCTGTAAATCAGAACTAAGGTTCCATTGTTGTTCACTGCAAGCATGCATTTTTTTTTTTTAATTGCAGAAGACACGTAATGCATTAAAATACACTTACCTGTCTATTTGCAACTTACAGCAGCCAGCCTGATCTCTGAGTGCAAGAATGATGGCCTCCTGCACATGCAGGGTTGGCATCATCCTGCATCGACCAGTGAAGATGGCTGAAAAGCAGCACACATTCCCCAGTCTGAATGCTGTTACAGTATATCGGGGATTGCATATAAGGTTAAATTCAGGAATGCACACTGCTTTTGTTTAGATAAAGTCAATGATGTATTAATGGATACAGAGCTGCATTAAATTGTTTACATCTGCGTGGTGTATCACAGCCCGCTCACACCGATTCCGACTTTGAAATCATGAGACTTCACTGTAACTGACATGCCGATTTGAGGTGTGATTTGAAGACATCTGACACAAAAGTAGTGCATGTACTACTTTAGAAATTGGTGTGGCTCCGACCGCACCAATATGATCGCTATAATTGTGGACAATAGGATGCAACTTACCATGCGATTTGCAAGTCATATGACATGCAAATCCCATGCCAAGTCACACCTGGTGCTATTTCTCAGTTTGACCAACTGCAAAATTGAATTATGTCCTGTTCTTCATGCATTTCATAGGGCTTTTACAGGCATTATTAAACTAAAAAGAAAAGATATTTTTTTAAATGCAAATAAGTAATTAACAACTTCAAAAAACATATAATATGAAAAGGAAAGTCAATGATCCCAGATTGTGTGTGTGTCACCAAAATGTCACCAAAATGTTATATGAAAATATATATTTTTTATTTTTGGTATTCATATAGCACCGACATGATACATAGCACTTTATAGCATACATTTACTAATATTCATCTGTCACATTAACTGAGCTTAAAGCTTCACACTGCATGCACAGAGTCAGCGCTGTAACCATTCCTCTCTCTCACTCTGCGTATATATGTTGTGTGTGTATATATATATATATATATATATATATTTATATATATATATATATATATATACATTTTATATATATATATATATATATATATATATTTTTATATTTACAGTATATATACAGTATACCTGTAGTCACAGATGTTCACTTGTATAGGTATATTCCAAAGTATATTCCTTTCACTACTGTCCAAGGGTCATAGTCCTGCGTGATAGAAACTGTACTTGATAACAAGGAACTTCATTCCCCAAAAGATACACTAACACTCTCCCATTCACATTTTCCAGACCTTCTTCAGTTGATACTGATAGGCACACATACCACTATTGAAAACAGAATAGGTAACCCTTGACTTAACAAGAGGTTATTACAGATCCCAATTCGCAATTCTTTCATATGTAGATTCACCTGATTTCGTTCCAAGCCTCATCTCTCATTGAACTTCCAAAGAATTCAGCATATTTTGCTTCTCGATCAGACATACATCCATACTCTTACGCAGAGACTTATGCCGAAACCGTGAATAGGAATTGCCTAGCCTCTATTTTTGATGCAATCCCTTGCAGTCTGCATTCTCTTCTCACATTGTGTATTGATTGTGTACATCGGACAAACTGTATCGCCTAAACCACTGTGCCTTCCTACCTGCCTTGTTCACTTGGATCCTTTTGATACCCCCTCTTTGTTGTACTTTTTGATTTGTATTGTCTCTTTGAAACTAATAAACGTTATGAAATAATAAAAGAAAAACAAGGAAATTTCCCAATCTTTTTACAACGTACCTCTTTTGCAGCACTGACACTCAAAACGTGGGAAAAAATCAAAAAGGAGAAGCATTGTTAAAACAGCAAATACTATGCAAAAACATTCATGCAACCTCCAGAATGTCCTGTTTGACCTCTCTTGACTTCTTTAGGCTCCTAAAAAAGGTCTAACAGATGAAACTCATCGAGCAATACTGTCTGTATGTTGCTTTTCAAATGATTTCCTGTTTTAATTAATGCTTTTGCTTTAGGAGAAGCTTCATAATTTTGATCTTGTTTACACGCACTCTTATTGGCGTGTCAAGTGTACAAATGCTGCCTGTTTGTGTTGGGAAACGTCTTAGGGGACACCTTGTTTATCAGTTTATTTAGTAACTCAGACGAGTGGATATTTATTTGTTTGACTTGCTGTACAAAACCCTCATACATTGAACAGTGTTTGGTTACTGCCTTGTTGAATAAAAGTGCAGGACAAACCTGCTTGTATTATTAAGTGTTCTTGCATGGCAAGACCACTTACTGTTATCTCACATATATATTCTTATTATTATAGCCAAATTTACCACCCTAACTCCTCCCACAGTTTTTACACTACATAGACAGTAATATACCGAAGCGTGCGGATTGTTCCCGATTGGTGTGCTATTACTTTGTGGAGCGTTTCGCCGAATGGTTCACGAAATATCAGCGTTTTTGTGGTGAAATTGGTCCCATAGGAATGAATGGCGGAATGTTCAAAACTAGAGTGGGAGCTGACAAAAGCTAAAGTGTGAGCTGAAAAATCAGGACATGATTTCTAAACTGCCATCACTCCTTAATTTTCAAGACCACCTACACAAATCCTATATCAAAACGTTCAGCTATCCCTGCTGCCACTAAAAATGTCCACGGCTAAGCCATAGTCCTGATAGTTTTCACAATATGACCATTTGTTTGCAACTCACGCCGCCCATTGACATTCATTGAAACTCCACTCTAGCCACCTCAAATTTGAAGGGCAATTTCTAAACTGCGACTGTGCCTTCATTTTTAATATTCCAGAGACATACTATGCATCAAAGTGTAGGTCTGGGTCTTGTGATTCTCACAATATAAAGCTTTTTGGTGTAGGATTTATAATTTTTCAACTACAACCGTTTGAAAATGGCAACCGCCAGTGAAGTGAGCAAGTTGGAGCAGTTTGTTTTTAACCGCTCTTCTCTGCCCTTGCTGTAGAGTGAGTTGGCATAGGAACCCAGGTGTGTGAGCAGGCAGCAGAGTGACAAGCCACTCCACCCAGTTACTCCGCCCACTCCAGTTGTAGACTACTGGTGGAGGCAAGAACACTTCACACAATTTCCCCCGAAATTGTAGCTTTTCTGGTTACACTCTGCTATAGCTGCTGTCTCCGAGGGTGGAGTCTAGGAGGTAGCTGGTGTATTGGCTTTCTCCAGGTCACTCAATAGTTACTCACAGATGCAGAGTAAGGTAGTTGTCTGGTAACAAGGACTGAAGTGTGAGACATTTGGCACATACAGTGAGGAACAGAAGTATTTGAACACCCTGCGATTTTGCGAGTTCTCCCACTTAGAAATCATGGAGGGGTCTGAAATTCACATTGTAGGTGCATTCCCACTCTGAGAGACAGAATTAAAAAACAAATTCAGGAAATCACATTGTATGATTTGTAAAGAATGTATTTGTCTTGCACTGCTGAACAGAAGTATTTGAACACCTGAGAAAATCAGTGTTAATATTTGGTACAGAAGCCTTTGTTTGCAATTACAGAGGTCAGACGTTTCCTGTAGTTCCTAACCAGGTTTGCACTGCAACAGGGATTTTGGCCGACTCCTCCACACAGATCTCCTCTAGATCTGTCAGCTTTCGGGGCTGTCGCTGAGCAACACGGAGTTTCAGCTCCCTCCAAAGATGTTCTATTGGATTTAGGTCTGGAGACTGGCTAGGCCACTCCAGAACCTTGATATGCTTCTTATGGAGCCACTCCTTGGTTATCCTGGCTGTGTGCTTCGGGTCGTTGTCATGTTGGAAGACCCAGCCATGACCCATCTTCAATGCTCTGACTGAGGGAAGGAGGTTGTTGCTCAAAATCTCACCATAAATGGCCCCATTCATCCTCTCCTTAATACAGTGCAGTCGTCCTGTCCCCTTTGCAGAAAAGCACCCCCAAAGCATGATGTTACCACCGCAATGCTTCACAGTAGGGATGGTGTTCTTGGGATGCAACTCATCCTTCTTTTTCCTCCAAACACGACGAGTGAAGTTCTACTTTGGTCTCATCTGACCACATGACTTTCTCCCATGCCTCCTCTGGATCATCCAGATGGTCATTGGCAAACTTCAGACGGGCCTGAACGTGTGATGACTTGAGCAGGGGAACCATCCGTGCAATGCATGATTTGAAACCATGACGGCGTAGTGTTCTACCGACAGTGACCTTTGAAACTGTGGTCCCAGCTCTCTTCATGTCATTGACCAGCTCCTCCCTTGTAGTTCTGGGCTGATTCCTCACATTTCTTATCATCAGTGATACCCCACGAGGTGAGATCTTGCATGGAGCCCCAGTCCGAGGGAGACTGACAGTCATCTTTAGCCTCTTCCATTTTCTAACAATTGCTCCAACAGTTGATCTATTTTCACCAAGCTGCTTGGCAATTGCCCCGTAGCCCTTTCCAGCCTTGTGGAGGTCCACAATTTTGTCTCTGGTGTCTTTTGACAGCTCTTTTGTCTTGCCCATGGTAGTAGTTGGCGTCTGACTGACTGTGGCGTGGACAGGTGTCTTTAAAGAGCTCAGACAGGTGCTACTAAGTTAGATGAATGAGTGGAGTAGAGGTGGACTTTTTAAAGGCACAAAAACAGGTCTTTGAGAGCCAGAATTCTTGCTGTTTCTTAGGTGTTCAAATACTTCTGTTCAGCAGTGCGAGACAAATACATTCTTTACAAATCATACAATGTGATTTCCTGAATTTTTTTTTTTAATTCTGTCTCTCAGAGTGGGAATGCACCTGCAATGTGAATGTCAGACCCCTCCATGATTTCTAAGTGGGAGAACTTGCAAAATCGCAGGGTGTTCAAATACTTCTGTTCCTCACTGTACAGTATGTAGCTGAAAGCTGAGGCTTGAACCCACAAGTGCAGTGGAGGCTTGAGGCTGTGGGTGTAGAGGTATTGCAACAGAGGCTCAGACTGTAGACACAGTAGAGGCTTGGACTATGAATATATTTGTATTTTTTATTTATTTATTACAGGTACTTATATAGCACCATCAATTTACGCAGCGTTTTACATATATATTGTACATTCCAATCAGTTCCTAACCCTCACGAGGTGTACAATCCAAAGTCCCTAACTTACATTCATACATACTAGGGCCAATTTATACAGGTTCCAATTAACCTACCAGCATGCCTTTGAAGTGTGACAGGAAACCAGAGTACCAGGAGGAAACCCACGCAGGCACAGGGAGAACATGCAAACTCCAAGCACGTTGGTTGGGATTCGAACCAATGACCCCAGTACTGCCAGGCGGAAGTGCTAACCATTTAGCCACTGTACTTTGCTGCCCATGAATGCAACAGGGTCTGCAGGTACAGTGGAGACTAACCCAGTGGGTGCTGAAGATATTGTGGGATAAGCTGATATGCAGCTTGGGTTGGAGGTGCAGCGAGACTGTGGGTGCAGTAGCTGCTATGGGTAAAGTGGATGCTATGGCTGTAATGCTGAGGTGAATATTGGCTTCAGTAAGTCACAGGAGCATTCTGACTGCTTGTTTAAGGCTGAAGACAGCATGCCCTACTCGAGTTTAAATGGCAGATTCAGCACACTGCCCTATCATGCTCGGTGCTGAGCCACAGGATGTAAATAACTGTGACGGATAGCTGAGGTGAACATAGATCTACTTTTCTTCACACATGACATGACATGACATGAGCCTGTCACATTCCTTATTTTCCTTTTCAGTCAATCTTCACATCTTTTAAGTGGTATAATTTCCATTGTTACTGAATATCTTTGTAGTATGTAAACCACCTGTGCTACTCAGAATAAAGATAAATATAAAGATCAGGAAGCTGCTATCACCTGGCTACATACTTGAATAAGTTGCAAACATTACATTGTGCCTAAATACACTTATATACCATGATTCGTGCATAAATATAAATCTCAAATAAATTCTAACAAAAAGAAATATACACATCAAAAAAGGACAACATCATGTGATAATATGCAAAACAAATTGATCACGAGTCATATATTGTTTTTTTTGGTCACTTATCATTAAGGGATGCATGTACACTGTCTCACCATTTTCTCCAGTGTGTGATGTCTATTTCTCGTTTACACTTTATATATTTTTTTGCATATTATCACATGATATTGTCCTTTTTTGATGTGTATATTCCTTTTTGTTAGAATTTTTTTGAGATTTATATTTATACACAAATTATGGTATATACGGGTGAAAGTAAAAAAATTTGAATATTGTGCAAAAGTTCATTTATTTCAGTAATGCAACTTAAAAGGTGAAACTAATATATGAGATAGACACATTACATGCAAAGCAAGATAGTTCAAGCCGTGATTTGTCATAATTGTGATGATTATGGCTTACAGCTCGAGAAAACCCCAAATCCACAATCTCAGAAAATTAGAATATTGTAAATATAGGGTGCAATATTCTCGGCTCAAAAGTTATGTAGAAGGGAAAAGTGTGGAAGAAAAAGGTGCACAAGCAGCAGGGATGACCGGAGCCTGGAGAGAATTGTCAGGAAAAGGCCATTCAAAAGTGTTGGGGACTTTCACAAGGAGTGGAGTGAGGCTGGAGTCAGTGCATCAAGAGCCACCACACACAGACGAATCCTGAACATGGGCTTCAAATGTCGTATTCCTCTTGTCAAGCCGCTCCTGAACAACAAACAACGTCAGAAGCGCCTTACCTGGGCTAAAGAAAAACAGACCTGGTATGTTGCTCAGTGGTCCAAAGTCCTCTTTTCTGATGAGAGCAACTTTTGCATCTCATTTGAAACCAAGGACCCAGAGTATGGAGGAAGAATGGAGAGGCACACACTGCAATATGCTTGAAGTCCAGTGTGAAGTTTCCACAGTCTGTGTTGATTTGGGGAGCCATGTCATCTGCTGGTGTTGGTCCACTGTGCTTCATTAAGTCCAGGGTCAACGCAGCCGTCTACCAGGAGATTTTGGAGCACTTCATGCTTCCTTCCGCAGATGAGCTTTATGGGGATGCTGACTTCATTTTCCAGCAGTACTTGGCACCTGCCCACTCTGCCAAAAGCACCAACACCTGGTTCAATGACCGTGGGATTACTGTGCTTGATAGGCCAGCAAACTCACCTGACCTGAACCCCATAGAGAATCTATGGGGCATTGCCAAGAGAAAGATGAGAGACATGAGACCAAACAATGCAGAAGAGCTGAAGGCCGCTATTGAAGCATCCTGGTCTTTCATAACACCTCAGCAGTGCCATAGGCTGATAGCTTCAATGCCATGCCGCATTGAGGCAGTAATTGCTGTAAAAGGGGCCCAAACCAATTATTGAGTACATATGCATGCTTATACTTTTCAGAGGTCCAATATTGTTCTATGTACAATCCTTGTTTTATTGATTGCATGTAATATTCTAATTTTCTGAGATTGTGGATTTGGAGTTTTCATGAGCTGTAAGCCATAATCATCACAATTATCACAAATCATGGCTTGAACTATCTTGCTTTCATGTAATGAGTCTATCTCATATATTAGTTTAACCTTTTAAGTTGCATTACTGAAATAAATTAACTTTTGCACAATATTCTAATTTTTCGAGTTTCACCGGTAAGTGTATTTATGCACTGTGTAAAGAAGCGCAACACCATTTTCTTTTTTATGTTTGCAACTGAATATCTTTGTTAATTATATAGACCTGTGTAATTGCAGTGAGAAGGACTTTGCTTACGGCTATGTTTAAATTGGGAATCGCCTCTATACAGTAGTGCAGTCACCATGCAGTGCATTGGCATACACTGGTTACAGATGTTCTCTGCAGTAAGCGCAGGCTGTGGAGGATAAAACTGAAGGTATGTCGGTGACAATGGCTTCATATAGAGGCTTTACCCAGAAAAAAAAAATGCCACAGCTGTACCACTATACAGTCAATAAAAAATGTTGAAATACTACACAAAAAGTATACACATATACAAACCCTGCATATTGAACTACAGTAATTCTCTGACTTAAGAACGAGTTCTATTCTGGGAGAACATTTTGACACAAATATACAATGTAAAGCATAAAAAAAACAGACACACTCAAAAATACTGTAAGTAAACTATTTATACTTTTACAGTTTCCTTAAAATGGTGATACAGTACAGTACAGAACCACAAATGGCATATAGTGGAAGAGAGTTACTAACTGGAGGAGGGAGGGTAGGTGGGAGATGGTGGAGCTGAATGATCATCAGCGATAGGAGATGGAGGGCAAGAATGAATTTGACTCACACTTGATGTTGTTGGAGCTTAAGGATCATCAGCAATAGGAGACGGAGGGCAAGATGGAATTTGGCTCATACCTGATGTTGATGGAGCTTAAGGATCATCAGCAATAGGAGATGGAGGGCAAGATGGAATTTAGCCCACACCTGATGTTGTTGGAGCTTAAGGATCATCAGCAATAGGAGATGGAGGGCAAGATGGAATTTGGCCCATACCTGATGTTGATGGAGCTGAAGGATCATCAACAATAGGAGATGATGGGCAAGATGGAATTTCACTCACACCTGATGTTGATGACACGGGTTTTTTGATGGATTCAATTCTGTCTACCCTCTGGAAAAAATGATCCAGTGATGTCTGAGTAGTAGCTCTTTTCTTCTCATCATAGATGACTCTGTAGCACTGCATGGCATTCTGAACGCCTGCTGCAAGCTTTGCGTATTGTTCTACGTTGGGGTCCTGTGCCTCAAGAAATAACAGTGCCTCTTCAAGAAAAGAAAATCTCCTTGCCATTTCCTGTCTTGTGAATCTCTTTGGTTCTTCAGTTACATCTTCCTCTTGGCTCTCTTCCTCTTTTCGCTGGGCCTCTAATTCCATCAGGTCTTCATTAGTAAGCTCCTCATGTTGCACAGCAAGGAGTTCAATGAAGTCGTCCTTTTGCAGATCTAGCTCCAGCTTTGTGCTAAGGGTCACTAAGTTGTTGAAGACCTCTTTGGACTCCTTGCCCATCTTCTCAAGTCCATGAACTTTATGAACAAACTGTGGGCAAAGGTTCTTCCAAACCCTATTCATGGTGACAGCTAAAACCTCACACCAAGCAAAGTTGATGTTTTTTATGGCATTGTAGATGTTATAGTCCTTCCTAAATTGTCACAAGGTTGTTTCTGTTTCATTAATAGCCTCATTGCCTGAAAAAAACTGTGACATAAATAATATTTCTTGAAAGTCGCAATAACTCCTTGGTCCATAGGTTGGATGAGTGTCGTAGTATTCGGTGGCAGATGCACTACTTTGACGTTGGGATGAAAGTCATCCATGAATTGGGGGTGACCTGGTGCATTGTCAAGCAGCAAAAGAATATTGCATGGGATATCTTTCTATAAACAATATTTCTCTATCTCTGGGATAAAGTGGTGGAAAAACCAGTTTTGTAAAATGACCTGTGTAACCCAGGCTTTGGAGTTACTCTTCCACACAACAGGTAGAGAGGCCTTGGCTATGTTTTTGAGGGCTCCTGGGTTCTCTGAGTGGTAAACTAAGAGAGGCTTTAGTTTCATATCACCAGAAGCATTGCCACCAAACAACAGAGTAAGTCTGTCCTTTGCTGCTTTGAAGCCTGGCATCACCTTTTCCTCTTTACTGATGTAACTTCGTTCTGGCATCCTCTTCCAGTACAGTCCTGTCTCATCGACGTTAAAAACCTGTGATGGTAAATAAGCACCTTCGTCAATAATTTCTCTAAGTGTTGCTGGAAATTCTTGGGCAGCTATGGTATCTGCACTTGCAGTCTCACCACTTGCTTTTATGTTGTGAAGGTTGGCTCTAGCCTTGAATCTGTTAAACCATCCATAGCTGGCAGTAAAAGATGCACACTTTTTGGAAATTATTGTTGACTTCATAGGCACAGCAGACTTCACATGTTCCACGATCTTGGCCTTGTTCTTTAGAATTGTGCCAGTGGTTAAATGATTCATGTTATAAGAACAAGCGATGTCTACCATCTTTTCTCCTCAGTCCAATTTCTCAATTATTGTCACTTTTGTTTCCATGGTTATTGATTTGTGCTGCCTAGCAGTCCCCTCCACATTACCACTGCTTTTCCTCTTGCTTCCGGACATCCTGGACTCTGTACAGTACACTATTGCACTGTACAGTAAGCTCACAGCAGCACAGCTATGACAATGTGCAGCTGAGACAATGTCTGGCAGACACGTGAGCTACTTCCACATCTATGATTTGTTTGCATCTACGAATGTTCGTAATGCGAGGTCCGTTGGGGACTTACTGTATTTGAGAGTAGAATCCTGCAATACAGTGGTTTTATGGCTAGGGTTTTTTTTATTTATTGTATAATATTTCAACAAACTTCCATTGATTGTATAGTGGTGCAGCTGCAGCACTAGAATTTTTTTCTGGGTAAAACTAAAAATATTTGCCCAAGAAGGTGCTGACAACCATTTATAACTGAAATGGGCAGCAACCTTAATATACCTAGGTATCTATATTTCCCCCCAGTCTCTGAGTTTTGCAAACTTAATTTCTTACCTATGTTACAAACTGCAAAACAGAAAATGAAGGCATGGAACAATCTACCTCTATCCCTTATTGGCAGGATTAACCTAGTGAAAATGAAATTACTCCCTGTTTTATTGTAGATCCTAAAACACTCTCTAGTCTGGATCCCACAGAAAAACTTCAAACAAGACAGGCTGGCTTATCTGGATCTGTGTTCCTTATTCCTTGCTGCCCTCCTTACCCGTGCCCACAATCTGGGCATCCAAGGGGATAAGGTACCTCAGTTATAACTGTGATAACGGTGGTCTGCAAACTTTTGACATGCTAAAAATGACAATATGCCCTCCCTAACTCATATCTGTTCCGGTACCTTCAGCTAGACCATGCATATCAAACTCAGTTCAGCACTACCACATTGTCTCTTACCTCCTCCGTTGGAAACTATAATCTAACTAGACCTATATCCATGATCTACATTGTCTTATTTCCCTCTGTACATGAGGGACTGGAGACTTTCCAAACTGTCTGGCGAGTGGAGGTCTCTGGACTAGACGGGGAACTCTGGGAGGATATATAGAACTGTTTCCCCTAGAGATAGCTGATAGAAATTTAAAAATGAGCACAGAATATACACTATTATGCCAAAAGTATTGGGACGCCTGCCTTTACACACACATGAACTGTAATGGCATCCACATCTTAGTCTGTAGGGTTCAATACTGAATTGGCCCACCCTTTGCAGCCCTAACGGCTTCAACTCTTCTGGGAAGGCTGTCCACAAGGTTTAGGAGCATGTCTATGAGGATGTTTGATCATTCTTCCAGAAGCACATTTGTGAGGTCAGGCACTGATGTCGGACAAGAAGGCCTGGCTCTCAGTCTCCGCTCTAATTCATCCCAAAGGTGTTCTATCGGGTTGAGGTCAGGACTCTGTGCAGGCCAGTCAAGTTCCTCCACTCCAAACTTGCTCATCCATGTCTTTATGGACCTTGCTTTGTGCACTGGTGCGCAGTCATGTTGGAACAGGAAGGGGCCATCCCCAAACCGTTCCCACAATGTTGGGAGCATGAAATTGTGCAAAATGTTTCAGTACGCTGATGCCTTAAGAGTTATGGAACTAAGGGGCCTGAAAAACAACCCCACATCATAATTCGCCCTCCACCAAACTTTACACTTGGAACAATGCAGTCAGGCAAGTACCGTTTTTCTGGCAACTGCCAAACCCAGACACGTCCATCGGATTGCCAGACAGGGAAGCGTGATTCGTCACTCCAGAGTGACTGAATTGCTGTTGTTCCCAGTTGCTTCCACTCTGTTGTAATACCATTAACAGTTGAACAGTGGAATATATAGTAGCCAGGAAATTTCATGGATGGACTTACTGCACAGGTGGTAACCTATTACTTTACCACTGAGCTCCTGAAAGTGACCCATTAATTCACAAATGTTTGTAGAAGCAGTCTGCATGCCTAGGTGCTTGATTTTATACACCTGTGGCCATGAAGGTTATTGGAACACCTGAATCCGATGATATGCAGGGGTGTCCCAATACTTTTGGCAATATAGTGTATCTTACTACCCATAAGTTACATAGGATTTTTCTCTCCATTTTGGCGGGATGTTGGAGATGGGCAGCAGACCTGGCTGACTTTACTCTTATTTTGGAACTGTCCCACAATTCAAATATTTTGGGCTGAGCTCTCACATTTAATTTTCCTGCTCACTACTGTTTCAATCCCACTGAGTATTGCTATATGCCTCTTGGGCCTAGTTAATCCCTTATCTCCAACTAGGGCCCTTAGAGTCCTGTTAGGACTCCTTTTATTATACCCCAAGTAAAGGCATAAAGCACTGAAATGGAAATCTCCCATGGCCCCAACCTTAGATTATTGGAAGCTTTGGTCAGTTCAGCCATCCTCCTTTATAAATTCACATATACATCAAGGGGTTGTCCTTGGAAATTTTCCAAAGTTTGGGACATCTGGCTTAACTCAGCCTTTACCAATGCCTTGTCGGATCTAGGCTAGACCCACTTTAATGAAAGTGCCTTGAATGGCTCTGCTGGGAGGTGATCAGGTGTAAAGTTATGGTCTACTATTTATATAAAACTGAGTCTGCTCTAGCGTGAACACCCCCATATCCTAAGAGATGCAATTGGATGATTTCTTTGTTGGTTGAACCATGTGTATCTGGATGTTTAAATTATCTTGTATTTAGTACACTTTGTGAGCTTTGATGTATTATGCAAGCCAGGGTATGCCCAGTTGGCTATGTTTAGCACACTTTTACAAGACAAAATTAGACAAAATGAATTTGGAAACAAAAAACAAAAAATATTTGGTCCCTGTGCTAGTATGCTGTTGGCAGTGCAGGCCACAAAGGTTGTGCTCCTTTTGGAGGCTTGGGAGTTCAAATATCTTAGTCTTGAAATGTAATTTATTTTTTTAAAAAATCACAAAGACTCAGTGGTTTTAGTAAGAGGAGCTATTGTTATAACTGAGAGGATAATTCAGTCCTTGCTGCTGGCAAGTACCCATGTATGGTTAATGTGCTAGAGTGAATATCTCATACCCTACACTTCATTAAGCAGCATGACAAGGCCCATTTAGGATCAGTGAACTCCATTATTTCACTTTGTTAGTGAACTCCTACCTGCAGCCAAGTGAACTTTTCACCTGCTTGCTACAAGTCTTGGCTCCGGAGAAGGTGTAAAACCATTATGCTGCTGCTTCATTTGTCATTTTTAGATTACATCAGGAACTCATTGCTATCTTGCATAATGCTTATTTTAGAGTCAGATATTTAGATATATTTTACATACTACATATATGTTTTGTATGCATAGCTTAAGAACGTGTGTAAATTTATATGTACAGTATGCATACAGAGTATATAAGCAAATTTATCTTATTCTTTCTCTCCGAATGTCTGTCCAACCATCTATAGTATGTCACCTGTCTTTTACTTACAGTATCAGTCATTTTGCCTGTCTGTTACCCTGTCAGTTTGTCCACTTACCTGTTGCTCTTCCGGATTGCTTGTACCTCTTCCTGCCTACCTGTCTCTCTTACTACCATGTAATTGTCCTATTGCCTACGCAGTTGTATCATGATATGTTTGTGGGCTTACTTCTCCTTTATATTTCATTGCCTGCCTGACTCTATATCTGCCCATTAGTGTGGTTTATTATCTCACCATCTGTTTTAACAACTATTTACCTGCTGTATCTCTCTTCCATTCACCTACCAACCTTTCTTATATGTACCTATCTTCATGTCTACCTGTGTCTCCCTGTTTGTTATATATTAGTCTACTCTGCCTACATAGGTGGCTGTTTCGCTGCTTGCCCTCTGTATGTCTATTTATTGTATAACTGCTTATATAATTAGATTGCAGTCTACATGCTTATTTATGAGCCTCTCTGTCCATATCTATCAGGCCTGTTGGCAGGTGCAGTCTATTTTCTCCACTGTAGGTGGCGCATGTCCAGACCAGTACTGCAGCTGGAAGGGAAGTCTAGGGAAATTTGGTTTCTCTATGGTTTCCTCCATCCCTTGGAGCATCATTCCAGTTGGCTATGCTGCATCCAGGTGACCCTGGTGGCCATCCTGGGTCATGCAGGGTCTTTTTAAGTCCCTTTATTCAGGTTTTGGTGCATATTTGCGAAGTGGCTTGTGTAGGGAGAGCATATGCATCTGTCAGGGACAGCACTAGTGGTAGGGACAGGTTCTAGAGGAGTAGGGATAGCTCAGGGCCTACGTCTACACTACAGCAGGGCCTATGTCTACACCTCTTGGGTTAGACCAGCCTGGCTGCATTCCAACCCCCTTAGCAAGCACTATCTTCAGTTCGGGCCTACTACCACTGACTCTCCGCTGTATTCACTGTAAGTTCCGTGAGTCGTTTAAGCTCCCTGCCGGGGTGTTGTACTGTTTTCAAGTTCTTCAATACATTTGTTACTGAATTCTAGGCATTTGTGAGTTTACTGCTGCCATACCATGCTGCGCCAACCAAACAAGACTGACTGAATCATTTTTATGTATTTTTGTGCATCTTAGACTGTCCATAATTGGCACAATTTATTTTTTAGAAATGAGACTAATTCAAGTTAAAGAAAAATAAATTATCCTTTAACAGTATAAATAAGAAGCCTTCAGTTACTTTTAACTGGGGGTGGGGGGTGGAATTTGTTTAAGTCCTGAACTGTTTTGACAACAGTCAGAACTACTCATCACATCTATATCTACCCTTTTATGTCATGCTTTAATGCTTATTCACCATTTCAGTTTTGGCTTTGTGTGGTTTGAATTTTTTTCACTGGTTCTTCTGTTTAAACCAGTAAAGGTGATTCATATAATGATAACCTGCTGACAACAATATTGTCCAAGAGACATCTTGGAGCAATGTATCACATGCAGCTATGAGTGAGGAAGAAGTAAGTAGGTAGGTGAGTGGATGAATAGAGAGGTTGGATAGTGGTGGGAATTTGGCATGAGGTCAGACATACAGGTAGTAAAGAGACTGGTAGAAAGGGGCATCTTTGAGCAGCATTTATTATTGTATTTGCTATGACAGTGTTTGTCTTCATGTTCTTCAATAATTTGTAAAGAAACAGGCACAAACACAGATACACGAGTATATAGGAGTCCTCTATCCACTCAGTGAAGGATTGCCTAAAGCCCAACTCCAGGCAGCTAAAAAAGGATGCCTTGCCATGGGGTTGTGCTCCCACTGCAAGGGTAATTGTTTAGATCTGGGGGAGCAAAAAAAAGGTTTACTTACCTATTCCCTGCTCCTCCTTGGAGCTAGACTGGTCTCTGCTACTTCTTCTCCTCCATACTCCAATAGCCTAGGTTTTTTTACATCAACAAGACCAAAGCAAGGTCCATAGCCCTGCAATGGACATGTAAACACAGATGGACTCTCCATGCTATAGTGTGGAGGAGCGCCAACTGTCGTAGGAGCAGAGGATCAGGTAACTAAAATTGTTTCTCCTCTCCCCCAGACAAAACGAGCAATAAACCCTTGCAGATCAGCTACATCCCCACTGCAAGGGATCATTTTAAATTTTCCCAAAGTTGGCCTTTACCTTAAAGCTTAACTCCAGTCTTTCTGCCCCCACCCTCTCCTCAAGTCCTCATATATTTTTTTTTAATCCCTTTATACGCACCCTAAATCCAAAAGTCTTCTAGCTGTACACATGTCTTCACAGGTCCTTTTTCTTTTCCAGTGGCAGCAGTGGCCAGTCCTAAATAATTGTGAGCGCCATTCTATGCAGCAGTACTGTGAGCCCAGGCTGGTGCAATGACATGTTCCCAGCAGGCGTGTCCTTGACATCCTGTGCTCCCAGGAAGTGGGTTGAATGATGCTGGATTTTCAATGTAAAAGCAGACACTGCTGATGTACAGATCCAGGGCTGGTTGAAGATGAACTACCCACAGAAGCCTACAACCTGAAAACACTGAGCAGATGTTATAGTTTGCAAAAATGCTCAGCTGTTAGGTAGTCATTCCAGACCTGATCTTTTCTTTATTCTTTGTCATCTAATTTTCTTTGCTTCTTGCGTGCTTCAGCCCCCAAATAATCACACTCTGTCTGTGCATTCGTTCAAGTATAAATGGCATTACTTTCAGCTAGGTGTTCTGTGAAAATTGGAAATAGGCAATTGCTACAATACATCTATATTTTATTGCTTGATAATTATCATTATTGGATGGATGAATTGCTATGCTGGGATACAGCTGAATGAATGAGAAGGAGCCTTAGCCTTGCACTGCAATGAAATAATGGTGAATTATAGTTTAATTCTAAATCCATTATATGGTATAGGTTCACCTTTATCCCATCACTTTATAATGATATATGATATTTACTCAGTGGCAATCATTTTATCCTGTATAAAATTACATCCTGTAATAAAAATCTTCACATTACAATGATATTTTATTGACTTACCTATCTATGTGATCCATACTTAACTTGTTGTTTAATTAATTGGTAAAATGAATGCAGAATAATCGGTTGTTCTTTAAATTCTGTAAAATTTTATATGGTTTTATTCAGTAAATCAGATCTCTGCTAACCATTTTCAGACTTGTTAGTAAATTAAATAAAGTTTATTTAGGCTTGTATGGGTATGCAAATCCCTCTGACACAATCAAAATCAAAAGCCAGGCAACACGAGCCCCAACTCTATCCAAAATGGGAAAACAAACATTTGTAATATAAACCTTTTAAATAGTATTTAAACCATAACAAATAACTACTTTTTTTGGTCCTACGGGAAATCCTGTGAGCTGATAACTTCCCGTGCTCTCTGAATATGCTGATTGTTATCAGTTACAACCCTTAGGATTGCATAATCACACCCTTCAATGTTATGGACAATAGGACAGGGGTGGGATTCCATAGTCCTACCTTGTTTTTGTTGGCCTAATATGGAAGAACTAGTGAATGTTGTCATTTTAGGACTTGAAGTATGTTGTTGGCAGAATAGCTTGAATAAAGAAAACTAATGCAGCAACCATATTTTAAGACTGGTAACATTTAATATATAACATTTTTCTTTTTGGGCTTAGATACACTTTAAGGAAAACTTTATAATTAATAATGTAAAGATCAACCTGTTTAACAATGCTCAAAATGTTATTGTTCAAAATGCCATTGCTGTGGCTGCCCTTAGTGGTGAAAGGCTAGTAAATTCTTTTAATCCCAGAAACTTTCTCCATGATTGTGCTAATTTGGAGGAAAAGTAGGTAAATGCATTGGCTTGGAATTCTCCCTTGATCAGCCAAATTGTTTTGACATCATCAGGTTCTACGTATTTAGTGAATGTAAGTTACAAGGCATGTGAGCCTCAGTCTAAAATTTGCATATGTGCTGATATTGCAGACATGTTAAAACCAAACATGACAAAATGCACTTTTTTGACATGGGGTGGCATATATAGGAGAGGAGTGCAGAGAGTCTGCTATGGGGCAGTATATAATGAGTGCCCAAAATCCTTAAATCTACAATATGAACATACATACATACAGTACATAAATAAATAAATGGAAACTGGGGGTTCTCAGATACTAACAGAAGGTATATAACTAATTCAATCCAATATATAGATAAAAACGTTTAAAATTACTTTGGGTTATATACTGAATTATATTGGATTGTATATGTTGTAATCATCTGAAGAACTATTGAAAACAGCCCTCTTCCTCCAGTTCTTCACCTACTCCTCCTCCCCTTCCTACTTCACCTCTTCCTCTTCCAGCTCTGCCTCCTATGTGATTATGGTAGAAAGAGTGGCTCTGGGGAGCTGAAGTTATCTGGGAAGAATTGAATCATACTTGGTGAAGAACTGTTGAAAGCAGTCTCCTTCCGTCTTCTTCCCTGGGCAATCCCACATTAGCATATTTAAAAATAATGGTAGCTGGGAAGGGTGACCCAGATGGAATTATAGGGGCTGCCACATTTGATAACTTTGTCTAGATATTGATATAAAGGTCCTTATTTGGGCATATTGTGTTTTTGGGGGGCCTTGTTCTGCCCTGTCTCCTCTCCTTAAATAACTATTGCATGCTTCTCCAAACAAAACTATAAGCTGCTGTGCTGATTCACATTGCCTAAGCATACTCCACTGTTGTCACCATTTAAAACAGACCTACTTATAGCCCCCAAAGTCAAATCACCTGCAGGTATGATTAAAAAATAAAAAAATATTTATCTCAGCCCTGGCTTCTGATACTTCTGAGAAGTAGCTAGCATCTGCATGCCTGACTGCTGCCTCCTGGAACATTTCGGTACTCAAAATTCCACAAGAATATGCCCAGACCAAAGTAAGCTTTTTTTTCAGCAACAGCTTTATTTTTAAATCACATTTGCAGGCAATTTGACTT
Source organism: Staurois parvus (assembly GCF_062004578.1). Classification (NCBI taxonomy): domain Eukaryota; kingdom Metazoa; phylum Chordata; class Amphibia; order Anura; family Ranidae; genus Staurois; species Staurois parvus. The sequence continues at coordinate 3,700,813 of NW_028317914.1, read as the reverse complement.
TGGGGACCTCATTAAAGTGGACCTTCTATTAAAAAAAAAAAACGCCTGTGAAAAAACAATTACAGGCAGCAACAGCTAAATATGTCCTGTGAAAAAACACATGAAGTCTGTTATCACTGTATTGGATAGAGCCATGCTGTAAAGAGGCTGCAAAATATCAGCATCACTAAGATGTAGCAAAGAATGAAAAAAGGTGGAAACCCTTCCCTCCCCCCCACCTCCAAATTCTACATTAAGCACCACACAGCATTTTATTATGTACAGGACATTCAGTAATAATTTACCTCTACAAAACAAACTTTCCAGGGCCTACAAGTCCTGCATTAAGAGCTTCTACTACTGTCCCTATGCACTTTATCAGCAGCACTCCTTACCCTTTCCCTATCACAGCTAAAGCACATTGTCAATATGGTTGCTGTGGTCTCACTGTTTTGTAATTTTACAATGTATTTCCAAAAGCCACCTTATTGGCCCTTCTAAGCCAGCTGACCTGGCCAGGCAGTGGATTATGGTTACAAAGGGTCTGGTGAATTATCACATTAGCCTGGTCCGCAATTCATGAACATGCAGAATTCACTGCAAACTCATTGCAGCAGTAAACCCAGACCTCATATTTATACTTCCCAGACTCACAAATAAAATATTGAGTGTTGTTCTCTTACATAGGTTTAGGTATAGTAACTATGCACTCACCTGGTAGCAAGGCAATCATGCACTCTTAATAGACTTTATACTAGAATTAAGCACTGGCACTCATGAAGCATTACTGGCTTTGAAGTAGCAGAGCTCAACTTTTTGAGAACACGTCTTGGGGAAGTAAACGTTATTCCTTTACCCTGTAAAGGATTGCTGATGTGACTTGATAATTTTTGATTATTGCTGTCTTTAGCTGGAGCAAAACACGCCTGCAGATGGCTGAATATTGCCTCTGTGTCTGACCTTGTTCAGATGATTATATTTAACGGCACCTGTAGTTGGTTATTGTGTGCATCCATATCTAACCTTCCTCAGATGAGTATAGTCAGCCAGGCCAAAAGACACTAGCAGATGGTTGGATTGCGCCTCCATGTCCGACCTTGTTCAGATGATTATATTCAGCAGGGCCAAAAGGCACCTGTAGTTGGTTATTGTGTGCATCCATATCTAACCTTCCTAAGATTATTATAGTCAGCTAGGCCAAAAGACACCAGCAGATGGTTGGATTGTGCCTCCATCTCCGACCTTGTTAAGATGATTATATTCAGCAGGCCAAAGGGCACTTGTAGTTGGTTATTGTGTGCATCCATATCTAACCTTTCTCAGATGATTATAGTCAGCCAGTCCAGAAGACACCAGAAGAATGTTGAATTGTGCCAACATGTCAGACCTTGTTCAGATGATTATATTCAGCGGGGCCAAAAGGTACCTGTAGTTGGTTATTGTGTGCATCCATATCTAACCTTCCTCAGATGATTATAGTCAGCCAGGCCAAAAGACACCAGCAGATGGCTGGATTGTGCCTCCATGTCTGACCTTCCTTAGATGATTATCACCTGGGCCAAAAGCTACCTGTAGATGGTGAAATATAACCTACATCAGTTTTTGTGTGCAGACATTATTATTCCAGGATTTTTCTGGATGGGAGAACTGGAGTTACTTGCCCATAGCCATCTTTAGATTCAAGCCTTTTTCTTCACCTTTGAATCTGATAGTGGGCTTTGAGGAGAAAACCCCAGCTTCTGGTACTGACACTTTGTATTATGTGTGCAGATTCTGGTAAAAACATCTAGCATACTCATATGATACTACCAACCTTTCAACAACACATACAGAATAAGAACATCTATTGGGAATGTTAACTGACATTTGGAAAAAAAGGCATCCTGCTGTGCTTGTGTCTTAAAGAGAGGGTTGTGTTTTTTGCCTGTGGCAAGTACAAGCAAGGTGCCCATGTCCTTTAAGTGGCAGCTTATTTTAAATGCTTTGGTCAGACAATTTGTCTGTACTCATTACATTGTGTAACAATATACCTTCAGTGAATTACATTAATAAAAATCTGGAAGACAGACTATAAAGTATTTTTTAAAAGCAAGTAACATACACCAATGTTGTGCAGCAACTTGCAGCAAATGAAGAGAACCTGTCAGGATGGCATTTCCCACAGTTGAGACACCTGTCTAGCACTTCAATTAACCAGAATTGATGTTTGTTCTGGGGCAGATCCCATCTTTGTAGTAACACCTACAGTGATATGCCTTCTCTGGGAACTAGCACTGCTACTGGAAGTCCAGCAGTGGTAGCCTCCAGCAGTGGATGGGAATCTTGGATGTAACAACCAACATCTGTTCTGACAGGTCTCATTTAAGTACAAATCTGCAGTTTCCAATAGTCCCTGATTTTCAGCAACACCCCAAGGTTTTAGGACATTTGCTTGGAAAGATTTTTGACCTTAAAACATTTTAATTAAGATCAACTTCAAAGTGAAGTCCTTTTGTTTGATGGCTCTGTTCAGATTCCCTTCAGGCTCATGTAGAAAAGTACCAGGTCTTCCTCCTATGCAGCAGCCCCTGGCTACTGAAGTGGAGCTGAAATCTTCAGTACACATAAAATGCCAAGTGACATTTCGTTTATGTACCGAAATCCAGCTATTCCCAGGATGCCCCCTGAACCACAGTTTTTACATGGGCCAGATTAGCTATGGACATTATTATTGCTTGTTTTGAGTTAATACTGTATTTTGAGTAGGAACATTTAAACTGCAAAATGCTTAATCTGTAAATCTGATTAGTAAATGTACCATGATGAGCTGGCAGCCTGCTGTGTTCCTCCAGCACAGTGTTGAGAGGAATCTCCTTAGGTTGACTGTATCAGCAAAGTGTGTTTGAATATGATTTTAAAATATTGGCAACTATGCTAAGGGCTTATGTGGGAACACTAAATTGCTCATGCTAATGGATAGAATATGTGTTCTTCTTTGAGCTCTTTTATTGTATCCCCAAAGGAAAGGAAAGTTGGCCATATACTGTTTGAACTTCATTATGAAGTGACAGAAATTTGCTGTGGGTGGTCCTGTTGGCACCTTCCAGTCAGATGAAAAATTATCAGTTGAACAAAGGCTGCATGCAATCAGATGCAAATGCTGCTTGGCTGTTCTGACAGTCACCAGTGCTGGCTGTCAGAATTAAATAGCTGCAGCTGTAAATTCATCCATTCATGCTATATAGCATGGATGGAAGAATCAATTTGATTTTTTTTTGTTCACACTGAGGAAATGACATGTGCATGCTTACAATTGTAACTTGCTAATAAACTTCAGCTTTAATCCTTCTCATACACCTTATACATTTAAGCAGCATTAACTAATAAAGGTTTATTCTATGTAAAAACACGTATATGAACAAATAAGCTCAAACACTTTGATCCATTATTTTAAAGATATTTGTTATGAGATTTATAATCCAAGTATCATGTATAATTTAACTCATATTTTAAAGAAAAAAAGTAAAAATAAGACAAAATAGTCGAAATAGACAATGTATGTCACTTTTCAATGTATTTCTGTATCAGTAGATGATATATAGTTGTCATACACAATGCTACCTATCTTGTTGTATCACTTTCCAAACTTAAAATGGAAGAAAACCCTAACTATACCTATTCTTAAAAATGTTCCCTTGTCCCTCCTCCTACCTATCCAGCCTAAACTGTATAAAAAAGATCTGTATACTTATTTTAATCCACTCCAGTCTGATCACATGATCCTGCAGCTCCAGCTTCCTTGTATCAGTGAGTGGATGCTGCATGAAAGAGGAAGAAGTGCTGACTATGGCTGGGTTATGGGAGCCTATGGGTGTTGTCATAGTTTCTGGGATTCAGAGCGCTTGTCAAGTGCCCCCTTACATAGAGCTGCAGGATAATGTAACCAGACCAGGGCAGATTAAAAATGGGTAAGTACACAGATCTTTTTTATCCAGGTTAGGCAGGACTGGTAGGAGGAGGGGCGAGGAAACATTTTTAAGGATATAGAAAAGAGTTTTGTTCCACTTTAAGTTGTAAAGACAATCAATAAAAAGCACATTTTGTGAAAAAGAATCAGGATGGCCAAGCACAACTGAGGGGAGAGATTAATTTCAGTATGCCTTAATGAATGCTAAGGCTGATCCTGAAACATATCTGTCCTCTTAGTTTTTCTCTGCCATTGTGGATGTTTTGAATAAAATATATTTTTAGTTGTATTTGGATATACATTTCTGGGTGCTGCTTTGATAACTGTTTTAATGTACTGGATGTGGCCGGGTCATTGTGCTGCTTTTATAAAATCCCTTTGTGCTGGATGTAGACTTATCATGCTTTGCACTAGGTGAGGAATCCTTTTTGATATTCACATCACAATGAACTATATTGAGAATAGAGCTATCTTTTGTGCAGGACCAGTGTAAATGACAGGATAATGGCATTTCAGGTACTTAATGATAGTTAGAAAGTTGTTATTAGAGCTAGGGTGCTGATTTGAAGGTGCACTTTAAAAATATGATAAATTAACTAAATCCCAACATACTTCAGAGCCTCATCATACTCCTATTGCTATTTCAAGAATACTAGATAAATATATGTAGCACTACTTCAGAGGAGCTGATGGATTGTTTTGTGATTTCTCTGCAAACCTGAAGATGACACACCTTGCTCATCCAGCACTTACCAACACACCTTGAAGTCTTTCAAAGAATGTATTAGGCCAAGGGTAGCCTAAAAGAAAAGAGGTTTAGCAAGTGTACTCATACAAACAAATCAATGGGACAACAATTTTTGTAAGATATATGGTTAAACACCAGTAGTACTTTAACAGTAGCAGAACTGAACTGCATTTACCTAGTAACAGTATATACAGACGGTCCTAACTTGCTATAACAGCCTTAGTTTTATCCTACTGGCCAGTGATTGAAAAATATTAGCCGGCAAAGTTGGGGCCCTTGAAGAATGTACAACAGTTCCCAACAGACATTAAATACACTTATATGATGTTAGTCTCTTACCAGTCCCAGGAAGCCTTCTTCTGGGTCTCTGAACATGTGCTCTAATTCAGTAAAAGTCCAGTTCAAGTCAGACAGGGATTGAAGTTGTAATGGTCTCTCTCTTTCAGTCCTGCTAGGACAGTTCCTCTTTTCCTTCCTCATAAGTGGTGGCAGTGCTCTGTAGTACATTCGGATCTCAATAGGCATCCAAATAACACCTCACACCTTGGCAGGGAGAAAGTTTTCACCCCTGATGCTGTCAGGGCAGGAGCCGAGGAACGGACAGGCAGGCCTAACAATGTAACGCACTGGCTGACGACAACCACCACCCACAGACCGGAGTCCCTCAGGGCGCGGAGTCTAAGTCCCAGGCTGCCCTTCACCAGGGCCCCTGATGGTGGGGATGGACTTGACGCAGCCAGGAACCAGGTCGCGGCCCCCAAGACACCTCAGCTGCGGTAATGGCCGCCACCAATGGCGTGTAGCTGGTGGAAGAAACAAAAGAGTAGTCAGACAAGCCGGGGTCAACAACAACAGGACAAAACAGTACAGGACAGCAGACGAGAATCACAGGTCACAAGCCGGGTTCAGCAACAGAGGGTCAGATCAAAGGAGAATACAAAGAATAGTCAAGTCACAAGCCGAATCAGAATACCAGGAGAGTCACGAGAGTCAGAACAGAGTAATAGTAACACAAAGACACAAGACACAAGTGCAAAGAGCATGTGCGGGCCACAGGCTTATATGTCATCAGCCACGCCCCTCTGGGGGGTGGACCTCAGAGACCTGAAGGCATAAAAAGGACTCCCATCATGCACAGCAGAATCCAAGATGGACGCCAGCACATGGAGTAACATAACCTCAGGGAAAAGGTAGGAGCTTGACAGTACCTCCTCCTCAAGGACCCCTCCCCCTCCGCGGCTCAACAAAAGGTTTCTGAGGAAAGCGGGTATGAAAAGCGCGGAGGAGGGCAGGAGCATGGACATCCGCGGAAGGAACCCAGGAACGCTCCTCAGGACCATAACCGCGCCAATGAACCAGGAACTGTAATCGACCGCGCACCAATCGAGAGTCCAGGATCCGGCTCACCTCATACTCCTCATGACCGTCAACCCGGACAGGATGGGGCCGAGGCAGAGAGGTAGTGAAGCGATTGCAGATCAGAGGTTTCAACAGGGAAACATGAAAGATATTGGAGATCCGCATCCCAGACGGAAGGGCAAGGGCATAGGCCACCGGATTCACTTTGCGGAGAATGCGGAAAGGACCGACAAAACGGGGAGCTAGTTTGGGTGTGGGCACCCGAAGATTGAGGTTGCGAGTAGACAACCACACACGATCGCCGACCTGGTATGAAGGAGCGGGCAACCGTCTGCGATCAGCCTGGAACTTTTGGCGCTGAGCTGAGTCCCTCAAGGCCCTCTGGATCTGCCCCCATGAAGAACGCAGGGCAGCAAGATGGTTCTCCACAGCCGGAATGTCCTGTGGTGAGAACCTCTCAGGTAATACTGCGGGTTGGAACCCATAGTTGGCCATGAAGGGCGACATCCCGGAGGAGGAGTTGACCGCCGAGTTCCTGGCAAACTCTGCCCAAGGCAGGAGATCGGCCCAATCGTCCTGATGGTCTGAAATATAACATCGAAGGAATTGTTCTAAGGCCTGATTGGAACGCTCCGCAGCCCCATTGGACTGCGGGTGGTAGGCTGAGGAAAAGGAGAGACTAATACCCAACTGGGAGCAGAAGGCGCGCCAGAATCTGGACACGAACTGACTCCCGCGGTCCGAGACAATCACCTTAGGCAACCCATGCAGGCGAAAAATCTCCCTGGAAAAGACCGTGGCCAGTTCTTGCGCTGTGGGTAATTTCCTGAGTGGAATGCAATGGCACATCTTGGAAAACCGATCGACGATCATGAGGATGACCGTATGACCCCGAGACACCGGGAGGTCTACAATAAAGTCCATCCCTAGATGTGACCAAGGACGCTCCCCATTGGGAATGGGTTGCAGAAGACCCAAAGGGAGATGCCGTGGAGACTTATTCTGGGCACAGATCGAACATGCCGCTACATAAGAGGCAATGTCGGCACGGAGGGTTGGCCACCAGAATAAGCGAGAGACGACCCAACACAGCTGGTTCTTCCCCGGATGCCCGGCAGTTTTGGCGTTATGGTAGGTACGCAGCAGGCGGGTACAAAACATCTACCCTCCGGCCTCCCGGGGGGAGCATCAGATTGGGCCGCCAAAATCTGCTCCCCAAGAGGAGAGGTCAGACTGGTGCGAATGGCAGCCAGGATCTGATCTGGAGGAATAACCGAGATTGGCTCAGAGTCTTCCCTGGACAACTCAGAGTATTGCCGTGATAACGCATCAGCCCTGACATTCTTGGAACCAGGCAAATATGAAACCACATAGTTGAAGCGTGACAAGAACAGAGCCCATCTGGCCTGGCGGGGTGTCAATCTTTTGGCCTCCGAAAGATAAGTCAGGTTCTTATGATCGGTAAGAATGAGGACCAGAACCGCGGAGCCCTCGAGCAGGTGCCTCCATTCCTTGAGAGCCAGAATGATTGCCAACAACTCCCGATCTCCAATCTGGTAGTTGCACTCTGCAGAGGAAAGCTTCCTGGAGTAGACCCCACAGGGAAGTAGGGGTCCATCGGGCGACCGACGTTGAGACAGGAGAGCGCCTACTCCCGTCTCGGATGCATCAACCTCAAGGACAAAGGGCAATCCAGGATTGGGATGAGACAGTATCGGAGCCGACGCAAAGGCGGATTTCAGAGCCTCGAACGCTACGATGGCCTCAGGTGGCCACTCGTGAGGATTACTGCCCTTCTTGGTTAGGTCTGAGAGAGGCTTTGCCAGCGTGGAGAAGTTCCGGATGAACTTCCGATAGTAGTTGGCAAAACCCAAAAAGCGCTGAATGGGCCGAAGACCATTGGGACGAGGCCACTGCAGAACCGCCGAAACCTTCTGAGGGTCCATGGAGAATCCCTCCGCAGAAATGATGTAGCCTAAAAAGGCAACTTGGGATCGATGGAATTCGCACTTCTCAAGTTTACAAAAAAGTTCGTTCTCACGTAATCGTTGCAGCACCTGCTTGACATCCTGGATATGGGACTCCATGGAGGCAGAGTAAACCAGGATGTCATCCAAGTAAACTACCACGCACTGCTGCAACAAATCACGAAGGACATCGTTTATGAATTCCTGAAAAACTGCGGGCGCGTTACACAACCCGAAGGGCATCACCAGGTATTCGTAGTGACCGGTTCTGGTGTTAAACGCGGTCTTCCACTCATCCCCCTGTTTGATCCGTAAGAGGTCAGTTTTTATGTAGAGGAGGAATAAGCTTCCCTGAAAATCAAGTTTTTTTAGATCACCTAAAGGTGAACAGAGTAGGAGATAGCCAGATAGATTGGTTTAGGGCAGGGGTAGGCAACCTGAGAGCCACAGGACTACAAGTTCCATCATGCCTCTGCAAGTCATAGCTGTAACTGTCAGTTTTGTAATCTTTGCAATGCTTCATGGGAAATGTAGTTCCACAACAGCTAGAGAGCCACAGGTTGCCTACCCCTGGTTTAGGGAGTTCCAGAAGAATATTATTATTATACAGGATTTATATAGCGCCAACAGTTTGCTCAGCGCTTTACAGGGCCCTGCTCCTTGGAGCTTACAATCTAGGAGGGAGGGGCTAGTGGTACAAAAGGTAGTAACTGTGGGGGATGGACTGGTAGGAGGAGTAGAAGATTCCATTATTAGCTGAGGGCAGGATAGGCTTCCCTGAAGAGATAGGTTTTCAGAGATCGCCTAAAAGTGAGCAGAGTAGGCGATAGTCTGATAAATTGGGGTAGAGAGTTCCAGAGGATGGGGGAGGCTCTGGAGAAGTCCTGGAGACAAGCATGGGAGGAGGAGACAAGAAAGCTAGAGAGCAGGAGGTCGTGGGAGGAGCGGAGAGGACAGTTTGGGTGATATTTGGAGACAAGATCGGTGATGTAATTTGGGGCAGAGTTATAAATGGCTTTATATGTTATTGTTAATGTTTTGAATTTTATCCATTGGGCAATGGGAAGCCAGTGGAGGGATTAGCAGAGAGGGGTGGCAGATACAGAACAGTTAGTAAGGTGGATGAGTCTGGCAGCAGCATTCATGATAGACTGAAGAGTGGATAGCCTGCGATTAGGTAGGCCAATGAGAAGGGAGTTACAATAGTCAAGGCGAGAGATAACTAGGGAATGAATAAGTTGCTTAGTAGTTTCCGAGGTTAAGAACGGGCGTATCTTGGAGATGTTGCTGAGGTGAGGGAGGGAGATGGGGGAGGCTCTGGAGAAATCCTGGATGGAAGCATGGGAGGAGATGATGCAGGAGCTAATAAGCAGGATGTCTTGGAAGGAGTGAAGAGGACAGTTTTGGTGAAATATTGCTATGAGGTCGGTGATGTAGCTGAGGGTAGAGTTGTTGGTGGTTTTGTATATTTTTGTTAGTATTTTCAGTTTTATCTGTTGGGTGGTCAGAAGCCAATGGAGGGATTGGCAGAGAGGGATAATGGTCATTGGGTGGTTGGTAAGATATATGAGCCTGGCAGGAGCATTCATGATAGATTGAAGGAGAATAGCTTGTGTAGGGGTAGGCCAATACATGTATTGGGAGGTAGAAATATGAAACACCCTTGACCCTGTCAAATGCTATATCACCCTTTCCATGTTCAGCAAACTAGTGTAGGAGTGATGTTGTCAGGGAGCGAGGAGCCAGACACACAAGGAGGTGCAATTAAAGGTAGGTTTAGTTACACAGAAACAAGGCAAGAGTCTATGCAAGTCTGACAGCAACAGAGGATGACTTGGTAGGACAGAAGTTCTCCTGCCGAGGTCGTCTTCCAGGATAATCAAGTCAAGAACCAGCGGGAATCGTAGCCAAAGCCAGGGTCAGAAGCCAGGATAAATGGTCACCAGAGCCGGGGTCAGAAGCCAGGAAGAATGGTCACCAGAGCTGGGGTCAGAAGCCAGGAAGAATGGTCGCCAGAGCCGGGGTCAGAAGCCAGGAAGAATGGTTGCCAGAGCCAGGGTCAGAAGCCAGGAGGAGTCTTGGCCAAAGCCGAGTCGGTATCCAAGAGTTAACTGAACAGGAGCTTGCTGCTGTGCAACAGACAGGACACGAATGTAATGGACAGCTGCAAACAGCAGACTTAAATGTGATAAGCCGCCACCTCCTGGGAGGAGCCGCAGAGGGCTGAAAGCATAAAGGATCCCACCATGCTTTGCAGACCTAAGATGGATGCCAGCACATGGAGCAGCACAAGCCCTGAGGAAAGGTAGGACCTTGATAGATGTGCAAAATGATATTATCTTGAATTGAAGAAAAACGATACAATTGCAAATGTAGAGCTTTGTAGGGTGTGTCTTATCTATAAAACTATTGTCACTAAGTCCTTGTTCACATGGGGTATATCAGTGTGTGCCTCGTATTCCATGCATCCCCATGCAGGCAGTTCCATTGATGTCAGTTGGGACTCAGCAGCTGCACAGACACAGACAGTTGCTGTTCCCAATTTGACATCCATGCGGGTGTTACCCTCACACAACCCTTACACGAGCATGCATTGATACACCCCATGTGATTGAGGCTTAAAAATAATTGTCCCTCTTTCTCATCTCAGTTGAAAGACCTGAGGTTTTATATACCTAATTTATTATTATCACTGCACTGGAGCTTTGTCAAAGTCCCTCACCCTGGTATGTGTTCAGGGTGCACATAACACACGTCATTAAGCAACCGGGTCTGTTACAAGTTAAAGAACAGATATATATATCTATATATAGATATATATATATATAGATATATATATTATCTGCAGAATTTTCCAGCATGTGCATTTCTAATCTATAATTTTTTCTTTTGTCTAATCATAAGTGACAGTATGACAGATAAAACAATCAATCCTTCCCAGATAACACAGCAATACAAAATCTAGTCTGAACAGCTTTAATTCTGTGTTACTGGTAGATATCTTTCAATTCTGTAAAGGAAACATATAAATAAACAGTGCATGTGATCAGAAGTGGTGAAAAGGCTGTGCTGCAATCACCAAGTAGAATAGTTGATACAAGAAGGAAACTTTGGGGTCCTTGTCAGGGACCCTGTGTTATGCCCAGTGTGACACAGTTACTTTTGATTTGGAATCCAGTGGGAAATCACAAAGAAATGTTTTACCCACCATGACATCTTCGGAGTATTTATCTTTCTGCTTGTAATCCACCATGTTCCTTTCAGTGTCTATCGATTCTCTATAGGCAAACACAGCAGGGCTGTTTAGCATGCGTCACTCTATGGTCATGCTGACTCCTTTAATGTTTATCTTCACAGTTTATAAATGCTTTAAATAAAATTCTTCTGTAACCAACTCCCCGGCGGCATCTGGATCAACAGGGACATGAACAATATTCTCTTTCCATTAAAGACAGCTTTGATAGACGCTTAATCCTCTAAAAACAACACATTGCTTTATTGTAGCATTTGATAAAGGAGTATGCAGAGCCCTTAGGGTTTCTTTTTTTTATTTTTCAAGCCTTTCTGTGTATTTCAGAAAGCAGTCTTGTCATTCGTAGCATGTGATGTGACGTGCCCAGCTGATGTAGTCACTTTACATGTATTCATTATATCTTGCCACATCTGCAAAAATATCCTTTGTCCTCTTTAATTAAACTCCGCCGTTTGATGCATAGTGAAATTGTAGCCTTGTATTTGTACACATAGCCAATGATCTATTTGGAATAGCTATAACATTAGTCAGTGTATGCCTGTGCTCCATCAATAATTGTCATTAGGAGGAGAGCAGTAACCTCAGAAGAATCCCTAGCAGGAAATTAAATGAAGGCAAACCTCCTTTTTAAATATAATACCTACTATACACAGTTAACACTGTCTTCTAATGAATTTGCTGTAATGGTTCTTCTGGGTTTTCATGATAAGAGGAAACAATAAAGGTTTCTAAATCAAAGCTGTGTCCCTAAGGGTGGGTATTTTACTTTGGCATAACATTTTTTTGGTAATGATATATTTTACAGTGTACAAGGGTTAAATGAATAAGGGATCAGTGCTTCCATTTTCATGTCTCGTCAACAGATGGAAACACTGATATACAACCTCAGTTCACCTCGATTGCCTCATTTGGTGGTAGGTCGTTACAGTGAATTTTTTTTGCAACACTCTATTGCAATTATGTACTCTCAGCCCCATGTCTGTGTTTAACTTGATTGCACAGTCTGGCTAAACAAAGGGCTTTATCTCAAACTGTTAATAGATATTGCTCAAAGAGCTATTACTAAATATTAATGGCGGATCACTGACTGACACAGTTATATATCATTGGCCTAAATGCCTACATGATTTTGTAAAAAGACAGGCTCCCATTTGCCATGGACGCATGAGAGATCATGATGACCTCCTACACATGCTATGGAACTGACTGAAGCTAGTATGTTACTATTGTCAGCAAGCCCAATGGAGTGTTCTAAATGAACATTCCTAGGGATCCCCTTACTTGCCTTCTAGGATATTTGGAATGTCTTCCTTACAAACTGTATTTATGTGAAGCAATTATTCCAGGCTTGTAAAGGAATCCTTATGCACTACTAGACATTTCCAAACTCACCTTTGGTGGCTGAATAGAAAGTCCATGTACATAAGGTACAATATATACACCCATAGGGGAATCCCAGGAAAATTTAAGAAGGAATGAGGCACATATATGGCTTACAACTGTAGACTCAATGACTCTTCCTTTGGCATAGTAATTTGTTTAAAGTGGCTGTAAACGCTGAAGGTTTTTTATCTTCATGCATTATGTGCATGAAGGTAAAAAACCTTCAGTGTGCAGCCCCTCCCCCAATACTTACCTGAGCCCCATCTCGATTCAGCACTGTGCATGGGAGCCTTGGCTATCCCGGGTTTCTCTCTCCATATTGGCTCACAATGTTGTCAGTTACAGCCAGTGAGGAGTGAGCAGGGGGCAGGGCTGAGTTGCGCTTTGTGTGTCTTATAGACACATAGAGCAGGGCTCAGGAGTGAGCATGCATGAATGCCCGCAGAACAAGTGGCTTGCTCTGTGAACACTAAGCAGTGGGGAGGAGCCAGGACCACCGATGGGGGACCCAAAAAGAGGACGATTGTGGCTGCTCTGTACAAAACGTTACACTAAGCAGGTAAATATGAACTATTTGTTATAAAAAAAAACCACAAGCCGTTCTTATCACTTTAAACCATAGTTTTATTTCTATTTGAAGTGCTTTCTCTTGGCCGATAGAGGAGCATGCTGGCAACTGGGTCTCCTGATGATTCCCTTTCTTCAATTTTTTGGTATATGTATAATCACAATGGTCAAGTATATACTTTTCACAATGTCACAATATCTTGGTCCGGTTTTGTACTATGCTGCCTAGTGACTTACTGGCAAAACACTGTAAGACATGCTGCATGTGAAAGACTGTATTGTTTGCATGTTATAAATAGGTTATAAAGGTTAAATGAAAAAAAAATGTATAGGCTACATAATCTACATCAAAAATACAGATTGATGTATTTAAATTGAGGAGGATATCACTAGTTGCCCTCTGTCCAAGGTTTTGAAGAATTACCCTGGGAATAATTAATGCTTCATCAGATAAATACAATTGAAATGGTCGATCTGGATAAAAAAAGTGTCATTTGAGCAGAAGCCCAGAGAGTAATGAATAAAGATTACACCGCTCTTGGAAGCCCTTTGTACTACTGGATAAAAACAGCATTAGACTGTGACACACTGGTCTAAAGTTCTTGCGTTGTCATTTTACTGGCTCATGCTGTACTGGCATTGATAGGTTCTTCTCAAGTGCTACTGGCATCATGCCAAGTCAGGAGGCATCATGCCACAACTGTATTGTTTGTCTTTATAACCTCTATTAAGCCACTAATTGGCTATAAACTTATGTCACTGTGAACCGCTTTTTCCTGTACTGGCTTCTGGTTACTTTTAACTGATAGCTATCCTGTATTTTGCTGCTGAAAACTGGTAGAATGGTATAAGAGTAAGGTCTGTGAGAGTAAAGAGTGTAAACATTGTTAGCTACTACAAAACATATATTCTAGCACATTTTCCCAAATGACAGGTGAGGCCATGGGATGCAGTGAGAATCCTGTGTTATGCTATACCTAAAGGGAGCTACCTAAGGTGTAATTCTTTCATGAATGGTATTTGTTCTTTTAAAAGTCCACAGGGTAATGCTCTAAAACAGATACCACCTACTACATAAAAAGCATGGTAAACCAAAATACAAAATGTTAACCAAACCCAGAGAGATCCCTCTCCTCTGGAGGTCAGCTGCAACCTTCCCCCTTGTACTGGATTGGACCCATTGCACGGAGACCCAAAGCAAGGGAGCAAGGAGCATAATAGCAATAGACCTTCTTACTAGACTTTAGAACTTACATGAAAGTGACAGAAAAGTTGAAGAACAAATACATTTGTGCAAAGGAAAAATAACATGGATAGCTCTCCTGATAGGGATTGCCCTCTTGAAGCGTCACTTTCTTAATGTGATTGCTAACCTTTAAAGTATTACTAAACCCACAGCAGTAAAATCAATCTGTATATACAGTAAAGCATGCTTGTTATACTCACTGTGGAACTTAAAGCAATTCTAAAGGTTCTTTTTTTTTTGTTGTAAAATAACAAACATGTCAGTGGTTTTGCACAGAGCAGCCCGGATTCTCCTCTTCTCAGGTCCCCCACAGGCTCTCCTTGCTCCTCTTGTCGGTCAGGTGCCCCCATAGCAAGAAGCTCGCTATGGTGGCACCGGCTGCTCTGGGTGTCTATTCACACATGGAGCCATGGCTTGGCCCCACGCCCTCTCTCTCCACATTGGCTGACTGGCTATGATTGACAGCAGCGGGAGCCAATGGCTCTGTGACGGAAGTCACTTTGGGTGGGGGGCCCATGGAACCCAGCTCACTTTGGAGAGGTGGGGAGACCCCTGTCTCAGCTCCCCATATCCCTCTTATGTGTAAATCACCCTGTGCCTGTTAGGGGTACAGGGTGATCTGTCCTAATATTGGGGTGGGGGGTTGTTGATTGTTTAATGTCATGTGGCTGCATCCCATTGTTCTATTGTCTGTCTGGGTTGGGAGCAAACTATTATGGGATGTATGTGTTTATGTGTATTAGCTTAGTGGGGGGTTGTCTCCAGCAGCCCTCCCTCCTGATGGGACTGTCTGCTGGTGTGAAGTTTGAATACCTGTGTGTCTCTTGTTACTAAATGTAGATTGCCCTGCCCTGTGCCGTTATGGAGGGAGGGGGGATTGTCCCTAAGTGTATATATCTTGTATCTGTGTTCAAATAAACTAGTCTACCTCCTGGTTTACTTCAAGACTCATGTCATCTAGTCTTGTATGGTCGGCTGTGGTGTCTCTGATTGGACGGGGAAGCGGTATTCTAATGGAAGTACTCAAGCTCAGTCTGGGTTGGTTCCGTTACATGCTACCACCTGCTGTTTCATCCAATGAGGAGACAGAGACCCCAGACAGCCAAGGCTGTCATTCACATCGCTGGATTGCGATGAGGCTCGCGTAAGTATTGGGGGGGGGTTGAACTTCTGCACACAGAAGGTTTTTTATCTTCATGCATAGAATGCATGAAGGTAAAAAACTTTCAGTCTTTACAACCACTTTAAGGGGTCAATCCTCTACATTGTGTAAAAAGGATGTTTGATCCTGTCTTCTCTGATCCTTCCCTTCTTCTACATTCCCCATTATATCTCCTGATAGAACACCTCGGGAACACTCTGCACATGCTCAGTTTGGTGTGTACTGCTAGAGAGTTTTTTCCTTTTTCTTGGTTAGGGTGCATGTGATCGGCGCAGGGCCAATCAGCACTATCCAGACAGAGGGTCAGGGGTTATGCAATCTCATAGGGCAGTGAGAGGAGAATGAAAACTCCTCCTACAAGCTTTAACCAGTTCTCAGGTAGACACACATATATATTGCTAATGAGAAAAGGTATTTTACCGTTTATATTTACTAAAATAATTGCATTTCCATGTTCTGTGTACTGTGGGAGATCGGATATAGTGAATGCAGGGTCCTGGGTTTAGTAACGCTTTAACTGAACGATATTAGTGGTACCATAAACAATTGCTATTTATAATTGCTATAATATTTTCACCTTTTGTTCATCCTTTTTTCACATTTTAGAACTGCCCATTTCTTGAAGCCTATATAGAGCCAATTAATATCCATATGCACTCCAGCGATAGCTGCTGTCAATTACCTTGGTTGGAGGCCAAGTTGATGAGAGGGCTTCCTTGCGGCTGTGGTGTGAGCACCCCTGAATGTGATGACAGAGGTACAAGGCTCAAAGAAGCATGGGTGCTGATAGATTGGTAGCAGGTGACTGCCATGGTCAGGGACATAGTCAAGGTGAGCCAGGGTCAAACACAGTGAGATAGCAATGTAGTCAGGCAGCAGGCCAGTAGCAGGGAAGAAGGCAGAGCAAGGTCCAGTAGCAAGCCAAGGTCAACACCAGGGAAGCAGGCAGAGAATAATCAGAGGCAAGCCGAGGTCAGCATCCAGAATCCACAGAACAAAGTCAGGAATGAGCCGGGTCAGCAATGGAAGATCAGTCAGCAAGAACATGGAAAAGCTGTACAACATCCAGCTATTAGCAAACAGCAGAATCTCCTTTAAATAGGTAGCTTGGGGCCAATGCGTGTAGATGAGTGCTCCGATGCGCTCTGGTGCACAGAAATGCGCCTATATGTCAGTGCACGCTGGATACTAGCTCAAGCTCATCTGTGTGCTGGTAAGTGTGCATGAGCATTAGCTGCATGGGAATGAGCATTTACTGCATGGAAAAGAGCATTAACTTCACGAGAATCAACACTAGCTCTATTCATTTCCTGACTGCTTCATGACATTGCTCAGGGAGACAACAGTGGATCATGCCAGTGTAATGTACATTGCAATGGTCACAAGTAGGGTCTGTCAGCAGCCAGGGTGACAACGTAGGAGTACAATTGGGAGACAGGGACAGAATATTCTTACCCCATAACAGGAAGTGCCTGAACTAGAATCTTCATGGCAGGATCACAAGTATTATTTTAATGAAAGCTGCAGACTGACAGAGTGACAGTGCCTGATCACAACTGGGAGACAGAAGCAGAGTTGTAACCCTAAAATAGAAGCACTCAAACAAGGACCTTTGTGGCAGAATAACCAGGTATTATTTCAAAGCCCAGCTCCAGACAAAGCTTTTTTTCATTCTTTATTTCTTGCATTAGAAATGTCTTTATTTTTATTCATTTAGATCAGGCATCACTGAATGGCGGACCGGGCTCCGGATGTGGACCGAGTCACTATCCCATCCAGACCCATGCAGTCCTGCCATTTAGGAGCCTTTTCTCCCCCCCAGCCGTCTCACGGTTATCTTCACACAGTTGACAGCAGGAGACAGGACAGTTCTGGATTGAGGGTGGGAGCTGCCCGAGGCTAACAAGCAGGTGATTAGTTGCTAGGATGAAGGGAAGTCTTAGCAATCATTCACTGTTTGTGTAAGGTAGGAGTGTGGGAGGCGGAGTTAAAGGGGCCAAGAACATTAGTGTGAAAGAGGGCTGATGTGAAAAGAAGCCGAGGAATGAATGTGGGGGTGGGGGGCTAAGAACAGTAATGATGGGAAACTGAGCAGTAGTGTGGGAGGGAAGACTAAAAAATTAACGTGGAGAAGCTGAGAATGGAAATGTGGGGAGGGCTGAGAGCATTAAAGTGGTGGGGGGGGCTAAGGACAGTAATGTGGGGGGCTAAGGAATGCAGTATGTGGGGGCTTAGGACATTAAAGTGGGGGGGGAAGAACTGTAATGTGGAGCTGAAGACAGTAATGTGGGGTGGCTGAGGACAGTCAGTAACGTGGGGGCAGCGGAGGACATTAGTGGGGGGGGGGCTGAGAACTGTAATGTGGGAGCTGAGGACAGTAACGTTGGGGGGGGGGGGGGCTGAGGACAGTAATGTGGGGGCTGAGGACAGCAACATGGGGGGGGTTTGAGAACAGTAATGTGGGGGGATGATGTAAAAAGGGGTGGAGTACTCTGCATTGAAGGGGGCAGAGGACAGTACTGTTGGGGGGGGGGGGGGGTGATGTCAAGGAAGTGTGAGAGGGGTGGAGGGGGGTGCTGTAAAGGGGGAGCTGAGAACACTTATCAAGAGGGGATCTTGCTGTGAATGAGGAGGAGGACTGTGATGTGCAGTGGGGATTGAGGACACTGATGCAAGAACAGGCTCAGGTCTGTACATGTGCATGTGGTGCAAATGTTGTGGGTAGGTCAACCCATTAATTTTATGGGGCTGCACTACCCCGACCCTTTTTTCACAACTGCACCGCAGCAACGCATGGTTTAGCGCACAGAAGAATGCACCACAAGGGCGTACATGAGATTTGGACCTCTGATGGATGAAAAATCTACTTCCTGGACCTCAGCAAATTTTAATTCAATACCCCTGATTTAGATGTTTTATCTAAGCTCCACTGAGTGCTGCTGATATTAAGTGGGAGCTAAACATCCCCTCTGCATCGTAATGGTCAACGCCAGTATTGTGCCTCCACCACCCTCACTCTGCTGTACCAGTCACAAAGCACAGCACAGTGATACACAGCACAGTGAGAGGGTTGAGGCATGACACTGGAACTGACATTCTTCATAGACACTATAAATTGCGGCAGGGAGCCAGAACTTTGGCTCCTGCTGTATATCAGAAACACTCAGTGGAGCTTAGAGAGAGCTCTTAAAGGAATACAAGTAAAGACACTTTTATGCAAGAATTAAACTAATTTATACCATAATAACTATAGAATTATATAATTATACTGTTATTTGTACTATAATAACGATAGTTATTAATACTATAAGTGCTGAGCTCTGTGATTGGCTTTGAACTAAGACGTGGCTGTGTTCCCACCAGTTTATCCTTGATCAGTCATTTTCCTGTTAAAAGAGGGGCTGGTGAAGAGGTGATGGGATCACATGAATGGAAGTCCAAACTGCAGCTCCCAGGTCTCACTTTGTTTATAAGGCCACGCATTATCAATAAGCTGCTCGCTGTACAGTCTGGATCCTATTTTATTATATAGGGACACCCACAAATTTACAGACAGGCAGTGGCCATTATAACTGCTTTAAAATATTCCTCAGTTGTTTTTGACTGAAGTATCTCTTCAGGAGGTCATCCTACTTATGTCTCTAAATGTCTCCAGTATCCCAAGGCTGTCTGCTGCTATTTAAATTTTTCCGATATAGATCAGATCAGCATCATCTGTAATCCACTTGTTAGTTTCCACCTAGTGTGATTTCCATTTAAAGTATAGTAAAGCTTTCCGGTTATTGGTCTTTTAAATGCTTAAATGCCCTAGAACTAAATTTACCCTGTGAAGCTGTGGTCATAATGTGGTCTTAATAAGTCAGGTTTCTAGAACCTACATTGTGTTGCCACTCTACATTGATGGAATACATTCAGTTTGCTTCCCAGAAGTGACTGCATTACTGGTAATGGGATGTATATTACATTTGTGGTTGACATTGTTTGTGTTTAGTGAAGCCAACTGAAATGAAATTATCATTGACTTTTTCTGCTTTTAAAAAGTAGATGTATTGTCTGATCTCCCTGTGTGCACTTGCAGTTTGATGTTCTGTATATATTAATCCTACATTTCCTTTATTCCATAGTCTCTCCCACTTTCCATTCTTCAGATGTTTCCATTCTGCTTAGTCCAATCTCCATATTTCCTTTTTAGAGACCAGACCTGACCAGATCTTTCTCTTGGCCAACCTGGCCTCCAGACTTTTCTCCTGACCATCCTAGTTTCCAGATTTTTCTCCTGACCATCTTGATCTTCAGACCATTTTCCTGACCATTTTGGCCTCCAAAACTTTCTCCTAGCCTAAAGGAATCCTGCCATGAGAGAATATGTAGGTTAAAATTTCTGACCCCTCCCTCTGAATATACTAGTTGCCTGGCTGTTTTGATGGTCTTTTATTCAAGAGTTCTATTTTTAATCTGGTTTTCTAACTTACATACTTGTTTTGGGACAATGACTATAAAGGTAGTAGATATAAAGTCTACTAGGCAACTAGTATTTTTAATAGTTCAGTAACAGCAACCCCTATACAGTATGTCCCTCACTACAGGATTCCCTTCCAGAGGACTTTTTGAAATCATATTCATCAAGTAGCATTTGTTTCAATTGTTTGGCTAAAGCTACCGCATTCAGTACATACCATTGGCCTGAGTCTTGCCTGAAAGTAGGTCCTATATGTCTGTCATAGGCCATCTCTCATATGTTACGTTTTTCTCTCCTTTCATTTTTCTCTTCCTTTGCAGTAAGTGAATTAAAGGGTCCATGCAAAACACATATTTCAGCTTTTGCTAGATGCTGGAGATATACACTGCTCAAAAAAATTAAAGAAACACTTTCAATCAGAGTACAGCATCAAGTCAATGAAACTCCTGGGATATTGATCTGGTCAGTTAAGTAGCAGAGGTGGTTTGTTAATCAGTTTCAGCTGCCTTGGTGTTAATGAAATTAACAACAGGTGCACTAGATGGGCAACAATGAGATGACCCCCAAAACAGTAATGGTTTTACAGGTGGAGGCCACTGATATTTTTTTCCCTACTCATTTTTTCTGACTATTTTTCACTAGTTTTGCATTTGGCTAGTGTCACTACTGGTAGCATACCTGGGCCCTACAGAGGTTGCACAGGCAGCCCAATTCCTTCAGGATGGCACATCAATGCCATTGCCAGAAGGTTTGGTGTGTCTCCTAGCACAGTCTCAAGAGCATGGAGGAGATTCCAGGAGACATGCAGTTACTCTAGGAGAGCTGGACAGAGCCATAGAAGGTCCTTAACCCATCAGCAGGACTGGTATCTGCTCCTTTGTGCAAGGAGGAACAAGATGAGCACTGTCAGAGCCCTACAAAATGACCTCCAGCAGGCCACTGGTGTGACTGTCTCTGACCAAACTATCAGAAACACACTTCATGAGGGTGGCCTGAGGGCTCAATGTCCTCTATTGGGCCCTGTGCTCACTGACCGGCACCATAGAGCTGGAATGGCATTTGCCATTGAACACCAGAATTGGCAGGTCTGCCACTGGTGGCCTGTGCTCTTCACAGATGAGAGCAGGTTCACTCACTGTGAGCACATGTGACAGACATGAAAGGGTCTAGAGAAGCCTTGGAGTACATTACGCTGCCTGTAACATCGTTCAGCATGACCGTTTTGGTGGTGGGTTAGTGATGAGGAGGCATATCCATGGAGGGGCACACAGACCTCTACAGGCTAGACAATGGCACCCTGACTGCCATTAGGTATTGGGATGAAATCATTGGACCAATTGTCAGACCCTATGCTGGTGCTGTGGGTCCTGGGTTCCTCCTGGTGCACGACAATGCCCAGCCTCATGTGGCGAGAGTATTCAGGCAGTTCCTGGAGGATGAAGGAAATGATACTATTGAATGGGCCCCACGCTCTCCTGACCTAAATCCTCTGGGATATCTTGTTTCGGTCCATCCGCTGCTGCCATGTTGCACCTCAGACTGACCAGGAGCTCAGTGATGCCCTGGTTCAGATCTGGGAGAAAATACTCCAGGACACCATCCGTCATCTCATTAGGAGCATGCCCTGATGTTGTCAGGCATGCATACAAGCACAGGGAGCCCTACAAACTACTGAGTACCATTTTGAGTTGCTGCAATGAAATTTCAGCAAAATGGACTAACGTGCTGCATCATTTTTTCACTTTGATTTTTGGGGTGTCTTTGAATTCAATCCTCTGTAGGTTGATCGTTTTAATTTCCATCAAACGATGGGGCATCCTTACGTTCATAACACATTACCCAGTCCATATCAGTATAGATATCCAGCATGAGATTTTTCCCCATTGAGATCTGATGTGTTTTTAAAGTGTTCCTTTAACTTTTTTTGAGCAGTGTATATAACCAGTGATTTATCCTTTGGGAGTATGTGTCTCACTCCAGTTTTCTCCTAATTAAAAAGGAACTTCCCCCCACCCATGTTCTTTAACTTCTCGTGTGCAACATTGTACTCACCTGCCCCATGAATCCAGTGTTGTCCCATTATGATCCTCTGTTCAGGTGACTCAACCTGGGTTTCATGCCACCATCTTGGTTCTCCTGAGCCATTAAAAGCCAACTGCCTCTTCTTTGTTCAGGCACCAAGCACCCACAAAATGAGCAGCTCTGCACATGGGCCGCTCTGTTCCCCTACTTCTAAAACCTCCTGGAATATGTGATGCGATATCTTACCAGTCTGTGGGAGCATGGGCATGCTGTCAAATAGTGTAGGATGGGGGGGAGGCAGGCTAAACTATGAATTTAGGGTGAAGGTCCACTTTAACAGCTCTGGTGTTTGGTGATTTGAGGCTGTTGCATATAGCGTCGTCAAATGGGCTCAGGAAGAGAGTCCTTCGAACCTTAATGATGAATTTAAGCTTCACTTAAAAATGCCTGCTTGGATTCTCAGTTTCTGCTACAGATAGACATTTAGTTTGTTATTACAACTTTTGGCGTCTCATACCAAAACTCCGGCATAATTAGGCTCCTGCGGTACGTCAAGCATTAAAAAAGACAGGGTTGGAGGAGGTTGATAATGACTACTTCTGGTAGGCAAAGCAACATTAGCATTACAGGGAAGAGATGGGGTAGGATGTGGGCCTTGGGGTGGGTATATTGCTCACACGTTTGCCCTGTGCTGACATTGATTAAGTTAAGCTACCCACCCATGTAATGTAAGCTTCCAAAAAGACCAGTGTGCAGACAAAGATGAGTTTAGGAAAGACACACAATATTCAGCCAAATGGATTAATTTTGCAGTTACAGGTTTGTTCATGAATTAATAGTGAAAGTGTAATGTTTTTATTAAAGTGTACTAAACCCAGGGCCCTGCATTGACCATATCTGGTCTCCCACAATACACATAATATGGAAGAGCACTTATTTTAGTAAATATAAACTGGTAAATACCTTTTCTCATCAGAGGTTAGAGCAGTCTTTTGACAGTGTCCAGCAGAGCACTGGTTATAGCTTGTAGGAGGAGTTTTCTTTCTGCTGTAGGAGGATGCAAAACCCGTGACCTCTGTCTGGACAGTGCTGATTGGCCCTGTGCTGATCACATTCACTCTCCCAAGAAAAAAAAAAAATCTCTCTAGCTATAAACACTAAACTGAGCATGTGCAGAATGGCTATGGTTCAGTCTGTCTTATCAGAAGATAAGGCGTGGACATTTGAACAAGAGGAGGAGCAGAGAAGACAGGACCAAATGACCTTTTCACACAATGCAGAGGATTAACCCCTTAGATTCTACAGTGAGTATAACAAGCATGCTTTACTGCATATACAGACTGATTTTAGTGTTGTGGGTTTAGTAACACTTTAATTTATTTAACGTTTATTATAAACTGGTACATGTGATATCTGTTTTTTTATTTATATACAGTTTTAATTTTAAAAATAAACAATATTATACCCATAAATAAGTTACAGCTGTAATGAACATGCATAGTTTCCCCATACCATCTTTTCAGAATAAGAGATATAGCTGCAGTCACCTTCCCTCCCCCTCCACTATATACAATCAACAACTCTTAGCTGCAGACCAGAACATTCTTATCAGTCCCTTGAGAGGGTACATGCAGACCCTCGCACGCCTATTACTTGAATCCACATTTTAGGCTGGGGTCCTTGTAAAACTGGCAGACTTGCAAGTCCGAGCAGCCAGAAGAACAACCAGATGTCTTGTCAGTTCAACCCCATTGTAAATACCTTAGCTGGAATCTTTAGCAATACACATTTTTGTCTCTCTCCCCTGCCTGAATCAATAACCACAGTGTATTTCATAACTTCTGAAATAATAACAGTACAGACAGAATATGGACATATTTACCTCCATCAGTTGGGGTCCATTTTGAGCCCACACACTGCTACCTGAGGAGTACCAGAAGCAGAACCTGCCCAGTTTCTCTCCTTGGTGAGCTGGGCATCCGAAACCTGTCATATATATATCCATTCAAAAGGTAATTGCACACTGGACAACTATATACAGTATACAGGTTAGCAGACTGTAACCCGTATAAAACTGTATCTGGGACATAGTCATAAACACAGTGACATCCCAGCATCCACACCTTAAACTGATTGGTCAATTCATTTCTGTCAACACCCCCTTGAGGTCCAGAAAAGGGGACTGCGATTAAAGTTGACAGCTCTTGTTTAACATCAAAACAAGGAACACATGTCAAATCATATGAGAGCCATTATAACATCTTGCTTGTTGATTGGCCTGCTGAACCAGGACTTGATAAGTATTGTCATTTTTTCAACCCTTTTTGTTTTGCTGTTGTATATTTGTTCTTTTTGTAAAACTTTTTTCTGTAAATATTTTCTTTGCACCATTTTTTACCTTTTCATTATTAAATAATATTTTGTGTTAAAGTGTTAAATTGTCTCTAATGCCCTAATGCAGAACCCAAAGAATCGCTGTCTCTTGAAGAGACTACCTGGTAAATATCTGAATAGACCTGTCTGTGGTGACAGTGTGTGTTACTCTAAAATCATAGTTGCTATTGCTAACCTTGTTAACATTTACTACTTCTTGATAAATGTAGTTGGTGGCAATTTGAAGGGTTAACTAAAACTAGTGACAATTGATCTCTTGGCACCTAGATTGTGGTCCTGCAAACTGGAAAATCTTTGTGCAGGGTGAGGATGAGAGTGTCATTGTTGCAAATCAGTGACAGCATGGTGTGAGATGAACCAGCCATTTGTTACAAGTCAGTGAAAAGGGCAGTGGTCTGACCCACAGTTGTCACAGCACCCATTACAATGGATTCCCAGAGAATTATGGGTTTTCTAAAGAGAGAGCACAGCAGGAGTTGTTTTTCTCTGGAAATTGGGGATTGAGCCAACTGAAAAAAAAAATAGGTGAAATTAGGGGGATAGAGTCACTTTTCTTACTCCTTTGCATATGTATGTTTTAGCTTCAGCATGGGCTACTGAGCTCTGTAAAAAGCCAAGCAGTAATATATATATGAACAAGTGGATTGAAGACTAGAGCTCAAACAGCTGGCTAAATATGACATTTTCTTATTCCTATGCACTATTTCATATTTATGTGACAATTAATGCATTTTTGAATTTATGTTTTAGTTCTTTTAATAACAATAATGACAATCGGAACAGCAATAATAATAAACAAATCCAATAACAACCAAACCAAACCACACGTCATATTTGCAATGTTACCAGTGTTCTGTGGTTTGGTGTTTTTCTTTTAGCTGGTCAGCTCTTTTAGCTTGAGTTTACATGCATGCTTGCATACCTACAACAGTCATTATAAAGGGGGCCTTAATTCTGAGATCTTACCATTGGTGGCTCCAAGATATACTATATAAGAGGTGATTGGGTGGCTCCTTCAAAAGTACACAACACTCCACTTGTAACTGAAATATCAATTTCAAATGGGCTGACCGTTGTCATGATGTGTGTTTCCTTAGACCTATGATATGGTTTGGATGGAAAATTGATGCAGAACAGTGATATGTACTGTATATTGTGTTCACTGTTGCTTTGTCAAAGTTCAGAGACTCGACAAGTGCGGACCTAGCCTAAAGGCAACATTAATGGTATGCTATGAATAAGGCTCTCGCTGAAACATGTTAGCACTCACAGATATTGTACCAATATTTTGTAACCAATAAAGAAACTGGATTAAGAAGCAATCGAGTTGCCGGCTAATATTTTGGAAGATATAAAGGCAACATTAAACCCAAAACCAAAAATGTAATATATTGCAGCTTATCAGTCATTAGATGTAGTGGCTGCATCAGGTTTTTTTGGCATTTTTCCCTCTGTTTTCACCTGGTGATCTGGCCAGTAACATAGTTACTGTATGAGAGTGCCCCCAGTCTGGATGAAGGAGCACATGGAACTGTACAACCCCATAAACAACCACCCTGATTCCACCCCACCATAATGGTCTGATCAATCATGATAGCATAGAAAACCATGAAACTGAAGTGTGGAAAATTATGGCCACGGCCCCTTTTAAAACAAATATGATAACCTTTAACCTGCGTTGTACCATACATTTACTATTAAACACACTAACCAAACCACGTGCTCAGTGTTTCAGAACTCAAGCTCCAGGTACCGTACCAACCACCAGGTACCACCATAAACACTGTCCACCTACACCTGTGGGGCAACATTACTCTGCTCAGTCATTTGGGGCTTGAACACCAAGTAACTGTACCAACCACCAGGTACCACCATAAATACTGTCCACCCACATCTGTGGGGTGACATTACCCTGCTCAGTCATTTAGGGCTTGAGCACCAAGTAACTATACCAACCACCAGGTACCACCATAAACACTGTACACCCACAACTGTGGGGCGACATTACCCCAATAAAGTTAGAGCCACGACAAAGGGAGGGAGGGGAGATGACAGCTTGACTGAAGAGTCATATTGTTGTACCTGACTGCAGATGTTGGCACCTATAAAGGAAAACACTTCATCCCCATTGGTTGCTTGATTCACATTCAAATTCTGCTTCTAAGCATTTTTTTTAACTGCCCAGGATCAAAGCTTTGTTTGTTTTCTGGCAATAGCTGTCATCTGTGCTTTTTTGAGGTTGGGAGGGGGATATGTCCCAGGGCCTGAAAAGATACAGAAAGAAACAGAGAAAGCCAGCAGAAAGATTCTGTACCTTTTATTTTGTTATTTCAATTAAAGCTATGAACCATGGAAGACCATACAGGAAGGAAAATTGGGGTTGGTTGTAAGGGATTACAAGTCCCATGGGGACACTTAAGTAGCCTTATGTCCCTTGCAGGGGCAACTTTGGGCAGGAGCATTGTCAGTCTGGGGGAGAGGGAAGACAAATCCGGCTAGAGACAGATCGAAATTCATCTGTCAGCAGGATGTGGCAGAATTTTGATCCATCTATGGGCAGGCTGGTTGTACTGAAGTTGGTCTATCGATGTTTGATGTTTTCTGTTTTCCTGGCAAGGGTGCCAAATGCAGAATCTGGCATACAGACAGTCACTAGCCGGAAAATCTGCAAATCTGAATATGAGTAAAATGTGAAAGTCACAATAAAAAAGTTATTTTCATGTAAACTTTGCAATAATGTATCAAAATATGTGTTAATTGCATATATAATTTTGTTTCCCTTAAATAAATACAGCCTACATATGATGGTCAAGAAAGATTTTGTTCAGAAGGACAGCTAATCAGTATATCTTTCTGCAAATAATGAGAGGCTAAAGGCTAACCAGATTAAAGTGACTTTGTCCCGGCTATCAACAGGTGTTGCAATTCTTTGACTGTAGTCAGATATCATTCTAGCCACACTTTTCAGACATCGCTATAAAATGTTTCTGGATTATTCTAGAGATGTACACTGATACTTCAGAGCCAACTTGAGACCAGATCTTCACTTTAGCCAGATTGGCTCCTTGAAGATAAGAAGTGCCATCATTATAATTTTGTTTTTACAGTTCTGTCCCTTATATGACAACGTATACAGTTTGCACTTTGTTCTATGTTTCTAAGTGCTTTCTAACCCTAGTTATGACGTCCAACCTGCCCCCCTCCCACTTTCCTGAGACAAGCAATAATAAGCAATAACAAGTAATGCAGAGAGAGGAGGAACATGTAAACCTCTGCATTGCTCTTGCCATTGCTTTCCCTGGTTATATCACTAGTGCATCATTCCACCACAAAATGGGAAAACAGGAATTGTAGGAAATTGCCTAATGAATGTAGATCGATTTCGTATCAGCTACAGAGCTGAATGCTTATGTGATTTTTAGTGAAAGGGGGTAAAATTTAAAGGAATGAAGTAAAGTAGTTCCTCTGCTACCATGTCCTGATATAGTCTAGCACTAAAGCTAGCCATACACAGTTAGATTTTTTGCTATACAGCATGGATGGAAGAATACACTAGAAAAATGCCAATAATAACATGCACCACAATTAAACTTATACAAATTTATTCTCAAAGTATTGAAAGTACAAAGCATTTGTGCCATGCATGGTCTATTTACAGATCCACATTTTATTGACATTAGAAAACACTTGTTTCAAAGTATAACATTGGCTTTCTCATGCTACTCTGAGAATATATACATCCTTTGTTGTAGTAACATCAGATGACTTCAAGATCTTAGATGACAGTAGCAGGGGGGATCTCAACAGTTAAGTCACAGCATATTTAGTGGGTTATAAATATCCCACTTCCTAAGGCTCTGTGAAACACTTGGAGAAGTATCAAAGAGTATCCCTTCAACATAAAAGAAAGTATATCATTCTATTTGCCCTCTACTTGTTCTCTACAGTAAATAGTATGTAATCCTTAGGGAGGACAGAGGCTATATAACTGCATATCACCAACCAATAAAGCAGGTAAGGCAGGGGACAGAATGCCAACAGCATGGACAAATTTCCCACTGCGGCTATTCTGTTCTGTCTGCCATTGGACACATTTATTCAAAATGGCACTGCTGTGATACCTGGTATAATGGTAATGCACACTGAGCCCTTACAAAGCTGTGTGGAAGGGCAAGGATGTCATGTTGTTCAGATTCAGCCATGACAGTATGTAACATAAGTTGGTGAATTGCAGCAGTGGTTCCCTTCTCTTTATCCCCAGGAAGCCTGTGGTGCAATACACAATTGTTAATTGATGCCAGAGCCTTCCTATCAGCCGAGGGCAGATACAGGCCCTCTCATGTCTATTAACCCAATCCCCCAGTCTGAAAACCCTTATAAAACTGTCACCCTCACAAACTTGAGAAATCCAGAAACCTAACAGATCTTGGGTCATAAATACCTTAGTGGAATATACATTTCTGATAAATGGTTTATCAGCCAAGATTCTGAAACTTCAGCATGTTTCATAACTTCTGAAATTATAACAGCATAGCCAAAATAAAGTCAGAATCGCCTTTATCAGTTAGCTGGAAAATCTCTGTGCAGAATGCAGCTGAGAGTGGCATTGTTACGTGAGTGGCAGAACAGTGTGAGATTGGCTGGTCCTTTGTCAAGAATTGGTGAGAAGGGAGGGGGTCGGGTGCCACATTCATAAAACCTGGGTGGATTGGACAGGGGTACACAGAAGGCAGTGATAACGAAATGTGAGTGAGCAAAAATGGGATTAACCCACAGTGCTAAGGGGTTAAAAAGGGTTCAGATGGAAGCTGTTAAAGTGATTGTAAATAGTCACATATACCCACTGAAGTGAATAGCCTCAGGTGATACAAAGAGACAAAACAAATCCTCCTACATATGTTTTACTTGTTTATCTGCAGTCTTCTCTTTTCTACATCCCTTAAAAAGGGCTGCTTTTAGATAAAATCCTCCTGCACTTGTCAGTATCACAGAGGAGGGGACAGGGAGTTGCACTTAGAGCGCTGAGATTTCTGATTGGGGAAAAGGGACGTACTCTATACACACAGCACACAGGAGCTATGTTGTGAATACATAAGCTCTTTGCTGAGCTCCCCCCTCCACCTTCTCCCTGACACAAATTTATTTTACATGTCCACAAAACATATAGGAAGTTACTCATGCTGATAACAGAGGAACTTAGCACAGATAGAGACGACACTTAGAGCTTTGCAGTGAGACAAGTAAATACTACAGATATCTGTGCTTTGTTCAGATTCCGAGACTGAGGTTTACAACCACCTTAAGCTAGCTGTTAACAGGCTGAATGAAAGAAATTTAGTAGATCCTGGCACCCACAGCTATCATAGTGTCCGAACATTGGCTGCATTTGCTGTGGATGCAGCTTCAGCAACAACTTTACATTGGACTCCTTCAGTTTTCCAATCCAATTATATTGGGTTGAAGGACCATCCATGTAGCGAATTCGCTATGTGTATGGCCAGCTGTCACTGGCTGACACAGGGGAAATCACATGACCAGACCAGAGCAGAATGTAAATACACAGGATAGTTAGAATAGGTGTTAGGAGGGGAGAGGGAGCATTTTTAAGTTTAGTTAGCTTTATCCCAGAATCATTTTTTAAACAACATCTGGATTCATATGTGACCTTGTAGTGTGGCAGGTTAAAGGAGATGTACAGCCAAAGCTTCACCTGTGGATCACAGGACTGCAGTTTGTTCTGCACTCCTGTGACCAGTTTTCAGAAGTCCACTGTCGGCTGACATCATTCAGCCAGTCCAGGCTGCGGAAAAATCCCAACTTCAAAGCCGGGATCCACCCCGGAGTCAGGAGTGGCACCTGATTCAGCCTCCCAGCGAAGCAAAGCTAACTGCTCCCTCCCCCTTTACAGCCCAGCGCTCCAGTGAATGCTGGGGGGGGGGGCTGAGCAGAGAGCGGTGACTGACAGTTCCGCTCTCTGCTCAGAGTGGAGAGGAGAATTCAGTGATCAGCGGTTCAGGGAAGGTGTTGCAGAAGTCTTCCAGAGAAGTACTCAATTCATTTATATGTATTTGGATTTTTTTTTTAACAAAGACATGTAGTAGAATACATTTTGGCCTAAATTTATGACGAAATTTGATTTTTTAAATTTTTTTTACTGATATGTTTTATAGAAAAAGTATATACAGTGGGGCAAAAAAGTATTTAGTCAGCCACCAATTGTGCAAGTTCTCCCACTTAAAAAGATGAGAGAGGCCTGTAATTGGCATCATAGGTAGACCTCAACTATGAGAGACAAAATGAGAAAAAAAATCCAGACAATCACATTGGCTGATTTGGAAAGAATTTATTTGCAAATTATGGTGGAAAATAAGTATTTGGTCACCTACAAACAAGCAAGATTTCTGGCTCTCACAGACCTGTACCTTCTTCTTTAAGAGGCTCCTCTGTCCTGCACTCGTTACCTGTATAAATGGCACCTGTTTGAACTCGTTATCAGTATAAAAGACACCTGTCCACAACCTCAAACAGTCACACTCCAAACTCCACTATGGTGAAGACCAAAGAGCTGTCGAAGGACACCAGAAACGAAAAAAATTGTAGACCTGCACCAGGCTGGGAAGACTGAATCTGCAATAGGCAAGCAGCTTGGTGTGAACAAATCAACTGTGGGAGCAATAATTAGAAAATGGAAGATATACAAGACCACTGATAATCTCCCTCGATCTGGGGCTCCACGCAAGATCTCACCCCGTGGGGTCAAAATGATCACAAGAACAGTGAGCAAAAATCCCAGGACCATACGGGGGGACCTAGTGAATAACCTGCAGAGAGCTGGGACCAACGTAACAAAGGTTACCATCAGTAACACACTACGCCGCCAGACACTCAGATCCTGCAGTGCCAGACGTGTCCCCCTGCTTAAGCCAGTACATGTCTGGGCCCATCTGAAGTTTGCTAGAGAGCATTTGGATGATCCAGAAGAGGATTGGGAGAATGTCATATGGTCATATGAAACCAAAATAGAACTGTTTGGTAGAAACACAACTCACCGTGTTTGGAGGAGAGAGAATACTGAGTTGCATCCAAAGAACACCATACCTACTGTGAAGCATGGGGGTGGCAACATCATGCTTTGGGGCTGTTTCTCTGCAAAGGGACCAGGACGACTGATTCATGTACAGGACAGAATGAATGGGGCCATGTATCGTGAGATTTTGAGTGCAAACCTCCTTCCATCAGCAAGGGCATTGAAGATGATGAAACGTGGCTGGGTCTTCCAACATGACAATGATCCCAAACATACCGCCCAGGCAACGAAGGAGTGGCTTCGTAAGAAGCATTTCAAGGTCCTGGAGTGGCCTAGCCAGTCTCCAGATCTCAACCCCATAGAAAACCTTTGGAGGGAGTTGAAAGTCCGTGTTGCCCAGCGACAGCCACAAAACATCACTGCTCTAGAGGAGATCTGCATGGAGGAATGGGCCAACATACCGGCAACATTGTGTGCCAACCTTGTGAAGACTTACAGGAAACGTTTGACCTCTGTCATTGCCAACAAAGGATATATAACAAAGTATTGAGATGAACTTTTGATATTGACCAAATACTTATTTTCCACCATAATTTGCAAATAAATTCTTTCCAAATCAGCCAATGTGATTGTCTGGATTTTTTTTCTCATTTTGTCTCCCATAGTTGAGGTCTACCTATGATGCCAATTACAGGCCTCTCTCATCTTTTTAAGTGGGAGAACTTGCACAATTTGTGGCTGACTAAATACTTTTTTGCCCCACTGTATATTTGTTCAGAATTGTCAGTCTTATTTGTTTATAGCACAAAAATTAAAAACGCACAGGTTATCAAATACTACCGAAAGAAAGCTCTATTTGTGGGGAAAAAGGGACATAAATTTCATTTATGTACAGCGTTGCATGACTGTGCAATTGGCAGTTAAAATAATCCAGTGCCGTATCGCAAAAAATGGTCTAGACAGGAAGGGGAGTAAATCCTCTGGAGGGCAAGTGGTTAAGGGAACTCATTTGCTGGTTAATGAAAGTTTTGTCTTCATCTACAATGGTGAGATGACATAACATTTTTAAAATTTTAGATAATCTACAACTATTTCTTATTGACAGACATGCCTAAAATAGATCAATATGTAAACAGACAAAACATAGTAAAGCAAAGGGTAGGGAGAGAAGTGCAATCCAATTAGAACTCATCTTTCATAGAAGTTTGGTTGCTAGCAGTTACTGCACTTTGCTTATGGTCATTGATCTTTTCTCTGCCTTATTGGATAATTCTCCATATATAAGTAGCCTTGTATATTCTATTGAACCATAAAAAGTCTATTTCAATGGGACAAGGAAATGCAAATCTCTACTTCTATAATCTGCATATTTCCATTTAAAATTCAGTGTTCATTTCACTGGACAATCTTTTTTTCCACATTACTATTCAGTCTTTTGTACTTGGCTCAGGAAATCTGCAGTATTTACTGTTCGCAAACTATTTTGCAATAATCTGTTTTTATCCATTTTAAATTGATTTCTCTTTTTATTCTTTGGTTGCCTCAAGAATTCTAATACCTTTTGCAAGATCTAGTTTATTTCTTTCTGCACCATCACTTTATTATTAGCATTCGACTTCAAGCCATGTCAGTATATCTTTGTCTGCGCAAACAAGATTTATCTTGCAGTTCCTCATATTGTGTTCCCTTTACAATTTCATATAACAGTTCTGTTTTTCAAGGGCATTTGTAAATGTGGTAATAAAACTTCATGTTTTTGTATCTTTAGTAGTTAAACACCTATATCAGGGGTCTCCAATCTTTCTAAGCAAAGGGCCAGTTTACTGTCCTACGGACTTTAGGAGGTCCAGACTGGAAAATGTCCAAATATCAGTGGGTGTAAACCATGCCCCATCTTTGGTGTTTGTGAGAGAAATTGTGCCCCATCATTGGTGTCATTGGGCCCCATTCTTGGTATCATTGGGATAAACTGTGCCCCATTGTTGGTGTCACTGGTGGGAATTGTGCCCCATCATTGGGAGGAATTAATTGGTGTCAGTGGATTAAATAGTGCCCCAAGGGCCAGATAAAAGCAAGCAAAGGGCCGCATCCGGCCCCCAAGCCGCATCCAACCCCCGGGCTGCAGTTTGGAGACCATTGATCTATATTGTATACATTTGATCAGTTGCAACGTACAATTACAGAATCATGAGTTTGCTTCATATTAAGGCTTTCGAAACAAAATGATAAATTTTTTCCTTGACCGTAAGAGTGCCCATTCATTTGATTTAGGCCCCATAAACAATATTGCATAGCTGGAACAAGTGTTCCCACTACACGGAATTTACGGTGTGATTTTCATGCTATTCTGTGTGTTGCATAAGGCCAACTCATCCCCCTGGAGTGGGCTGCCCTATGTACATTTGTCACCTAAAAAGTAGCAGGAGCCTCAAGCTTCACGCGATTTGTAAAGGCGCAGTTTGCCGTGATTGCTGTGAGATAAATGTGGCAGAATCACATTGCGTTTGGGGTGCTAATAAAAGATAACAGCACCGAAACGAGGACTTCTCATTGTGCTGCGATTGCCATGCGATTCTGCCCACAATTCCAAATCATGAAGTGTGAACGGAGCTTAAAAAGATAGTGGAAGCTTTGTGATATTATTTTTAAAATAATTTCAGTTTATTTGCCAGGAAGATTCTACTTACTGTTTCTAAAGTAGACCTGAACATAGATTAAGGATATTTCTACCCCCATAAAATAAGGAATAGTAAAAGTTTGTTATAAATTATATAATTATAAAAGTTTGTTATAATTACCTGTGCTGCCAAAGCACTTGCTTCTTTACAATCTACACAAATGAATCTCTGTGGTCACTAAGGAGAACCAGGCCTAAGTTTGATATTTATACACTCAACTCCACTGGTACCTCAGACCTTGCTAGGTCTCAAAAGGGTTGATTTTCTGAAGGCAATTAGGCTGTTCAAGGGAGGATCCACTTTGTAAGTGAATTTTTAACCTGAGCCTAGTGATTGTGGTGAAAATTTACCTTCCAAGAAATTATCAATCATGTGCAAAGGAAATAAAAAAAGCAGATTTGCTTGTACATGATTGGATGATGGATGGTAGCAGGTAGGGGCAGACTGACCATTTGGGAACTCTGGCACTGCCCGAGGGCCCGGGGTCAGTAGGGGGGCCCCATGAGATGCCCCTGGTACCTTTTTCATAGGCTTTTTTGAGTTTGGGCATGGACACAGGGGCTCCATGATCCCTTACTGCCCGGGGGCCCCATGAGTTGTCAGTCCGCCCCTGGTAGCAGGACATTACCTCATTCACTAAGCTCTGAGGAAAATCCCCTGGCAAAGTGCAACTTTGCAAAGTGAATGATTATTTTGCCATTAGTAAATCAACCCCATAGTATTCACATACAACAAATAACATACACATATAAGATATCGCTGCGATCCTCAAGAGCTGGAAAATTTATTTTGGGTTGTTCTTTAGCGGTAGGTTATGGAAGTAACAAGAAACACAAAGCTAAATTAAAAAAATGATTTTTTTTTTTACTATTTTGGGCCAGTTTTCCTTTAATAAAAAAAATCAAGAGATATCCATA
Organism: Staurois parvus; assembly: GCF_062004578.1. Classification (NCBI taxonomy): domain Eukaryota; kingdom Metazoa; phylum Chordata; class Amphibia; order Anura; family Ranidae; genus Staurois; species Staurois parvus. The sequence continues at coordinate 3,665,706 of NW_028317914.1, read as the reverse complement.
ACCATTTACCACCAAATTAAAGCCCAATTTGTCTTGAAATAAAACAAGGTATAATTCACTTGGATGTATGAAGTAGTTGTGATGATATGTACAGTTTTACTAACACATGTCAAAGTTGAAAAATTGTGCTTAGGCATTAAGATTTGTTTTACCCTTAGGCGTGAAGGGGTTAAAAACTGTGACATCATTGGAGTGCATTTCCTTCTGACATATGGTTCCTGAGCAGGGATGCACTCTTGGGCTGGCACCTGACAACTGCTGGAGGATGAAGGGGCAGCGAGCATTTCAGGAGGGACATAGATTGTTGCTAGTTGTACATATATGGGAACTGTTTTATTTCCCAAAAGAAGAGTAATTCAGTGCAGGTTCTAATAGACACAACACCATCACACTGCACCACCAGGTCGTCATCCACGGTGGCAGCAGCTTGATCAAAAAATACTCCCTGCCCACTGATTGGAAAATAAAAAAGCAGCATCAGCTTTGCTTTCTGTAACACTGGATTCACATCTCTCCATGCTTGGAAATGCGTGTTACAACTCATTCTGAAAGTGAAGCTAAAGTTACTTTAGCAAAAAAAATGTGACAGATGGGATTTGTTTAGAACAAAAGAGACTATGTCTCTCCAGCCATGGATGCTTCTCCTTCCGTGACAGCATGTTGTCCTATAAGTCTACAGTTGCATTGAAAAGTACATTTGATGATTTTATTAAACACAAAACAGAATAAAAATATATGTAAACCCAATCACTAAAATCTCATAAATGTTTTAACATGTTGCTGCATTAAAGTATATGTAAAATATAATCACGAAAATCTCATGCAAGTTTTAACATAATAATGTAATTTCAAATGTTTTCAATCTTTGTAAATGTTGCAGCTTAAATTAACCGCTTCCCCGCCTCCCTATAGCAGAAATACTGCTACAGGGCAGCTGGGCTGCGCAAAATCAGGTATATATATATATATATATATATATATATACGTGATTTGCATTTCCGGGCACTACCCGCGCCGCCATTGGCGGCTACAGATGTCAATCACCAGGTTCCAGCCGGAGATTCCCTGCGATCACCGAGTAACACTGACAGGGGAGAGACCTGTGTGTGTGTAAACAACACAGGGCTCTCTCCTGCCAGCAAGGACATGCTGCTTTGTATTTCTCTGCACAGCAGAGAAATACACAGCAGCATGTTTCCCTAGTAAACCACACGCAGCACAGAGTAAAACAGCACACAGTTAACCCTTTGATCACCCCAGATGTTAACCCCTTTCCTGTCCAGTGTCATTAGTACAGTGTCAGTGCTTTTTATTAGCACTGATCACTATTGGTGTCACTGGGGATGTCAGTGGCAGTTAGTTCCCACCCAGTGTCAGAATGCCCACCGCAGTCTCGCTATAAGTCGCTAATCACCACCATTACTAGTATAAAATAAATAGATAAAAATTCCAGTATATATACTGCCATTTGTAGACGCTATAATTCTCACGTAAACCAATTCATTTACATTTATTGGGATTTTTTTTTAGCAAAGACATGTACCAGAATACATTTTGTCCTAAATTTATGATGAAATTTGATTGTTTACATTTTTTTACTGGATATGTTTTATAGAAAAAAGTCAAAAATATTGTTTTTTTTTGTTTTTTATAGCACAAAAAATAAAAAATGCACAGGTGACTAAATACCACCAAATGAAAGCTCTATTTGTAGGAAAAAAGGCCATAAATTTAATTTATGTACAGTATTGCATGGATGTGCAGCTGTCAGTTAAAGTAACGCAGCGCAGTAACTCAAACAAATGTCCTGGTCAGGAAGGAAGGTAAATCCTATTCAGGGCAAGTGGTTAAAAGAATATCGGTAATCCTGCCATGAAGTTCCTTGTTCAGACACTTCCTGTTATGGGGTGACAACTGTCTTTCAGTTGTGCTCCATAGTTGTGACCCTGTCACCTGCACCTCTGGTAAAGACTACAAGTGGCTGTGCTGACACATCCCTCCAACCCTAGCAATCCCCTAAGTCTGCCACCTAACTGTCCTTCATCCACACAGGTATTTTGATGTGGGGCCACTGGAAGCCTCTCAACAGAAAGTATCCTGCCTGGGCTGCACATTATTTTAAGAATAAATAAGGCTTTTTGCACACAGGAGTAAAAAATGGCTCTTTTTTTTTACTAATTTGAAATTAGATGTATTGTTGTCTATGGAACAATGCACACAGCTGAGTAAAGATCTGTAATATGATGACAAAAATAGAAGATTTTACATTTGAGTGCAGTCATTTACACACATAAGCATGTTTGTGCATATAAAAGCTTGTTTAGGCAAGTATAATTAGCATATTACAATGTCAGTGTCAACAAAGAAGAATTTTACTCATCTATATGCCTATGTACCTTTACGCGCCTATATGTGTGATAACGCAAGGTCTTTCCAGAACATTTTACTTTCTGTCAACAAGAGCCTGAGTATAGACATTAATAGATTATTATGCAGTGTGCAACTGGACTAAGGAATCTAGTGCTTGGTTGGGATACTTTCTGTATGCATGTTGTGTGGCTCCCAGTGACCCCACACTGAAGGATCATAGACAGGTAAGTGGCAGACTTGAGAAGCTGCCAGAATTGGGGGAACCTGCATTTTAAAAACCTCTTGGTCATTTGTACCTACAGGTAAGCTTCTAATATAGCTTACCTGTGGGTACAGTGAATATCTCCTAGACGTGCACTGTTTAGGAGATATTCACATTTGTAGCAGCCGGTGATGCCACTGCCACAAGCACACTATTCTCTCAATGGAGGCCACACTTGAGTGTGTCCCCTCAATTCAGAGTACTGTACCACGATCCTGGCTCCCCTGCGCATGAGCGCAGTGATACCATAGCAGCTCAGCCATTCAAATGGCCAGAGGGCATGAACCCGGAAAGAGAAGCGGGTGAAGATGGAAGCCATGTCAACAGCGACAGCACACTGCTGGAGGGATCCCTTTTATAGGCAAGTCTGTCATAAAGTGCTAGTATGCATACTAGCACATTATGACATTAACCTGCAGGGGAATGGCTTTTTATTTTTAGACTTTACTACCGCTTAAAGGATAAGATTAATAATGGTTTACAGCCAAGCTCTGGGGAGATATAAAAAAAGACACATTAACCACTTGCCCTCCAGAGGATTTCCTGACCAGGCCATTTTATGTGACACAGCACTGTGTTACTTTAACTGACAATTGCGTGGTTATGCAACGCTGTATATAACGGACAATTGTGCGGTCATGCAATACGGTATATAAATTAAATTTACATCCTTTTTTTCCCCACAAATAGAGATTTCTTTCTGTGGTATTTGATCACCTGTGCGTTTATTTTGTGCGCTATAAACCAAAAAAGACCTGCAATTTTGAAACTAAAACAATATTTTTGACTTTTTGCTATAAAACATATCCAGTAAAAAAATATAAAAAATCAAATTTTGTCATAAATTTAGGCCAAAATGTATTGTTACATGCCTTTGCTAAAAAAAAATCCAGATACATGTAAATTAATTGGTTTACGGGAAAGTTATAGTGTCTATAAATAGCGGTGTATATACTGGAATTTTTTTTTTATATATACTAGTAATGGTGGCGATCAGCGACTTGTAGCGAGGCGGCGGGCATTCTGACACTGGGAGGGAACTGACGAACTTCCACTGACATCCCAGTGATGCTAATACAGTGATCAGTGCTACTAAAGTATAAAAGTGGTAATTGAGCGCTGGGAACATTAATATAAAGCCGCTAGCATAAAAAGGTAACCTCTGAAACCCAGACTTTTTTGCATACTTTTTTTTACATTTCTCATACTGAGTGCTACTAATGACACTGGGCAGCAAGGGGTTAACATCTGGGGCAATCAAAGGGTTAACCATGTGCTGTTTTACTATGTGAGCTGTGTATTTCACTAGGGAAACATGCTGCTGTGTATTTCTCTGCTATGCAGAGAAATACACAAAAGCATGTTACTGCTGACAGGAGAGAGACCTGTGTTGTTTACACACAGGTCTCTCCCCTGTCAGTGATACTTGGCAATCGCTGGGTGCCAGCGGGGAATCTCGGTGACACTGTGATCGACATCTGTAGCCGCCAATGGCGGCGCAGGTAGGGTCACTAGCGCACGCACCCCTGTACCCAGAAATGCAAACTCACGTATAAATATGTGATTTTGCGCAGCCCTGCCGCTGTGTATCAGTAGTTCTGCTATAGGGCAGTTGGGAAGTGGTTAATGCAGCTTTGTATTCATCAATAGATCATTCAATGTATTATTTTTTTAATGCAACCAATGTAAATACCTGAACTAGACTTGACTTAAGCCACCTGCTGTGCTTTGTAAAAGGACTGTGTAAATCTCAGGACTGGATGGACAAAACCAAAGGTCCTTTAGTAGGTAACAGTTGTATGTATTTCATCTATGTTTAGCTATTTTTCTGGAGTTTGGCTTTACATTAAAAATCCTCCTTCCTCTGCACTTGCCCCATGCCTCCCCAAAAGAAGAGCGTATTCAGCAATAAGTTTTATCCTGTTGACACTACAAGACCTGAGATCTAAAAGTAGAAAATAGTATCCTAGCTCTACAGGCACCAGAAACATCCACCCTGCCTCACATTGTCAGCCATGCAGGCGAATGACTTTCTGTAAAACTGACTGCTGCGCCACTGACCTGATAGTGCAGACTCTCATCAATGCCACTTTTCATCTCCTCTCTGCCTTTCACTGGAAGCGAGCTTTGATCTTTAAGTCATTTATTTCTTGTTTTGATCCTGCCAAACAAAATATCGACACAAGGCCCGCTGAGAATCCTTTGCAGTAACAATGCCATTTGTCATGTGTCAGAATCTATTTTGTCCGTCTGTAAAAAGCGAGGGTTTTTTTTGTTCTTGACACACTGATTCAGTTCAGTATAAAAGCAGCGTGTGCAGCAGTCAGTCATCTGACTTCGGGAATCGGATGCTGAGAATTATTTTAGAACACTGGAAAATGACGTCAGTTGGGAATCGATGTGTATATAATTTTCTCATGTTATTTTTTTTACCATTGGCCATTCAATGGCAATCTGTTCAAATCTCTAGCTGTAGTGCACTGCAATATCCAGCATGCTCTGCTGAACCCCTATAATTTTTACACTAAGTCTAAACTCCAAAAAGATCAAATGAACACCAATTATGCAAGTATGTCTTCATTATCAATAAGAATTAAAATAGATATTTAGACTATATAATGCCCCACCTTTTAAATATGGCCCCTCCAGTGCTCTTCATTGCGTGCGTACATTTTGGCAGCAATTGTACATTATATTACACAGGATCTTAGTATTAGACCATGGGTTATGCAGCAGATTTCAGAAGATTTGACCCCCTTCGAATTTCAGCAAGCTTCATTTTTTTGCTGGTATCCTTAATAGAACAGATGACTTTTCTGCTTCAAGAGAACACCAGTTTCCTTTTTTTCTTTAGTTAATTTCTAAATATTCTCAGCTGCTACATTGCCACCTCGGCTCATTTTGTTTGCAGATTTCTGGATCGGTTGCCTCCTCGGCTGAGTTATGGGTGACTGTATACAGACTCCACAAGAAAGAAGTTGGCCTCTAATGTTGTTCCAGGCACTGGATCCTGTATTAGGAGCTCACCTTGGCACAGAGTGCAATGCGGTGAGTTAGCCACCAGTTGCTATAAAGGTCCAGGGCCGTGGTCTATCCACCGGTGGAACCTTGTGCTTAAGGACTCCTTAGAGGGCATGCTCACTGTGAGGGTGAAAATCTGCATGGGGCTTGGTTCCTTACATCCATACTTGACTGACTGGAAGGACCACAAGGTGCTGTGGTAATTCAGTGCTTTAGCCCTATCTGGAAGCCTAGTGTGCCGCAGCTCCAGTCTCTTATGGGATAAAAAGCGACTCATTTAGTCCCAGCCGGTGGTGGGAACAGTGCTGTCACCTCTTTTTTTTTTTTTTATTTGAATTTTGTGCCCTTTTCATTTATATTGATCACAGGGCCCTAAGTCCAGGAATGTCAGTGCACCTGCACAGTCTCCTTCCTCTCCAGGCACACTGCGCATGTTTTTTGGTTATTTTGGCTGGTCACACACATACATATCAGCTTACCTCTGATACCAACCTTACTACCTATCTCCAAACATAGGGATCCTTGGATGTTCTGGGCACCCACTGCATCCAGAGACTGCTCTGCAGTAGTGTTTTTGAGTACCCCTAAGAAAAAAAAACTCAAAAGGTTCTGCAGGTAAACCTTTTGCTCTTTAGATGAATAAGAGTTCCTCTCATTTCTCTCAGGACTCTGGGTCCAAATCCAAGCCTGGAGCACCGTTCCACTGTAAGATCTGGACCACAAGTTAAGAGATAAGCCCTCTTCTCAATGAGGGGGTACACCCACTAGTTAGAGTGGGGGTGACTGTGAGCCTTCATGGTTATTTAGTCCTAGGACATCTCAGTTGCTTGGGTCCAGAACTCCATATTCAAGGGCTACAAACTGGAGTTTCAGTCTCTCTTCACCTCGCTTCATGCTGTCAAACTTGCAAACTTACCCACAGAGGTTGATGGATCTCCATGCTGCTCTCCAGCAGCTTCTCTCTCAAGGGATCATAGCCCTTGTCCCAGAAGAAAAATGTTTCCAGGGTTTATACTCAAACATATTCACCATCCCCTAGTCAAAAGGAGGCCTTTGTCTGGAATCAACCAGGTCAGGTTTGTTCTGGCCTCTGTGGATATTAAGGTTGCCTACTTGTATGTCCCACCACATGAACACTACCTGCATTGTATTGTGGGCATGCAACATTACCAAATTGTTGGCCTTACCTTTTGTCTGTGCATGGCACTCGGGTATTCTCCAGCGCGTTAGCACCTTTTCCAGCTCTGCTTCACTAACGGGGGTATCCCCATCATGCAAAGTCTGGATGATTTCCTTCTTAAACAACAGTCAATAAAAAACAGTCAGCCATGAATCTGTCAGCCAATATCTTTTTGACAATGTACACCCTGCAGAAATTTGGATTATTCCTAAATTTCTAGGGATCAGCGCTGGATATCACTCACTGCTTGGAGCAGTTGAGCCTAATCTCATATACAGCCCTGTGCAGGGTCTTCCTTTTCCCAGGCAAGCTCCTGTCTCTTCACTCCCATGCTCAGAACCCTACGGTCCAGGAATCACTTAACCGTTTGCTTTGGCATGAGGGCTATGGGAATAATGGTAGTGTTCTCTGATGCAGTAATTTATTCCCAGTTTCACTCCAAGCTGTTGTAAGCCAACATTCTGGCAGAATGGAACAAGCAAACACAATCTCTAGATTGTCCAATATGCTTGATTAGCAAAATTGGGCTTGCCCTGGGGTGGCAGATTTCCAATTCGGTGCTCATATTGAAAAAAAATTATCTCAATTACCTGGAAGGTGCTCACAAGGGACACCAGCATATTACTGTGGGAGGGAGGTCTGGATGCCTTCTTAGTTCAGGAGACTTGGTCATCAAAGGAAGCTTGGTTTCCAATCAAACCTTGAAACTCAGATTGATTCTGTCTTTTCCTTTATTGCTGGATCTTTTAGCTGCAAGGTCATGTACTGTAAGTGGCCTACATTAACCATCAGGGGGGCATCAGAAGATATGCAACTCAAAAAGAGATGGATCTGATTTTGGCTTTGGTGGAACTCCATGTGGCTTGGTTCACCATCCTGCTTCTCGATCACAGGCTTTAATGGCTTGGCTGTTGAAGCCCAGGCCCTAAGGGATTCAGTCATTCCTAGGCTTGTGAAAGCTAGGAAATAATCTTGCAAAGTCAAACTTGAAATGTATTCTTTCTGTGGTGTGAGGCTAGAAAAATCCATCCCAGGAGGTACTATGTGGGATTAATCCAATTTTTTTCTAATCCTGTCTGCATTAGCATTTGGCCTGAGTTCCCTCAGGGGTCAATTCTCAGCCCTAGCTATTCTCTCAATACAGCTTGCCAGTGTGAGTTGTCATGTTGCATTAGGGCAACCTATTCATTTGAATAGGCTTCCAATTGCACCAAAATGGACCACAATCATGCATGCAGTATTTTTTGGCAGCTCACCTCTGCAATGCAAGTGCGCTGAGAAGGTGTGTTGGGGTGTCATTCAGAATAAATGTGCCCAATGGTGTTAATGGGACTTTAGTGAACAACTAAGGAAGTAGCAGCAGGGCCTAAAGATGGGGTCATAATACTTTGGATCTGCAGTAGCTGTGACTGACGGAGATATGTGCATATTATTCTTCATCCTTAATTATAAGGTTTTTTATACTAATGCTTAAATGACTGTGGTAGTCTCTTTTGGAAAATAGTGATATGCAATCTGCGGTGGCTGTATAGATCTGCTCAGGTACTGATTGCATACAATGGCATGCACTCTATCAGTAAGACCAGCACAAGCTCCAGTTTTGTATTGGCTAATCTTGTGTAAAATCCAGTAGTGCCCATTTAGTCCAGTATCTTTCCAGGGCTTTTCACTGATAAGCACCAATTAACGCAGACATTCTCCTCCACTAATGGACTCAATGTATTGGCCTAAGCACTCACAGGCCCCCAGTACTCTTACCTAGAAGCTATTAACGTCATTCGGTTCTCATTTGATAGAGTCCTGCTTTTTCCCACTAATCAGAAAGATGCTGTCTGTATCTGGATTATATCTGTAATACAACCTGTGTAATGCAACATTTTAGTGCTTTTAGGTCCATTAAAGATGAACTCTAGGCAGATATAAAAGGCACAATTTTTTCAGCTCTGTAATCAGTAATACATAACTAAATTCATGCAGTATAAGTACCATAATCTGACCTGGAATCAGCTTCTTGCAATCCCTGTACAACAGGGCTGGAGTATGAGAGGAAGAACAATACAAGACACTAATCAGTTCATATGCTGACAAGAAGCATGTTGAGTGACAGCAAGATGACCTCATCACTGTGCTGTTCTTCTTTTCACTGACGAGTCCCAGGCTGTGGTGGGTTCAGGATGACCTGGGATCAGAGGAAGTGGATTGAATAATTCATATCATAAAACTGAGCACATCTAGTGGCAGAAAAAAAAAGTATTAGAGCAAAAGTTGATATTGTTATTGTATCTTTTAATGACCTGTTCATGATATCCTCCTGGAGTTCTGCTTTAACCACTTGCCCTCCAGAGGATTTAAACCTTTTCCTGACCAGGCCATTTTTTGCATTACGGCGCTGCATTACTTTAACTGACAATTGCGCGGTCATGCGACGCTGCACCCAAATTAAATTTACGTCCTTTTTTTTTACCATGAATAGAGTTTTCTCTAGGTGGCATTTTATCACCTGTGCGGTTTTTATTTTTTCTATTAAAATTTTTTTTTCGTAAAAAAACTATATTTTTGACTTTTTGCTATTATGTCCAGTAAAAAAAATTTAATCATAAATTTACACCAAAATGTATTCTGCTACATGTTTTTGCTAAAAAAAAACCCCAATACATGTAAATTTATTGGTTTCCAGGAAAATTATAGCGTTTACAAATGGCAGTATATATACTGGGATTTTTAAAATATTTTTACTAGTAATGGCAATCAGTGACTTATAGCGGGACAGCAGAGGGCATTCTGAAATTGGTGGGACCTGACTTGGTGTCACTGACATCCCCAGTGACACCAAAACAGTGATCAGTGCTAATAAACAGCACTGACACTGTACTAATGGCACTGGGCAGGAAGGGGTTAACATGTGGGGCAATCAAAGGGTTAACTGTGTGCTGTTTTACTGTGTACTGTGTGTGTGCTTCACTGTACACACACTGCTACGTATGGTCTTCTATGCAAAGCCATGCATAGCAGTCTGCAGGAGCTGACAGAGGAGAGAACTGTATTGTTTACTTTCAGTTCTCTCCCTCCATTGGTAAGGCTCCTCGATCACCGGGTCCTGATGATTGACAGCCGAGGCCACAGAAATGCAAAATCACGTGTATATATATATATATGTGATTTTGCGCACCCTTGCCGCCCTGTAGCAGTATTACTGTTATAGGGCGGACAGGAAGCAGTTAAGAATGGTGTGTCTGAGGTGTTGATGCTCCAGATGCTGTAGTAAAATATCAGATTTTGTCTTAAAAATGAATGATGAAACCAATGGGGTTGATTTACTAAAACTGGTGAGCGTAAAATCTGGTGCCGTTGTGCATGGTAGCTTCTAACTTCAGCTTGTTCATTTAAGCTTTGACAATAAAACCTGGAAGCTGATCGGTTTCTGTGCAGAGCTGCACCAGATTTTGCACTTTCCAGTTTTAGTAAATCAACCCCACTGTCTGTTTAGTAAAGTAACCAATCACATTATATCTTTCCTCATCTCTGTTTGTTATGGACACCATAGGCACTTTGCTTTCAAACCATCTTTTCATTGTGATTTAGCATCAAACATACATATGAGCTAATGCAAAATATTTTACATAGTAACCTCCATGCTTTGTTACATCTAGCCTTTCATGAATTACTTTTCTGCCATTGCTTTTAAGCTCTTGCCGCCCAGCCACTGCATTAAAATGGTGGCAGGGCAGCACGGCTGCGCAAAAGCACGTTTTTAAACGTGCTCCGCGCTCCCGAGGTTTTTGCGGGCGGGGGGGGGGCTCACGCACGCGCCCTCCGACCTGCGGCTGTTACCATTTGATCCCCGAGGGATCAATCATTCGGTTTCAGCCAGTGATGCCCGGCTGAAATCGTATGATCGGTCCCTGTCCTATCCTGTCCTGTGTTGACAGTTACACAGGACAGGATATGATGTCATTCTTCTCTGCCTGGGCACATTCCGTCCCAGAGAGAGAAGAAGACACAGTAAAAGTGAGTAAAACACTACACATTTACAGTTAGAACACACCTAGGTCACATTTAACCCCCCTCATCGCCCCCCCAGTTAACCCCTTCACTGCCCTGTCACCAGTGTCATTGATCACAGTGAACAGATTTTTACTGATCACTGTATCAGTGTCGCTGGCGACTTCCAATAGTGTTAGCGTCCCTCCCAGATAGCGCCAGTTTGCCCGCTAGTACACCAGTAATCCCATTTAACCCCTTGATCGCCCCCCACCAGTTAACCCCTTCACTACCCTGTCACCAGTGTCATTGATTACAGTGAACAGATTTTTACTGATCACTGTATTAGTGTCACTGGTGACTTCCGATAGTGTTAGCATCAGTTAGCGCCCTTCCCAGATAGCGTCAGATTGCCGCTAGTACACAAGTAATCATATTTGACCCCTTGATTGCCAGGAACATGCTCACTTGCGCGCTAAACCTCCATTGCTAGTATAGTGTCTGATTGGATCAATATCTTTGATCAGATCAGCGCTATACCAGCGTTCACATTACTATAGTATCCCCAAAAACGCAGCATTAGCGGGATCAGCCCCGACACCTGCCAGCACCTGTGTTTAGCTCCTACGCCCCCCCCCCTCTCCCCCAGCAAGTGCAGTGTCAGTAGATAACTGTCACTTGATACATTACATACAAAACCGCAGTGTTCACAGAATCAGGACTGATCTCTGTTAGCACTTGTCAGTAAATTTTTTGTAGCGGTTCAAGCAGTCCCTGACAGCCAGGCGCTCTTTTTCCCGTGAGTCGCACTAGGTACCTATAAATTTAGTGGTCAAAATGGCTGTATAGCAAAAAATGGCATAAATTACAGTATCTATACCATAGTTTGTAGACACTATAACTTTCGCACCAACCAATCAATATACACTTATTGGGATTTTTTTTACCAAAAACATGTAGGAGAATACATTTTGGCTTAAATTTATGACTAACTTTGAGTTTACAATATATTTTTTATAGCTGAAATTAGAAAATATGGGGGTTTTTTTTCAAAATTTTTGTGGTTTTTTTGTTTATAGCGCAAAAAATAAAAAGCGCACAGGTGATCAAATACCACCAAAAGAAAGCTCTATTTGTAGGAAAAAAGGACATAAATTTAATTTATGTACAGCATTGCATGACCGCGCAATTGTCAATTAAACTAATGCAGTGCTGTATAGCATAAAAAGGCATAAATTGCAGTATCTATACCATAGTTTGTAGACACTATAAACTTTCGCACAAAGCAATCAATATACACTTATTGGGATTTTTTTTTACCAAAGACGTAGCAGAATACATTTTGGCCTAAATTTATGACTAACTTTGAGTTTACTATATATTTTTTATAGTCAAAAGTAAAATATACAGTTTTTTTCAAACTTTTTTTTTTTTTTTTATTTATAGCGCAAAAAATAAAAAGTGCACAGGTGATCAAATACCACCAAAAGAAAGCTCTATTTGTGTGAAAAAAAGGACGTAAATTTCATTTATGTACAGCATTGCATGACTGCGGAATTGTCAGTTAAACTAGTGCTGCGCTGTGTAGCAAAAAAAGGCATAAATTACAGTATCTATACCATAGTTTGTAGACGCTATAACTTTCACACAAAGCAATCAATATACACTTATTGGGATTTTTTTTACCAAAAACATGTAGCAGAATACATTTTGGCTTAAATTTATGACTACCTTTGAGTTTACAATATATTTTTTATAGCTGAAAGTAGAAAATATCGGTTTTTTAAAAAATTTTCGTGTTTTTTTGTTTATAGCG